>NC_051160.1:162781904-163136299 GCF_013339745.2 Dermacentor silvarum
CAATCACTTATAAATATGTTTGTTATTTCCAATAAAGATTTAGTTGTGAGTTAGCGCTCGTCTTGTCTTCTTCCGCCACCGTCCGTGTCTTCTTCGCGCTTATATCATGAATATGTTACCGTACCAACTCGCCCAACTATCCATTCTTATGCAGTATATTTCTTGTACACAGGGCTCTTTTCAATGTGAACCCCTTAACCTTTCTAGTGAAGCTCATGTTGCTTCTTTGATTGCACTAACTGTTTGCAAAGCCAGAACCGTAGCATGGTACAATAGGATAGGCAGATGCCCTCGGGATGTCGAGGTATTGTTTGGAATCTTGAAGCCTTCAACAGGACACTCCCGAAGAATGTGCCGTATACTGAACTCGGAACTCTGGCGGCAAATGCGTTTCTTCAGGGACAAGCTACTAATATTATGCGGGAGAGACCCTTGTGTGGATGGGCAAGGGACAAGGGTGTGTGGATGGGAAGACGGTACCGGGAATGGACTAGGATCGCGGAGCAGACCACAGAATTCCTTTGGGCTCATGCACGTCTCTCGTTGCCGAAGAAGGACAAGCCAACAAGGGACCAAGGAAAGGTGTTGGTACTCGGCAGTCAACAACTACCAGGAAGTATCAAGAATATTCTCTGCAAAGGACCCAAGTTTGCCTGTGAACCTGAATTATCACCTCCGGAAAAGATTAGCTTGTGCAGATCAATTTCACGATGGAATAGGGAAGACTTTCGACCACGATGTGTGACTGAGTGTGTAGCAGTGATTTCCAAGACAGTACCCCGAAAACGTAAGTCAGCCAACTTAGCAAGTGTGTCCCGTTATTTCGTGAAACGTCAGCTAAGGTTGGTTACCGCGGATAAAGAAGGCTTCTTTGTTGTTATTCCTGAAGATTTGTACACTAAAAAGCTTAAAATGCTATCGATAAGAATTTTCTTTCAAAAAAGACCAACGTAAATAAAGTTAAGAAAACCGCGGTTAGATTGCTTGAGCAATTTGGCCTTGAGCGCCTCGCGTCGGGGGTAAAGAAATCTAAAGGTCTACACCTTGACATATTTTTCAGCGCTAAGACACATAAGCCTGATGTACCTTTTAGAGCCATTATTTCTGAAAAAGGAACGTATCAACCTTTTTACATAATGTGCTGGCTTCAGTTGGCATTCAAGATCCTTTCCTGATAAGACATTCTGAAGATGTAGTAGTGTTCCTAACCGATAATAATCCAGGAAAGTGCTCGGCAATCACTGTTGATGTAGAAGATCTTGTTTATTCGCTTCCACAAAAAGAACTTATGTGTAGTGTTAAAGAAGCGGGTACGCTCTTCAATGATGAGTTCCGGTTTACACAGCGATCTGGTATGCCGTTAGAATCTTTTTTGGAGCTTTTGTTGTTTTACCTAGACAATACTATGATAAAGTGGGGTAGTTCAATATATGTACAAAAATCCGGCGTTTGCATTGGCTCAAAAGTTGCACCAGTTTTGAGTGATCTGTACTTAAGTCACGTCAATAGAAAGCTACAGAACAATTTAAAGGACTTGACAGTACGGACATTTCGATACGTAGATGATTACCTCGTGTTTTGTTCAAGTGATAACTACACCAAAAAAGCTACCGATATCTTAAAGGTGTTTAAAGAATGTGGTGGGGGCCTGGGTTTCACGCTTGAGCTTATCCAGAATAACACTTTGCAGTTTTTAGATCTATGCCTTACGTTCCAACAGGAACATGTCTGTTGGTGCTATTCGCCAAGGGCAAAAAAAAACACTACTTGATTTTTCTTCTTGCCATTCGAAACTTGTAAAACAGGGGATTGCTTATTCAGCACTTGGGTCCGCTATCGCTAAGTCATGTACACACTGTATGCAACAAAGTTTTTCGCAACAGCTAGATAGGCTAAAGAAAGCTGGATATCCAGCACATTTGTTATCCCTAAGCTGCGAATGGCTTTGAAAATGGGTCAAGGGTGCTGCAAAAAAAAAAACAGCAAGCAGAACAGAAAAAAGAACTGTTTGCAGTGGTGCCCTATGTGCACAAGTTGACACATGGTTTACGGAATGTAGCCAGTAGGTACGAAGTAAATACGGTTTTTTCGGCTCCCTGTAAGTTGTCAAGGATGTGCCCTATCATGAAAAGGAAACTTGAGCGGGGGGGGGGGGGGGGTAAAAAGAAAAAAAAATGATTGTGGCGTTAAGCAAGTGTCCCCTTTAACACATTGTGACACAGGCATAGTCTATCACATTCCACTCAAGTGTGGTAAAGCTTATATTGCGGCAGATGCCTCAATATTAGACTAAATGAACATCAGCATTCTCTTAACAATCCCAACGCTTCTCATCTAGCCTCGCATTGTTTTACGTGCGGTTGTAGGCCATTGTTTGAGGACACAAAAGTCCTTTCTAGACAAATGCCAAACTACACGCGAAATTATTGAGGCATTTCACATTAAAAGATTAGGAGAAACCTGTGTTAGCCAGGCATCATTATCATTGTCAAAAGGTGAATTTCAATATTTGCTCAGCACGTACGTCAGTGCGAAGTAGAGTTTCTTTTTCTTGTTTAAATTTTAGCGGCTTCAACATTTCCTGATTAGATTTTTCTGGTAACTGCCATTCCTTTTGACCATGTGATGTTTTCTTTGCTACGGTTTTTGCAATCACTTATAAATATGTTTGTTATTTCCAATAAAGATTTAGTTGTGAGTTAGCGCTCGTACTGTCTTCTTCCGCCACCGTCCGTGTCTTCTTCGCGCTTATATCAAGAATATGTTACCGTAACAACTCGCTCAACTATCCATTCTTATCCACTATTGAGAGGCACACCAAGATATCGCAGCGATGACTGATTTCAATGAATATTCGAGAACACAGAGGTAGCCCACATGCCTAGCCACTTTTTACCATAACCCCCTACTAGCTCCTGCCATTTCACAGAAATGCAAGGTAGTGTTTATTGTCTCAGTAATACTGGGCTTATCAATGCAAAAGAAGGCAATGTCATCCGCAGAAGCTAGAACTTTAATTTCTTCATCTGCATACCTGTATCCTTTGATGCTTGAGTTATAAAGCACGCTTAAGCAAAGAGGTTCCAAGTATATTGCGAAAAGTAAAGGCGAGAACGGACAACCCAGACGGACGGATGGCTGTACCTGTATTACACCTGAGAGGGTACGGTTCATAATTAACTTTGTAGTGCACTCTTTATAACAAAGTGCTATACCAGTATATAATGCATCACCTAACTACAGATGTCCCAGTAATCGGAACAAAAAACTGTGCTGAACCTTATCAAAGGCTTTGGCGAGGTCAATCTGAAGAAGAGCTACTTGATCCATGCTACCTTCTAAGCACTCAAGGACTGAACGTGCGATATGAATATTTGTTTGTATAGAGCGTCCTCGACTTTCGCATGTTTGATGGTCACCTACTAATTTAGCAATGACTGCCTGCAACCTATTTGTACGCACTTTTGCAAATATTTTATAATCGACGTTACATAATGATATCGGCCTATATCCGTTTACACTCTTTAATGCTTCATTATCAGTGCTCTTTGGGATTAGGGTCGTATGGCCCTGATAGGAAAACGGAGGAAGCTCACCGTGTTTATAGGCGTCTTTGAAAACCCGCTCAAGGGACTCATGAATTCCTGAAATTTTACATAAAACTCTGCACTAAGGCCATCAGGGCCAGGCGTCTTGTTTTTCTGCAGAGTTTCAACAGCAAGCTTAATTTCTTCTCGAGTTATTAGCTCGTCAACGCTGACTCGATCATCATATTGTAATTGTGGCATAAGAGAAATAAATTGATCAGCTTTTTCTTCGTAACCCTGCTGAAGCGTAACTGCAGTGAAATGATTTTTATAGTGATCTTCAAATATGGTGATTATCTGCGACGTTTCTGTATATATGGAACCACCAGATTCAATTTGTAATATTTGCTTTGAAAGCGCGCATCGATTTTCATCACCAAGAGTCCTTTTTGTGGGCTCCTCATTTGTGAAACGAGTTGTGCGTGAATGCACCACTGCTCCTCTATACGCTTCCGTCTCATATTTCTGTACTTCTGCTCGAACTGTATTTATCTCGTCGCTATACAACCCTGGCTCCTGGCTTTCGAAAGCGTTCAGCGTATGAAGTAGATTTGGTGTTTTTCTGATTTTTTCTTTGAGACAGCTCACATGAAATAGCAATCGCTTCATTTTTTACTCTCTGTTTGAACATTTCCCATTGAGCAAACAGTGGGAGCTGTCGAAATTGCGTTATCTCTAGAAATAATTCTTTCACTTTGTTTACAAATTTTTCCTCTCGTAAAAGTTCTGTGTTAAGTTTCCGCAATTCCCAATTTGGAGTAAACTTGCGAAACTTTCTGGGACCCCATGAAACAGCTACTAAACAATGGTCTGTGAAAAATATAGGCTTCACGGCGTAGTTGTGAATGTGAGACCAGAGATCCGTCGAAACATACACACGATCAAGTCGAGCATCAGATACGCCTTGAAAGTGCGTGAACCGCACGCAAGAAGGCGTGTAGGCTCCCACGTCTATTAGATTGTAGTCTTCCAGCAATTGTTGAAGCAAAGTTGCACTTGCATCCTAACGCTTTGTTAGGTATAAATGGTCTCTAGGATCACAAACACAGTTAAAGTCACCCAAAACTACCAAATCTCTGTCAGTGTCTAGAAACGGAGCAAGAGACAGAAAGAAAGCTTCCTGTCACTCACTCTTAGGGGAGCATAGACACAAATAAACCACCAATTACGGGAACGAAAAGAAAGGTCAGAACATAGAAAGCGGCCTTCCCCATCAACACGTAGCGACAATGAAGCGTGATTCAACTGCTTTCTAACTAACGAAAAGCATCCAGCGGAAGCACCACACGCTTGGCTAACACACACCTCGTAATCTGGTTGAAAAATTTGCAGCGCAAGGTTGGCATCGGTAGTAGAAGAAATCTTGGTCTCTTGCTCTGCACCAACATCAATTTCATGCTGCCTAAGCACGTGGAGTAACTGCTGCCGACGCCTTATACTCCGCAGCCCACGCACGTTGAGTGTCGCTACACATAAGGGGAGGGTGAAGGCGGTAGCCATTTTGCTCACCTAAAGCTTTTGTTCTTCATCACCCTTGGCCACAGGTAAATCTGTGGTCTTGCTCCCTTTGCGCTTCTTTATAGCACTCTCCTTACTTCGCTGGCAAAACCGCCGCGGCACACCATCACCAAGGGAGGGAACCCGTTGAGCACTAGAAGGCACACTCTCGGGTGCCTGTACTGCGCTCCCTGTCGTTTCATCGTTGCACGGTGCCGGACGCTTCCTCGCTTGACTGCTGTACATCGCCTCTTCTTCCTTGTCGCCATCAGGGGGCTTTTCTTTAAGGTTTTCTAGGCCATGTGTGCCAACCGAGTTATTGCCAGTAGCTTCGCTTGGGCTGGTGTGGCTACTCGGAATTGGCTCTGGAGACTCCTGTTCTTCATCCCTGATGCCGCCTGTGGCTTCTCCGGTGGCATCGACTATCTCTGTAGCATCCATGAGATGGTCCAGTTGTGGCTCTTCTGCGCTGTGTTGCCCAAAACGAAGCTTATTGGCATAGGTCGATACACAGGCGTCCACCGAGTAACCAAATCGGTGGCACCACAAGCATCTCGGCGTTCTGCATTGTCGACGGACATGTCCCACATGCTTGCAACGAAGGCACAGCGGATGCCTACCGGGGATAAGTACCAGGCACTGGTGTCCGTAAATGGACATAATGTGTGGTATATCGAGCTTACGGTGACATTATCCTTCAGCACCAAGGAAACCTCCCGGTTTGTCGTCACCCACTGTTCCATACCAGTGTATCTCCACACCTCACTCTCGACAGACTTCACCTGACCGTACGCCTGGAACGCCTCTTCAACACGTCGAGCTTCAAGGTGAGGCGGAAGCCATAGTACCTTGAGCTTGATATTTTTAGTCTCTGGATCTATCACCATGCACTTCAGTCCTTTGACACGGAGTTCACCACAGGCGACGAGTTTGTTTCGCCGCACTACTAGCGCAGGTAGTGCGGCGAAACATCTGATACTGTCCTACACCTATAATATCTGCAGTGTTCACTACTTCAAGCAGAGCGTCTCGGAAGTCAGAAGCACGGTAAGGTCTGCCACTAAAGTCCGCATGAATTAAAACGGAATTCCGCACATCATTACCTGTTGGTAGACGCGGGAGGACAACTTTGTAGCTTGCATCTTCATTCAGAAACGTACTCAACCATCCTCGGCCTGAGGCGGATACACTGTTTCCAGCAGAGAGCATGGTATGGTATGGTATGCCTTATCTGATGGCGCATACCCACTGCGGGGGATTGGCCAAGCATTCTGAGCACAGCCGTTCGACAGGGCTTCTTCTTCTTGTATACTTCTATACAGCCTTCTTTGGGCCATAGAGCCACGCTTCCAGACCGTGCATTCATACAAACCATATGATTACGTCCGAGCGTCGTCGTCATCGTCATCGAAAAAAAGGTCGCGCCATCCTCCTCGCCCTCCTTTTTTTCTCTCTCGCGTGTGCAATCATCCGCGGAAAGCAATATACGCCACAGGCGACGCGCCGCTGGGGCCGCAGTTGTGTTGCAAGCGTTCGCCGCTTGCATCTGGCATGACGTCAAGGAGGAGCCGGTGAAACCGCGTTGCAACAGAGGAGGAACCGGCGTTGCATCGTATATATAGAAGGGACAGCTCGGTGGGATTCCTCGGCAGATATGGAAAGTGAGTCGGAGAGACTGAAATAAGCCAGGCTTCGTCGTCGGAACGAAACTAAGAGGAGGCAGCGAGCCGAGGAGGAAGAGCGAGCCGCACGCCTCGAGAAGTGTCATAAGTACGAAGCGGGCAGGTGAGTGGATTCAGATGAGGATAGCACCTGAAACATCTTCAAGTCACTGGATGACAGGCCCTTATCCTCCCGCCTCACCGACCATCGGGCTGTCTTTGTCGAAATTGAGAAACAACAAGATGAAGACTTTCAAAATAAATGCGTTACACTTTAAAAATGTCTAGTTTTTAATGTAACCATAACTGAACGAGAGGTAACAACTAAACCTAAACATTCAGACGTACGAAGCTAAACGATAAAGATGTAACCGTACAGAGAACCAAGCTAAACAATAAGATTAACCGTACCTCTCGCTACGCACACCCAGGCGTAACTGAGTTAAGCCAAAACCATTTTTTTTAAAGGAGAGCGAGTAGAAGGTAATAAATTTTAATCCATCTCTCTTCAACGAACCTCCTTCACACCTTCATGGGTCATTGTAGATGCGGGACTGGATAGGCACCGCGGTTCGAAGGAACTCTTTCACGCCGGCTTAGAGCACTGGGCCTGCGTTGGTCATCCGTCAACTTGTTTGATGCCAATTTGAGTCCCTGGGTGTGTGCCACTCTTCAATGAATGTCTTCGACGCCAACTTGGTATGTGCCACTGGAAATGTGACGCTCTAGAATGACGAAAAAGATCCCATGAATTTATTCGATGCGGAGCGCAATCAAACCCACGTCACATTGTCTCCTCAATTGGACAGCAGCCCGACGCCTGCGCTACAAATGCACTGGGTATGCGCCGCTCTTCAGTGAACCTGTCGCCAACTTCGGTCACTGAGTATGTGCCACTGAGTGTGCAGCAAGCGACGGAACAATTCTCAGCCTTCGCAGCCACTTCTCGTCTCGGAGGCCACGGTCGGCAGTGCTACCAGATGACGCAGCGTGTCCAGAGAGAAGCGCGAGGGGGCTGCCCGGTTGCCGCATGACGCCATTCTCAGCACGCACACGCGCGCCATGTATTTTGTACCACTCTAAGCTTCGCGACTTCTGCGCTAGACGGTACCGAGTGTTTTAGGGAGTTACAAAAAGCTGTCAGCCCTTCCACTCTGGTGGAGATGGAAGACCAGCGAAGCTGTACTATGGTGGGAATAAGGTTCGGGTGGGTACTTGTATCGGTTCACGGTCGCGAACCGGGGCACCGCGCCTTTGAGCAGGGATTCCCGGCACATCCCACACAACGGCACTTTGCAGAAGTCCGCGGAGGAACCGAGACACTGCTGCAACGCTCCTGCGGCCATTTCTTGCTGGTTTTCGTTCGTTACGCCGCCGATCGTAGACACGTCGCAGGCCAACCAGAGTCACTCGCACACCGCACATGCGGCGCGCCGAACGGGTTCTCGATGAACTCCCTTCGGAACCTCGCCGTCGGACGCGGGAACTGTTCCAACGGTGTGGCATCCTGTCGTAGACGAGCCTCGCGCTTGCGCTTGCCTTCTTTGGGGCGATCGTCATCCGTGGCATTGACCCGCCAGCGCCGATCCCATTGCCGGCTCTGCACTCGTTTGCGGCGTTCTTGGCCAATGACCTCTTGTTCGACTAGGGTTTCTGAACCACGAACCACTCGACGTACATACGTTCTGCTGCGTACGCTCTTACGCGGCATTTGCGCGCCCATTCGCGCTTCTGGGCACGCAGTCGCTCCTTGCGTTCTTCCTCCGAACGAACGGCACGTGGCCGGGGCATCGTGAGTCGAAAGGGCAACTGATAAGAGCGCTAGGCGCTAGCGCGATCTCCACGTACCGGAACGGCCCACGCCGTTGTCGACACTGTTATTTAGGGGAGAGACGGTGCTATACGGTGCAATCGGCGACTGTTTCCATCGGACGCGAGTGTGGTGACGGCGACGCCGAACAATGGGGTGCGCTGCGTTTCTCGCGGACGGCACGAGAGAGGAGGAGGATGGTGAAGCGCAACACAATGGGTCATCCATCGTGGGTTGTGACACTCTTGGAGAACAATAGTAAGCCGACCCCTTGGCCATACCTGCTCGGGAAAGAGGTTTCTTGCCGGCTCCGAGTGGCGCAATTACAGCGAAGGCGTTATGGGCTGATGATAGTTTTAACACGAAAGTGTTTTATGCCGGGGTCCACCAAGACTTCACTGACGTATTTCCGTCACGGAAATACGTCACACGAACATACACGAACATAATACAAAGAAAGAAACCAGAAGAAAAAGTTCCACAAACATGCAAAATTTGTAAATCGAACCCACAACCTCTCGGTCCGCGACGATAGATCGCCGAGCGTTTAACCCATTGCGCCACAAACGCATTTGCAGAGAGCTACACAGACGCGCCTTATATATCTAACACTCCTCCGTGTACCCGCGCTCTTGCTCGGGGCGGTGCCGCCGCCTACGAGCAGAAAAGAGAAGTACTGCATTATGACACTAACGCGCACCGACAGTGAACGCTTCGGTGGTCTCAGCACTACGACGCCTCGATGCCAGCATTCGAAGGGACGCTGGCATCAAGAAGCACTACCAACGCCACCTAGGTGGCGTTCACCGTACTCAGCACAGCGGAGCGTGGCCTCCGCAATTAGCTCTGAAAATGTTTCTGAAGTTGATCGCGGAGGCTGCAATTACGACGCGCTGTACGCGCTGATTTGACTCGGTGACGATTCAGTTACGTGCTTTGTCTTGCGCGTTGTATTAGTGTGTCAGTTACGTGCTTCGTCTTTCGCGTTGTGCTAGCGTGTGCAGCGTAGTGCAGCTTCCATATGCACGACGGTTGCTCATGGTCATCGACGTTGGTAGTCGTGATGGAGGAGACGTGCCACCAGGCGTCAGCGTGGGTGCATCAACGCCTAAGGGCGCTTTAGCCACAAAACACCAATAGACATTATATATCAATGTGCAATAAACATTACACTACTTCTGTGAAGACACGTTTCACTTTCGCGTTCTATACCGATTCCTATATAAGAGGGATCAACCACATTTTTTTTTCTACACGCGGACACGATCCTGGGGGACCTAACCTTTAACAGCTTCGCTGTAAAAATAGGCAAGACATAAGGCAAAAAAGTTGTCGCAGTTTCACCTGAAAGGCGAAGCATCAATTGCGATAGCAAATTTGTAGAGAGCTATACGGAGTAATGATATTAGCTTTATCAGCTGTATAAACTTGGACATGCAGCAGCACCGGCAACACGCAGAACTGTTGTTGCCGCCGTCGGCGTTTAGCTCGCGTTCGCTCAAAATGCGTGCGGCGTTGGTGACTGTTGCCGGAGCCTCTGATATAAATAGGCACTTGGTGCCGCAGCTAAACGTCGCCTCCCTTCCCTCCCCTTCCCCCCCACGGCCTTTCGCGCGTCGGAAGAAGGCGCGTTTGCTCTACATATATGGTGATTGTAAAGGAGGAAAGAGACGCCTACTTCTGCAACCCTTAAGGGAGCACGGCGCAGAACGCGCGTTTGTTCACCGCCGTGCGTTCACTCCCCGTGAAAGCGCGCGACGATATCATCTCCATTGACGTCATACGGAACCTCACGGCGACGGCGACGGCGACGCCAACGGCAGAAATCTGCTTTTGAGTGTCCATATAATTGATATCGCAATAAAAAAAGAACACCTTAGCGGCGCAACCAACCGCCCGTTTCAAAGGGGACGCTCATCGATCCATTCATCCATGCATCCATTCACCCATCGAAGCGTGAAAAAGGGCTCCTGTTGCAGTACATGCCTCCTACATAAATGGTTTCGACGTTGCCGCTATATTGATTGAAGGCTAACGCATTATCCTCAATAGTCATCGTGAGATGGGTTCTGCCGATATTTTTCTATGCACATAACAATGTTTTGAAACAACACATCTTGCTATATGCGTTTAGCTTCTATAGGTGTCCGTAAAGCGGTAGTACATTTAGCTTAGGGTATACTGTATTTTAGACCTTAGACACGCCAGAAAGGTAAAATAACCAGCCTGGCAGCATTTCGGACCGCCCCATTTGGAAGATCTTCATTTCATCATGACAACGTTACAATGGGTTGAATGTTCGAGATTGAGTAGTACGCGCCGCGCTGACAATGGTCTCGCGAAACCCGCATTCTGATTTCGCGTTGTTTCCGTCGGACGAAGGAGCGGCAGCCCGTGTAACAGCCGAAAATGCCCCATCTAAGACAGCGTGCCGACAATTATTAGCCACGCTCACCTCTTTCGTAGAAACTTCCAGAAAATGCTCGCTATGGTGGTGCGATAGATCTCAGCGATCGCCCGCATTTGGTAACAAACTCATTCTCATGAGTGGGCCTTAGAAAAACATAAAAGAAATCTTAACAGTTTTCGAAACACATTCACTAGCATCACTTAAAGGTACTGTTAAGCACCCACTTGCGAGATGAAATGGGTGTGCTTTTAGAAGGAAGTACTACAAACACAGACGCTGTGTTAGCGTCTAACCCTACTAACCCTACTTCGATGCTTAGCGTTGCTTTTATGTCATGACCTTAGACTAAATCATCCAAAACGCTATCCTTTGTTTGACGAACAGTGAATATAATGTGCAAATGTGCCACGAAGCTAACCAGTTCACAGATATGTGGGCACAGGGAAGGATGCGTGTTAAATTTGAGTCGGAGAACCGGCATACTGGATGGGCTCGATGGAGAAAGAAGCCAGCCATTAAACTACAATGGACAGCAAGGGCATCCAGAGGGAGTAAGTTTATGATTATTCAAAGCGCCAAGCATTTCACTTTTACTGTTCGAACCCATATAGAGGTGTCTGACTATCTGAACGAGGCGTTAAAGAAGAAAATTTGCCAATGACGAATATTAGGGCCGTCAGGTTTGACCTGATGGCCCCCGAGTGGGCCTAGCCAGGTGACATTGAGTTCACTCGCGTCTATTGTGGACCGGTTAAAGTTGTTTCACTCATCCACTCACCACCTGGGGATATTTAACGTGCCCCCAATGCAGGGGGCACCGGTGTGTTGCATTTAGCCCGCATCGAAATCCTTTTACAGCAGGCACCAGCAAGGAACATCATACATTTAAATTGACAATACGTTTTGAGGGCTTTCATTCTGCCTCATACATGTTTACAAACCTGCAAAAAAAATGGACAAATTACGTTCGCAAGTCTTCAGCAACAGGTAAAATAAAAATAAGAACGACAAATGATCACACTTGAAGATAGCACATTAAATTTGCAAATATATGGGCAATTATAGCATGTTTGTTTATTCAGGGTATCCCAACTATCATGTACCAAGATTTAAAAATATGCAAGTGCCACGTAGCTGCACAAAGAACAAAGGTAATTTTCGCCGTCGCTTACAGATACTCATATTATTTTTTTGCATTCCGCCTAATTATATAAGCAGTCTTAATTAATTATTCAACTTCTCAAATATAATAATTAGATGAAAAATGTCAATGAGAAAACTGTAGAGCAACATGAAAAACTGCTTTCTGTTGCTCAGTACTTGCTACATAAAAGTGTTTTTCCGAGCGTGAAAGAAGCCCGGGAATACACGCAAAGCGCCTCGAGCGGCCAGTCGCGCGGCAATCTTGCATGCGGGCCCTATCTTGAAAGCGATCTGCGAGGGGGACCGAGGGCGCCGAGTGCTGATAGCTTCGTGTCTGTTCGCGTTGAAGCGAGAGGCAGCACGAAGGTGAATTCGCTCGTTGCTGCGCGCGCCCTATCTTGAAAGCGATCACCTTGCGTGACGGGCGGACGGGCGGGTTTACCCGTTGGCCAGGCATTTAAATGCATACGCATTTAAAAGAAGAACGCACAATCCAACCGTTCAGTAGCCCTCTCAGATCTGTTATTGTATCTGTGTAGCACGTACGATACACTGAATGCTGAGGTATGGAAAATATGCTTCTGTGACGCATTGCAATTTTTTGTTCCCCCGTTCATTCCGCCTTAGAGAAAATAACAGGTTTACCTTGGTCAAATATTTATTTACAGCAACTTTCAGAATAAAACAATTCGCGTGTGTTGTGTACTGCCACCCTCGTACCCGTTTTTTCGTCGAGCGCTTATAACATGATTTTTATCAACTCGCCCGACTTTCAATCCTTCCAATCAACGTGAACTTGTCTTAGGACTTGTGCTACCGAGACTGTAGCGACTGGAAGATTAGTGATACTGGCACAGTGTTTCATGCCGTAGTTTTCAGCGGGATTTGTTTCGCGTTACCATGACTTGATCTGTGTTATGTGTTGTACAACTATCAACATTGTTGTGAACAGTTTTGGTTGCCATAGCAATTATATGGACACTCCAGACGCATTTCCACCATCGTCGTCGCTGCCGGCGTCGCCGTAATGCTGCGTTTAAAATCGAAGTACGATAACAGCGCGCGCCGTATGTTGTAGGTGTGAATGAAAGCGTGCGAGGGTGAGCCGAGCATGGTGACTTCATCTCGCGCGCTCAAGGGAAGAAGGCGGGAAAGAAGCGCGCCGTCTTCCACTGCGCGCAAGGCACCGTTCTACATCGGTGGCGGCTGCGTATGGCGCGGCTGAGCGCGGCCTTATCTTGAAGGCGATCTGCGATGAGTACAGAGTCTAGGTGGGCCGAGGGCTAATAGCGTCGTGTGCGCTGTGTTCTCGTCACTTGGTTCGCGTTGAGGCGAGAGGTAGCACAAATGTCAATTCGCTCGTTGCTGCTGCTGCCGCTCTTCCTCACGCCAGTAGTTTGACAACGAGTGTCCGCGCTCATCGAGTGAGATGTGTTGATGTTTGCCTGTGAGCGCGTGATATCGTGTTTATTAATTTAGTTAGTAAGGAAATGTTTGCGAGTTTATATGTCCGATAAAACGAGTATCCTTTCATAGTATAGCTGTCTACTAATTTGCTATCGCAATCACTGCTTCGCGTTTCTGATAACCTAAACACACTTACTTGCAATTGTGTTGTCTCTAGTTATTGTATGAGGCGGTAAGAAATTCCTTCCAAAAACTTTTGTGTGCACAACCTTTTCCGTTTCAGAGGGATCAATGCCAGTAGAAATTTACTTGAAGAAGAAGCGAAATCGAGGAGCCGGAGTTTTGTTTACCATAACTATATTGAGCCAACAGATAGTTTTAAAAAGTGATAGCGTAGGAAAATTTATTTGTAGTTTAAGAGAAGTATAGGAATGGCAAGCAAAAAGGAAATGAAAAAATGGATGAAAGAAACCTTGCCACCATTGGGATTAGAACCCACAACATCCGCCTTAGGTGTGCGTTGGACTACCAATTCTGCTACGGCGGCGGCTGTTTCCATGTCCCCATTTTTGAGTATTTTTGTATGTGTAAAGGATTTAACACTGGTACTGTTAGGCAGCACCACTCAAGGCCATGCTGGCGGATGTGGAACACCCTTTTTGACCGACGGCGTCACGTAGAACCTCAACATATTGGGCCGGCAGCTGACGAATAAACCCTCGTACGCTACCTGAAGGCATCAAACATCCCGGAGTCGCTACCCTCGCTATGCAATGGATGAGAGTGAATGAGGAATGGAGCAGCCACCACCGTCGTAAAATTGGTAATGAAACGCACGCATAATGTGGGTTAGGGTTCCACCGGCGGCGAGTTGTCTCGTCCACTTTTCGGTAATCCTTTTTCGGGATTTTAAAACAACGCAAAACGACGGAAGACCGGGCGAAGAAAGACAGGGCCCCGATTCATATTCGTCGCAAATTACGAACTGCATATAAATTCCCCTGGGTTTCTCTTGGTTCCATTAGGCAGAAAATTACTTGTACGATGACAAATAATAAACATTTTCTTTTGGGTATTACTATAAGAGGACGGTACCTGGACCACGTTTCTGCCTCTTTTCAATTTTCGCGATTACAAAATGTTTGGCAGGTACCTTCAGGTTCTATAGTCGGATACAACTTTAGAAGACAGCGGCATTTGCCCCTCAAAGGCGGATGCACACGAGCTGGCACCAATAGGCGCGTACTTCAGGTGACGTCATGAGCCGGACGGCCGGTGTCCCCGCCGACGGTGAACATGCCTAACATGGCCGCCCTCACTTCGAACTGGGCCGAGTCGCGTCAGCTCTAGCTGTGCGTCTCCCTTCGTCAGAGTGAATTCGAATTGTTTGTGGTGGTCTGTCATGCCGGAAATATTATTGTGAGTTTATGATGCACAATTTGTGCCGCGTGCGTTTGTTCTGAGCCGTGAGCCGGCGAAGAAAGATTGCAGCGAACATCGGTGGGGCTACGCTTCGTGTGGAAACAGGATCCCGCGGCGACATACCGCTGCAAACAAACATCGTACATGTTTGTTCCGTGGTATTTTGTTTTGCTCCTAAGGGAAGTTACGACGAGGAGAGTTCGCCAAAGTCTGGTACCTACTGTGAGCGGCGGATTTGTTTGTGTACTGTGCCCCTGCGTTTCTCGTCGGACGTGGTGAAGTGATGGAGCAAAACCATTATCAGGATAAATGAGAAAAGCGTGCGCGGATGAAAACAACCTGCGAGTTTCTCAACAGAAAAGATTTGTGAAAGCAACCTCCAACGCAAAGATTCGTTGCTGCCAGCTCAGAGTGAAAACGACCGATCGTTGGCAGCAGTGTGATAAGATAGCCGAGCGTCTAGCAGCGTCGTTCGAGTGTTGTGTAGCACCGTCGATTGATTGCTTTCCACCAATGCTAACAATTAGTGACTAACACGCGCTGCATGAGCGAATGTCATTGGATTGTTAACGGTCAGGCGTTCGGAAGCAGTGTTTGTTTCCTTAATGTCAGCCTGAATGCTAATATAAAATTATGACTGATACACTGGTGCCGTTGCAAGGGAGCTTGGCATGTATTCGCGTCGCTGTGTGGCTTAGAACTCTTCGCTCACTGCACGCGCCAGCTGTAGAAAGCCTGCTGCGATACAATCGCGCATAAGCTGTGCTGTCAGCGCTCGACTTGCTTTTCCACAACACAGATTTGCACTTTGTCGTGATATGTCGCTTCTAAAAAAATCCTATGACAGTGAAGGCAACAGAGCCAATGTGTGCATTAAAAAAAAGTACGACCAAAAAGGCACAGCTGCTTGTAAACTGACTCCTAATAGTTCTACTCGCATCTGCGTTAATTGTGTGTGCGTGTTTTCTTGTGTGTTTGTGTATATTTGTTATTTTGCCGTTTTTTGTATTTTAGATCTTAATTTTCGTGTTTGTGTTCATGTGTGTGAATATGTGAGTTCTTCTGTGCGTGTATGTATTTATTCCTATTTTTATCCTTTTATTTTAGCATTTGATCTTGTAAGCATGCTGCAGCCACGACTTTCTTTACAATTCCATTAACTCGTCTCATTCAAAGCACCAAGTCCTGTGAATAGCAGGGCTGGCCTCTTCGATGTCATTAAAGCCATTCTCTCTTGTCTACCTTGCCTCCTCAGTCTGTCACCTTGCTTTGTTTTCTCCTACTATTCTGACCTTGCTTCTTGTGCTGTTGCCGCAACGTGATTAGCCAACTTGCACCAAAGAAAGTTCTATCAGCTGTGACAACAGAAACATTGACAGATACAAAATGTTAAAAGCATCACATGGCTTGCACAGTTACTTCGTCTCTTACCCCTGTTAATGTGTTTATGCATCAGTGCATACGGTAGCTTGCCAGAAGTGCACATGAAAAGGTGCCATATTGTGAAACAGCACCTTGCTATGTTGTTGCATTCAGTCTTAATAAACAGATGGTTTTGCTGCCCGCCACATGTGGTGGTACACATATATAACATTGTGCAGTGAGGTATCATTTCCTGTCTTGACGCTTTCATCATTACAAATGCAGTTTTCTAGTGAATGGAGTCCAGCAAAGCAGTGCTGTGAGAGGTTTTTCAACTTTCACCATTTATTACTTCCCCAATATCACTGTCTGAATCTGTCCGTCACTTTGCCTACGGCTTGTAATGAACAAAGTGACTCACTAAAACACGTTCAACTTTACTGAGCATTTTTCCGGTACGTAAATATGACAAAAATGCTAGCAAAGTTAATCACGTTAATAATTGTGCTTGCATTCGCATTACTTGCTCGAGTCAGATTAATAAATTGAAAATTGGCTATGACAACACTTCAATTTTCAGTGCAGACTGCTAACGGAGCCATAAAGCGTGCTCTGACTCCTGCTATTTCACTATGGGGTGCGTCAAACTCGACGGTGGCTGCCTGAATGAGCATTTTGGGCCTCACTAAGCTAATGATGTCTTATATTCGTTCTCTTATTCGCATTACTTGTGCGAGTCAGATAACAAAGTAAACAATGCAACCACATGAATGTGCTTTGGCATTCAAGCTGCTGACAGCGGCTGTCAGTTTCGTGTTGTCTGCAGCTATTTCACCACCACTCGCTATGACATGACTGCGATTTCCAGTGCAGACTGCTAACAGAACCATAAAGCGTGCTCTGACTTCTGATATTTTACTATGGGGCGCGTCAAACTCGACGGTGGCGGCCTGAATGAGCATTTTGGGCCTCACTAAGCTAATGGTGTCTTATATTTGTTCTCTTATTCGCATTACTTGTGTGAGCCAGATAATGTAAACAATGCAACCACTTGAATGTGCTTTGGCATTCAAGCTGCTGACAGTGGCTGTCAGTTTCGTGTTGTCTGCTGCTATCACCACCACTAGCTATGACATGACTGCGATTTCCAGTGCAGACTGCTAACAGAACCATAAAGCGTGCTCTGACTTCTGCTATTTCACTGTGGGGCGCGTCAAACTCGACGGTGACTGCCTGAATGAGAATTTTGGGCCTCACTAAGCTAATGATGTCTTATATTTGTTCTTTTATTCGCATTACTTGTGTGAGCCAGTTAACAAAGTAAACAATGCAACCACATGAATGTGCTTTGGCATTCAAGCTGCTGACAGTGGCTGTCAGATTCGTGTTTGCTGCTATTTCACCACCATTCGCTATGACATGACTGCGATTTCAAGTGCAGACTGCTAACAGAACCATAAAGCGTGCTCTGACTTCTGCTATTTCACTATGGGGCGCGTCAAACTCGACGGTGGCTGCCTGAATGAGCATTTTGGGCCTCACTAATCTAATGGTGTCTTATATTTGTTCTCTTATTCGTATTACTTGTGTGAGCCAGATAATGTAAACAATGCAACCACATGAATGTGCTTTGGCATTCAAGCTGCTGACAGTGGCTGTCAGTTTCGTGTTGTCTGCTGCTATTTCACCACCACTCGCTATGACATGACTGCGATTTCCAGTGCACACTTCTAACAGAACCATAAAGCGTGCCCTGACTGTACTATTTCACTATGGGGCGCGTCAAACTCGACGGTGGCTGCCTGAATGAGCATTTTGGGCCTCACTAAGCTAATGATGTCTTATATTTGTTCTCTTATTCGCATTACTTGTGTGAGCCAGATAAAGTAAACAATGCAACCACATGAATGTGCTTTGGCATTGAAGCTTCTGACAGTGGCTGTCAGTTTCGTGTTGTCTGCTGCTATTTCACCACCACTCGCTATGACATGACTGCGATTTCTAGTGCAGACTGCTAACAGAACCATAAAGCGTGCTCTGACTACTGCTATTTCACTATGGGGTGAGTCAAACTCTACGGTGGCTGCCCGAATGAGCTCTTGAGCCCGCCAACGATAATCAGGGTTAAAAATAGTGTTTCAATTCAGATATGCCAGAATTTAAATGTGTTTCTATGCCGCTTCTTAAATCGAGCACAATGTGTGCAGGGCGTTGCTTATCAGAATTGAGCTACTATTATAAGGAATATGCCATAAATGGAACTGTTTATTTATTTGAGAGGTCACGGAATGGATGGTTGGTTGTTGCGAACCCACCAGCAAAATTTTGGTAGCCCTAATAAGGGCTGTTCTTTTGTTAATAAGACGCCTTTATGCTTCGTCGAGTGGCTCAATGCCAGACAGCTCACAGTCGGAGTCGCTTTCTTCAGCGTCATCTTCACCCAGCTGGATGATGATGGGTTGAATGTGCTCACTCCCAGACATGTCAAGTCTGAACTTTGCCTCCAAGTCCATCACATGCTGAATGCTCTTCCTCCAGTCTTCCGCCGTTAGCTGCTTGATTTTCTCGCTCAAGATGACGTTGACCGTGGACAGCTTGAAGCCTCTGTTGTCCGCAGCGATGTCATTTTTGACTTTGGCCCACACAAGCTCAATGGGATTAAATTCGCAGTGGTACGGCGGGAGCCTGAGTACAATGCAACCGGCCCTTACAGCTGTGTTGTCTACGATGTAGCTCAGAAAGCGTGACATTACAGATGCCACCAGCTCAAGCAGCTGCTTCTTTATCATCCTTTCACCGTAGGTGATGTTCTTGCTTGTGAGCCACTCCTGTATCTTTTCCTTCTTCCAGGCCGTCGTCGGCAATTTCTCTTCTCGCCGGCTATGGTAAGGTGCATTGTCTAAAACAATGACGCTACCAGCTGTCAACTTCTGCAGAACGTCCTTGAACCAGCCCTCAAAGCGATTGCCGTCCATTTCTTCGTGGTAGTCGCCTGTCTTTTGGCCTCTGAATACATCCAAGCAGCCGTCTTCTTCTTCTTTCTGGGGTTTTACGTGCCAAAACCAGTTGTGATTATGTGGCACGCCGTAGTGGAGGGCTCCTGATTAATTTTGACCACCTGGGGTTCTTTAACGTGCACTACAACGCAAGCACACGGGCGTTTTTGCATTTCGCCTCCATCGAAATGCGGCCGCCGCGGCCGGGATTCGATCCCGCGATCTCGTGCTCAGCAGCGCAACGCCTTAGCTGACTGAGCCACCCCGGCGGGTAAATTGATACACATGCGCATGAGTGTTTGGATGTATGTTTTGATCATGCGCAATGATCAAGCAGCCGTCGACGAAACCATCCTCGCTGCCGATGTGCGTCACGATCAGGCGCTGACCTTTCCCAGAAGGTTGTTTTAGACCCGTCGTCAGGCCATTTGCTCGAGCGAACAGGCGTCTGCGCTTCTGCACCACGGTGTCTGTCCACACGATCGACCGAGTGTGTCCCGCCGTCACCCATGTGTCGTCCAGGTAGAAGATCTTTCGGCCTTCCGCCCGGTAGCGCTCCACGTCACGGAGGTAGCGATTCCGCCAATCGGTGATGTCATCCCGGTCGATAAGCAGCGAGTTGCGGCTTCTCTTTTCATGCTTGAAGCCGATCTCGGCAAGCAGGCGACGCACAGTACACCGCCTTAGTGATGGGAGTTCCATACACTCCGAGAACTCTGTAGTTATCTTCTCGACCGTCGGTATCTCGTTGCGGCGAAAGAAATCGTGCACACATGACATCAGCGCGCACAACGTGAAGCTGTCAAACTTCGCGCTGCGTCTTCTCTTCTCCGCATTGCGTGGGCGCTTTCGCGAGGGCGTCGTGAGTTTGCCACCCGAAAAATGCGAAGCTTTAACTTCCTCCCTCACCCTGAACACAGTCCTTTTGCTGACACCGAGCAAGTCGGCGACAAACTTGCTCATGTCCTCCACGCTGCGTTCAGGCTGCCTGTTACGCCAAAACGTGTAGCAGTGGAAGATCATGTTGCGTGAATCGCTGTTCAGGATGTGGCCGCTCTTGTCCTTGCCGAGGCTCCTTGGTGGTGTGGTCATCGAGGCGGCACAAGGCTCGTTCGGCAACAAAGGATTGCGTTCCGATGTCACCTCGCTGGGCTCCATGGCCGAAAACTGGCACGGAATGCCGCGCGCGATCGTGCCTGAACTTACGAGATCGCAGGTTCGCAACCGCGAAAAAAAAGAAAAAATATATTAATTAAAAATTAGCCGAACACATTAAAGAAATAAGGTTGTGCAAACACACAAAAAGTATATATGAATTTTATGCTATTAAGCCGGCGACTGCTACGCCCGGTGCCGTCGATCTTGCTCCGTAGCAGACGACGCACAGCGTTGTAGAAGGCACGGAGTTAATTTTCTCTCGCGATCCGGCCTGTGCGGTAGCATTTCCATCATGATAGTTTTACCAAACCACTCGTCAAGATGCACAAATCTTAATTATAGCGACAAATACGCGTTTTAGAAGCAGTCACAATTTTTTGAGCGGGACTATTTCTTTAGTCGCGGAGGAATTGGCTGCTGCGCTTCGGTCAACTGGGCGGGGCCTCCTCCTGTCTTCTAAAGTTCTACCCGACTATAGTCACTTGAAAGGATGCATTACAAGATCTGTGTTGGTTATGCTCTTTGCCGAGACAAACAATTTTTTACTGCATGTGGGGAGTCGGTTTTTGCAGCTTGTAATAGTGCTATCGTCTGCAAATATATGCTTCAAAATGTCTCTCTTCATCTGTGAAGTTATTCATTTTTGAAAAAAGGTATATTTTTAGATAACCTGAGCTTTTGTCACTGATCACCTGTTATATACTAGCACTGACAAAGTCTGTTGAAAAGCTATCAAAGGTTTTTGTTATTGATAAGCCTTTCAGACGTACTGTGAAAACTTGACTTTTTTTTACTTGACTGTAGTTTACCACACCGTACTACAATAAGCTTTCGCTATTATGATTATGTTGAAATTATCTTTGTTCTGCATTTATGCTCTGCTGTGTTCGTGAGCGGCTGAATTCATTTTTATATTGTCAGTGGTATAATATTTATGATACTGGTGCCCCATAGCTGTTGTGAATTTGAAAATAAAATCATACATCATTAATATTTGTTTGGGCATCTACTTAATAAGGTGCAAGAGCTTCCTTCTGCACGTGTGGTGGCAATGTTAAGGGAAGTGGCCGCCGACCAGGGGTGTGAAATTGCGATACGTGACGTTGTTGTGCAAGCAAATGCAGATAGCGAGAGTGCTGGAATCTTTCTCATCTTTGTTACGGGGCGAAGTCAGCACTTATTTGCAACGGTGGCCACCCCATCACTAATCTTTATCGCGATCTGTTGAGCTCTGGTTCGTACATCAACCAGCCGTCAAACCAAACAATTACTTCCAAACCACAACTGGTAGATCGAACTGCCCTTGATTGTGAAGAGTGGCATCGGCCCAGTACCCTTTCTCGTTAGCGGCAGCGCCACGTGCCGTAATTTAGCCGCTCTGCCTCGCCGGTTACTGACCATGTTCTTTTTCCGTTGCCACTGTGCACAAAAAAAAATAAAAAAATAAATAAGAGATAGAAGCTCCAGCACCAAAAACAAAAGCAAAACACTGAAACGAATTATTTACGACGTTTTGAAAACGTCTTGAAACGAATTTTGAGAGTGGTTTTGGTGACACACTTTTATGACAAGCATTTTAACTTTTTGAAGGTTGAGGGCTATGCTTATTGATTTCTTATATGTTGACTCTTGAGTGTTGATTGTCGTTGCTTTGGGGACTGATCATGCATAACCGAGTTTTTCCTATGTTATTTTGCGAAAATAACAAATATGTACAACGCGCCTATACTGACTTCGGCTATTGGCCCAGCAGATTCTGCAAATGTTCTTGTATTTATTTTTGAGAAAACAAATAAATAAAGAAAGAAAGGTATTTGCAAATCTCTAGACGGGGTTTCTTCCGACGTTCTTAAAACCAGATTTCGACCGTCTATAAAACGGAGTCAAGCGGGACATTATATAGATAAACAACGTTTTCTAGAGTAGGAGCATCGATTCCCCGTCTTTTTTCGGACGTTTCCATTGTCGCGAATAAACGGCGAAAAACAAAACAAAACGTAATGTATCCCTTTTGTGCTACCTGGATATATATATATATATATATATATATATATATATATACACATAGTGGAACTGACGGTGGTCTGCTCCGGTTCACCGTCACTTCTCTCCTCGGCAGGATGTGTGTCGAGTGAGCTCCCGAACAACGCTTTGCAATGCGGCGAACGGAGTTTCGATCACGCATTCGGGACCTCAGGGAGGTGCGACGTAATGCCTCACGCATTTTCACCGCAGTTACCGTAGAAACACATTGGTCAACCTGGTAACGTTTTGCGGAACCCCCAACACAATGCTGCATAGACAGCTGCCTGCAAAATGCTCCGCATAACGGCAACAGTGCGTGAGATTGGCACAATTTCTTTTCCCTTGCAATAGAGTTTTTCCCTTTAATTCTACTTCCGAATTTGTTTCATTTCGGAACCGAGGTGTGGCCTTGGTTACAAAAGTCACTCTCAAACTGTTCCCGACAATACTTAGCACAAGATGAGGATCGAGTAGACGGCGCCATCAGCACAGGTGACACACACACACACACACACACACACGCACACGCACACGCACACGCACACACACACACACACACACACACACACACACACACACACACACACACACACACGCACACACACACACACACACACACACACACACACACACACACACACACACACACACACGCACACGCACACGCACACGCTTAACACCTTCGAAAAAGCAACGTGAGAAACGGTGTAAGGATTGCCGGCCGTTGTATATCATTTCTCAACGCGCAAAACGCGCGTTGAGGGGTAATCACGCTCACAAAAGTGTGTCGCCGTTGATAAGCGGCGCCATCAGTCAGGCGGTTCAGCCATCGTATACGAGCAGTGTTCGCCTAAACTTCGCCCTCTCTGCCTTAAACGGCTTTGGGTTCAACCAAATATTGCGCTATAGATGCAAGAATTCGCAATGAATATGCATGCGTGCAGACACGTGTCGCCTTTGTGAGTTAAAAAATATCATTTCTGAGAAATTTAGAAACATAAACCTAGATAACGAAATATAAAGAAGGACAACGTCGCAAGAATATTTGAAGCCGCAAGCTCGAGGATCAGAAAAAAATCATAGTCTGCCCACCATTCCCATGGTAGCTAAACAAATGCAGCGCCAGAGCCTACATTCTAGTAAATTTTCCTGTAAACTCTACGGTTCGTCTACATAAGTAGGCTGATGATAATAATTTCAATAGCTACTCAGTATCTGTAGAATACAGTGATTACACAATAATGTGTTTAATGATATTGTTTGAAGACAGTTGGTCATTTAGAGCAGTGTACGAACGAAACGCAGACAATTAAACCAGTTTTAATTACTGTATATTTCTCCTTCTCATCGTTAAGGTCCACCGTGAATGCTTGGCCTAAAAGTACTCGTTGACTGCTTTTAGAGATTTCTAACAGATTGCTTCCGAGAGGTTCATTTTCAACAGAATGTTGTTGTTCTTTCCCCATACTTATGTTCGTATTATTGCGAGGTACAATGAAAGAATGAAGGAGGTTGACGCATAAACAAATTTTAATAAATGATTTAGGAGCAAAGGCTTGAGAAACCGCAGGAATCAATGAGACGCTGCCGTGCTCGTAAACGCCTACCAAGCCGCGAAGAGCATCGAGACATTCGTTTTGATTACGTGCCGCCGTGTGCGACCTTTGATCATCGTCCTAGCGCTGTCGGTCGGGGCTCATGCTTTTCAATCAAGCAAATGGATTTCGTCGAAAGGATTAAAAAAAAGATATATCGATTGCCGCTTGTGCTGCACACCTTCGGTTGAGTACTGTATTTGAAGCAAACAGCTCGAACACTGATTCCGAAAATTCGGATGGGAGCTGC
This sequence comes from Dermacentor silvarum, assembly GCF_013339745.2. Classification (NCBI taxonomy): domain Eukaryota; kingdom Metazoa; phylum Arthropoda; class Arachnida; order Ixodida; family Ixodidae; genus Dermacentor; species Dermacentor silvarum. The sequence goes on from NC_051160.1 coordinate 162,806,228, forward strand.
CATGTCGGTCTCTTTCTCCGCTTGTTGAACGCAGAGGCAAGCGTTGGATTTCACTGCCGTTATCTTTCCTTCGGTGCGGGTTCCGAACGCTTGGTCGTGTGCATTGCAGCGAGGACGAGTACAGCTGCAGCGTGGCTCGGAAGTTTATCAGCTTATCAAATAATTAGTAGACGACTTCATGGTCTTATGACCTTGCATTTAAAAAAATTGGCAGCTGTAACATTGCGTTAAAAAATTTTGTACGAGTGGGCGGCTACGGCGTTTTAGACAGTTTCTCAACAACTTGTCGAGTCTCATTTACAACCAATACGCCGATTTACATTCTACTCGTGTAAGCGGTCCTTAAACTGTCCTTTGTTACTTGTAGAGTGCCTAGCCGAAAACATCAATTTTTCTCCTCCAGACGTTGTTTGTGCGGACGCGTTTAACACTGCGATGGCTCTTGTTCATGTAGTCTTCTCCATTGCCGTAGTAAACCTCATCGGTCATCTCGATTGCAGTTCTGAAAAGAGGCAGGCGGTCAGGTTCGTTATCCCAGAAAACACAGATGTGATTACGGTGTCCTTCAAAAAATACTTGGATGAACGAGACAATTTTTGGGCCCGACACTTCGGCACCAAACAATCGTGGATCTTCAACACTGAAGCCTTTCATAGATACTTATACGAAAACACGAAAACAAAGACAAAAATTGTCGCCGCTGTTCGAAGCGTTCAGGCACCATTTCGTTTCTTGCAGAACATCGCAAATTTCGGGCTATTTCTTTATTTAGACGTGCACTGGTTGCTGATACAAGAGCAAGAATTGCGGGATGATAGAAGGAAAGTGTATGAAAACATCAGCTTCTTGCCGAAGGTGTCCGTGATTCGATTCCAGAAGTCAGATGCGGCTGGACCAACATTTACTTTCGCGAGAAACTATTCCTTCGCAAATGCTGACAGTGGTTCTACGAGTATTTCTCTGATCACGGAGCAACGGCGAAGTCTTTCGGGACAGTCGTTGAGACTGAGTTGCCTCCACGCCAAGCAGGAAGCGAAGCTACCAAATTACTGCGAGAAGCGTCAGTACAAGTTTCTCATCAAACTTTTGCTACTTAAGAATGTGTCGCTGACCTTCGAACACGTTTATAACATCACCAATGCTTGCGAGCGGTTGCTTCTCGGTCAGGTGGACATGCTGCTCTTCAACATGGCACTGAACAGTGACTGTATGCTTGACGTGGCACACACCGAAGTTGTTCCCGAGACCTTTTACGCCAGGGCGAACGGCACGCGCGTGATATCCTTCTTCGAAATCCTGTCGAGCTCTGCTCCCGGCGTCGCCCTGACCGTGTCCTGCGTCACCCTGTGCGCTCTGCTGCTGGCCGCATTGAACAGCGGCCGGAGCCTCTCGAAGAGCGCCAGCGTCGAGACCACCTTCCTGCTGGCCACGCTGTTCGCGCAGTCGTCGCCCATCCCGCGCCATCGTCGCCACGCCGGTAGCCGCACGGCGGTCTACGTCTTCCTGCTGCTGGGCCTGTTCCCGCTGTCGGTGTACATCCGCGGCGAGCTCACCTCGTGGCTCACGGTCACCCGGCCGGCCGACCACCTCGACACCCTGGACGAGCTGGCGCGAGCGCTGGACGCCGGCACCGTGGCGGCGTGCGCGGCGGAACACACCTCGCAGGCCGTGGCCATGTCCCAGTCGGACCAAGGGTCGAGCTCCTCAATCATGAGGAAACTTCAGGTTCCTTTCTGCTCTTTGCTTCACATCGCTCATTCACTCGCTGTAGTAATTTCAAATTGTAAACATGCATTTGGGTTTAGCAGATGTTTATTTCCATACGACATTCTTTCTGCGTACACGTATACAGGGTGTCCCAACTATCATGCACCAAGATTTAAAGATATGCAAATGCGACGTAGCTGGATTGAACCAAGGTAATGTTGTTTCTCGTCGCTTGCAGATAGATTGTTTTTCTTGCATTCCGCCTAAAGACATAAGTAGTCTAAATTAATCAACTCAAATATTATAATTAGATCAAAAGTGTCAATCAGAAAATTGTAGAGCAACGTGAAAAAAACTCTCGACACAGATTTCTGTTGTCTAATACGTGCTACGTAAAAGTGTTTTTCCGAGCGTGGAAAAAGCACGCAAATACACGCAAAGTGCCTCGAGCGGCCAGTGGCGCGGCAATTTCGCGTGTATTCGCGGGCTTCTTGCACGCTTGGAAAAACACGTATGTAGCTTGTATTAAGCAACAGAAAGCTGTATCGGAAGCTTTACAGCAAAGCTGTTAAGGGCTAGGTTTCAGGAAGAAGAAGAAGAAGAAGAAGAAGAAGAAGAAGAAGAAGAAGAAATAAACTTTATTATAACGTGAAAGAATTAATGTGGTTGGGGCCTTAGTCCAGGACCCAGGACCCCAATGGCTGCCGCCACCGCTCTTGCTCGTCGTATCAAGGCCAGCCAGACCTGAGGCTCGGAGTGACGGAGGATCGCCTCCCACTGCGCATACGTTGGTTGCGGGGATTTCAGAATGGGGATATCGGTTGGCAGTTTTTGGCACTCCATCGTGACGTGGAAAGTCGTCGGTGGTGCACCGCAGCCTGGGAAGGTGGTGGGGTTTAAGGTTGGGGAGAACTTGTTGAGAAGGAGAAGGTTAGGATACGAGTTGGTTTTAAACCGTCTCAGGGAGACGGCTTCATTCCGGGCGAATGATTTGGGTGGAGGATGATATCGCAAGCGCCTAGTCTGTAATAGTCTAGAGTGTCACGGTATACGTTGGGCAAAATGCGGGAGGCTTGATCTGGGTTGGTAGCCTCAGTGCCAGGGGCCCGGCAGATTAGCTCTCGGGCAGCCGCATGAGCGCGGTCATTGCCCGACAGTGAGGCGTGACCAGGTTTCCAAATCAGCTTGATGCGTGGTATTGAGGGATCTGGAGTTGTGGGGAGTTTGCGTATGCTGGTGAGAGCGCGGTTAGCTTCCTGGGGTATATGACCCCTGAGGTAGTCTCGACATGCGTCTTGCGAGTCTGTTATTATGATGTGGTTGTGTTTTGGTGATATTTTCCGGTGAGTGACGATGTGGTTGATGGCGAGTGCTATGGCCACCGTCTCCCCCGTGAGCCTAGCCCCTGTTTGGATGCTGCACGAGGATACGATATCATAGGTTTCAGGAGATCGCGTCGTAGACCGACCGGTGTGTACAATTTCGGCTCCATGTGCGTGGTGGTTTCCCGCCAGTTGTGCCTTAGCACAGGCACCTTTTTTATCCAGCGGCCATGGCACAGGTGTCAAAACGGATGAGCGATGACCCATTATTATAGCCCTCGCGACCGCCGAAGCCTCCTTCACAAGTGTGGCGATACTCGGCGGCGGCCCGTCTCACTAATCGTTGTGCCCCTTTGTCTCGTGACGCAGAGATTGCGCTGTTATCAGCAGTTGCCCTTTGGACTCGCTATGGGACACACGCTCGCTTAACCACATCTTCCAGGATCCTGGCGATGCCGTGCAGCGTGCCGCGGCTATGAACGCTGTGGCTCATATGCTAGTCTATGACGATGGGATGGACTTGGCGCAGCAAACGCACTACTTGGCTATCGCACCGGGCGAAAACAAGACGCCGGTGTCCTTGCTATTTGACGAACATGCCGAAGACGCTCAATATAATCAATAATGATAACATATAAATTCACTATAATAATACTCGCTATAGCAGATCCATCATAGTCACTGCTTCGCTGGCTTCCATATTCACAGTAGTGGAAGGAGTGAATTTTTTCATGTTGTTCTCCTATTTACTCATTGACACCTTTGATGTAATTATAATATTTGGGAAGTTGATAAATATTTAAGACTAAATATGTAATTAGGCGGAATGCAAATAATAAACCAATTGTCTCCAAGCGACGGCAAACATTACCTTGGGTCTATCCAGCTAAGTGGCATTTGCACATTTTGATATCTTGGTGCATGACAGTTGCGACACCTTGTGTACTACCAGTATATAATATTTCAGTTGGATATATATATATATATATATATATATATATATGTATTATTAATCAGTCGAAGAAGCAATAATTTTTAATAGCAGTAAACACGTCACTTGGTGAGTTCAGACAAAAAGCCATCTATCAGGTTTGACAGGGTCTGCACCCCCGGCCTAAACAAGGCGCATGATAAATACAACACATGAAGGGAATAAACTGAACAGTGTACAAAAGTCACATGTATTAATTCAAGTTTCCTAAACAAATGAAGTGTTATTTTTCAATTACGATTGCTCCTATATAATTCTATATATATATATATATATATATATATATATATATATATATATATATATATATATATACCAGCATAAAAAGCATAATAACAAGTCATTGTGCATAAAACGCTTGTACACAGAAGCAGGCTTACATGAGTACATGAATGCCGCATGAAATTGCACGTCGTTTCGTGCAGAGAAAACATTGAGAAAATAAGAGCAGCCCAGAAGAGCAAGTAAGACAAATAAGTGTGGTAATATGTTATGCGTGAAGCTCCGAATTATTAAGCAGCACAGATATAAGGTATTTGAACAGCTGAGTGCCGTAGTTTGTTCGTGTTCTAGGCACTTTCTAGAGTTCACGCACCCTAAGTATACGAACATGCTCAGTCTGGCTTAGTCCTGACAATTCAGTGAGAAATAATTTGTTATTGTTCAATTCCGATTGATAGCGTTTATTTAACATTGCATGGTAGAGCTCATTTACTGGTAATAGATTAAGAACCTTAAGACTGGTTCCGTGCGTGCGTCGTATGCAACATTAACGATGTTGCGAAGTGCTTTCTTTTTCTTTCTGAGTGTTGGTTTTTGTCGTCGTGCCCCGATAATTTTGACAAAAACAGTGATTCGCAAATTAACAACTTTATATTCAGAGGCAGGATATAGCGATATTTGCCCAAAACACCTACAATTTTTTAGAGTTCATTTACTGTTGCATTTACTTATATAACTAAATGTTAATATATAACGAAGCCAAGGAACGCCTAGGGTATCAAAACCCCCAACATCCGCATCAAATGTGGGCTGCACTACCAATTGTGCTACGGCGACGGCTATCAATCCGGCCACTTGCTTGGGGATTTATGCGTACTAGATCTAGCCCTGATAATGATGATATACAGGCATCCCCTTTGAAACGAGGCGGTGACAAATCGTCACCTAGTCTGCGTGAGTCAATGAGGTATGCTATACACCCTGGGAGTGTTAGCTAGTGCCACTCAAGGCCATGACTGGCGGTTGTGGAACGTCCTGTTTTCGTTCGACGGCGTCACGTAACACGTGAAGTTATGACAGCAGACTCGTGAAATATAAACTCTCGTAAAACTGAGGGGCTGGCAACAGCGAGCCCCTCAGTTTTACTTTTTCTCTCTCCACACACGCACACACACACACACACACACACACACACACACACACACACACACACACACACACACACACACACACACACACACACACACACACACACACACACACACACACACACACACACACACACACACACACACACACGCACGCACGCACGCACGCACGCACGCACGCACGCACGCACGCACGCACACACACACACACACACACACACACACACACACATATATATATATATATAAATATATTGTGAGCGCTGTGTAGTTCATCATCGTGTTCATCTGCACATACCCATCCTCATATTCATCATCATCGTTTTTCGGTTGGTGCTCGCTCGCGGCCTCAGGCGGCTGCGTTGACATACAAGGGCTCTGCCTGCGTACCGGGCGTCGTCTTACAAGTGGTGGAGCGTGCGTCGGTTACCCCGTCCCCTTGCTCTACCGGTCACCTCTCGAGCTACGCTCTGGTCGACGGTTGTGCTCGCCAACACCGGTCATGGCACAAACCGACGCATCTACAGCTGCAACCACCCCGACCCTGCCAGCTGGGCCTATACTCTGTTTCAATAATTCTGTGCTGTACTGTGGAAGGTACAGGTCTCTTCGACCAATCAGGAGCGCGTACACATCTTAAACGTGTCCTTACGCGCCCTGTCGTCTGCTAGCGGCGAACGCTGCAGCGCGGAAGCGGCGGGAGCATCTCCGAAGACTGTTCCGCTTACTAATCTCTCTCGACGTGCTGCAACGCTACGTTACTCGTATTCGGCGACTCATTGCGTCCAAGTGAAATTATTAGGAGCCAAGCTCCTTAGGCTCTCACGATGTCCGTTGTCGCCGTCGTCGTCGTAGCTCCCCGTCGCGCACGCAGCGCGCATACCGACCGCGCACAGGTGTTGCGCTGCGCCGGCGCCGCTCCGAAACCCCTCTCCGAGCAAGTGCAGGACGTCATGCGCAGAACCGTTCGCAGAGCGCACGCAGCGCGCATACCAACCACGCGCAGGCATAGAGAAAGAAATTTAACAAGAGGGGATACTCGGCAAAAACTGGCAACAGGAAACACGTCACCATACGTCATGCTATAGTATCGATGCCGAACGTTAGCTACCGCGAGCATCGAAAAAAAGAAAGTGAAATTAGGTTAACAGACATTGATTTATTTTTTAAGTTCTCTGTCGGGACAACTCAAACGTTTTGCGTATAAATGAACTTAAACTTTGCGACTCATTTTTCTTGTCTTACCTAGCGACAGGCCAATGAAGCGCCAGATGCATGCGTCATCCGCCAGGCACTCCCCCGAAGCGAGTGAGGGCGGCTGCGCGCGCGTTTGAGCGCTCGCCCGCGGCGACCCGTCTGTCTCCTTTCTTTTTTTTTCTTCTTTTTAATGTATCCTGGTTTCTTGGGATCCCGGCGTATTTTTGCGTTCCTTCTGCGCTGGGACCAGACACCACTGCACTATTGGACTACGACAAGGTGAGAAATTTTGTTTAACAGTCTACGACGCAATTAGGCTTACAGCACGGGACCGAGACTTAAGACGCATTTAGCGAAAGACTGCTCGGCCATCCTGGCGCAGTTAATTTGAGTTAATGAATCGTGCTGGGACATGTTTCCGAAGCTTCCTAGGAGATTATTGTAACTTGTTTCGCTTCTGTTGAGGCACACTGCAAGGTAAATACATCTGGTAGCGAAGCTTCCATAGAAGCCCATACGTTCAAAACATGGTTGCTTACCGGCGGTTGATAGGGTGGTGGTGGTGGTGGAAAACTTTTATTGAGAAGGCCCGAAGTAATGAAAATTAAAAAGCAGCGTTGTGGGCGGCCTTCAGGCTGCCGGTTGTGGCTTCCAGGCCGCGCCTAGTCGCGACGTTCTCTGCCCAGGTCACCAGCCAGAGTTGGAGATCCGGCTCGGTGCTGGACAAAGCAGCCTCCCACTGCTGCGGACTGGTTAGGTGCCAAGAGGCAGGGGGCAAGTGTGCCGGGCAGGAGAATAAGATGTGATCGTAATCGGCGCGGGAGCTGTCACATAAGCGGCAGGCCGGCGAGTACGTCCCGGGGTGGAAGAGGGCAAGACGTGCAGGAGTAAGAAAGGTGTGGGCCTGAAGGTGGCGCCACAAGTGTTGGTGGTGCTGGGAAAGGGATTTGTGCGGTGGGGGGAAGGTGAGACGAGATAGGCGGTAGTGCAAGGTGATATCGTGGTACGTGAGGAGCGCATCGCGCGTATCCATTCCCGGCGGGGGCGGGCTTGCTCGGTCAGTCGAATCGCGAGCGATGGAATTGGCCGCCTCGTTGCCAGGATGGGCCGCGTGAGCGGGCACCCAGATGATTTGGATTGGGCGAGAGGGAACAGTGTCGGAACGCAAGATACCGGAGGCCGGGGATGCCACCCGTCCAACCGCGTAGTTGTAGACTGCAGGCTTGGAATCACTGAAAATGTATTCCGCGGAGGTTTGCGTGATGGCAAGGGCAATAGCTGCCTCTTCGGCCTCGACCGAGGTCGAAGTGTATACTGAGGCAGTAAGAGTGGGTCGAAAAGAGTTGTCAGTGACTGCAAGGGCATGGGCTGGGTAGTGGCGGTACGGGGCGGCATCCACGTAAGCCACGGCGGGTTGCCGTTCGTACTGACGCCAGAGCGCGGAGGCTCGCGCTGCTCTACGGGACGGGTGGTGTTCAGGGTGCATATTCTTAGGGAGGGGATTAACGGTTAGCAGGGAGTAGACGTGGGAAGGGATGGGCAGTGAGGTGGGAAGAGGGGTAAGAGGGGAGAGTTTAAGGGTAGAGAGAAGTGCGCGACCAGGCCGAGTGCGGGAGAGACGGAGGAGCTGGGCCGTGCGATGGGCCTCCGTCAGCTCTGTAAGGGAGTTGTGGACGCCCATCGACAGTAACCGAGCCGTTGAAGTAGATGTGGGAAGAGACAGGGCCGACTTATATGCCTGACGAATGAGGCTGTTGACTTTGTCTTCCTCGGTGCGTGAAAGGAAAATATACGGAAGAGAATAGATGAAGCGGCTGAGAACGAAGGCCTGGACTAGGCGGCGGAGGTCGTGTTCGCGCATGCCGTGGTGACGGTTGGCAATGCGGCGTATTAGGCGGATGGTCTGGTGTACAGTGTTTGTGAGTCGAGTGATGAAGGTGGTGTGCTTGCCATTGGACTGAAGAAAGAGTCCGAGAATGCGGAGAGTGGAGACGAGGGGAATGGGTGTGCCGTCAAGGGAGACTGTGAGTGGAGAAGGCGACAGGGGGGCCATCCCCCGAGGCAGAAAGAGCAATAGCTCTGATTTGGCCGGGGAGCAGCTCAACCCGACAGACCGGGCGTGAGTCGCCACCGCGTCCACGCCCGCCTGGAGAGTGGTCTCCATGTCGCCAAGATTGCCGGTGGTCACCCATAGGGTGATGTCATCGGCGTAGAAAGCATGAGACAGAGCTGGGATAGTGCGTAGTGCACGTGCCAGCGGGAAGAGGGTGACATTAAATAGAAGAGGGGACAAGACAGAGCCTTGGGGAGTACCCTTGTTGCCAAGGGAGAAAGAAGGAGAAGAAAGTGGGCCGTACGAGATCTCGGCTGTGCGGTGGGCGAGGAAAGCGGTCACGTAAGCATGGACACGGGGTCCGACATGAAGGGAGGAGAGAGCGTCCAAAATGGCGGTGTGGTGTACATTGTCGAATGCTTTGGTAAGGTCCAGCGCCAGGATAGCTCGAGCGCGTTTGTGGTGGGAGGGGTGTAGGACATCCTCGGAAAGCTGGAGCATGACATCCTGGGTGGACAACTGGGGACGAAAGCCGAACATAGAGTCCGGATATAGGTCATGATGATCCAGATAGGTCTGGAGGCGAGCCAGGATGACGTGCTCGAACAGCTTGCCGAGACAGGAGGTGAGAGAGATGGGGCGGAGGTGCTCGAGGGCAATAGGTTTACCGGGTTTGGGGATGAAAGAGACACGTGCATGGGTCCAGGAGGAAGGAAGAGTACCAGCCTGCCAATGCTCATTGAGAAGGTCAGTAAGGGCTTCGAGGGAGGGGGTATCTAGGTTTCGGAGTGCCTTGTTAGTGATGCGGTCCGCCCCCGGGGCCGAAGTGGTGCGGAGCGTGAGTAGCGCCGCACGAACCTCTCCCAGGGAGATGTCCGCCTCAAGGTCAGGGTTGGGGGAACCGGTGTAGGCGGGAAGAGTTGTAGGGGGTCGGTGCAGAGGTAGCGGTCCCGGAGGGCCGCCAGGAAGTCAGTATCGGTGAGTGGGGAGGAGTGAAAGAGATGGGATATATCCTTGCGCTGGGAAGATTTGGTGTGTGTAGGGCCGAGCAGCACCCTGAGAAGTGATCACGTGTCGCGGAGACCCAGGTTGCCGGCCATGCGGTCGCATGTCTGGCCCCACTGTTGTCGAAGAAGAGAGGAGCAGTGCTCCTCCATGTCCGACGCGAGCCGGGCCAAACGGAGGCGCAGGCGGCGATTGTGTTTCTGAGCCTGCCACCGGCGGTGGACAGCGTGATAGGCCTCCCAAATGTGCAGTAGACGGTTGTCTGCCGTGGTGGAGTGTGGTGCTGCAGGGGGAGTGTGGATGTGGCAGTATGGACGTCTGCCAAAAGGGTCTCAGTGCAGGCAGAGATCGATGATAGGAGCAGAGGAGGAAGTAGAAAGACGAGTGGAACTGAAGCGGTCCCAGTCAACTATCTGGGTGAGACGAGTAGAGGTGCGAGCAAGGGAGGGGAGAGGGAAAGTGGTGCAGAGGATGTAGTGATCGCTACCGAAGGAGACTCCCGTATTAGACCAGGTCGGATCGGCTACATTTTTGGCGAGGGTAAGGTCCGGATTGGTGTCTCGTTGGACACTGGATCCGATCCTGGTGGGGCGAGCGAAGTCATTAAGGACGGAAATACATTCATTGTGGATGAAAGTCCAGAGCGAGTGGCCCTTGCGGGTGTTCTGGGGGTAGCCCCAGCTAGTATGAGGTGCGTTGAAATCGCCCAGAACGACCATGGCGTTGGGCCAGCGCAGGAGAGCGCTTTGCGGAGGACGAGGAGTAGAGGGGCTGAAGGAGCTTTGGGAGGGCTGTACACATTGAGAACAAAGAGGCTTGCCTCAGTGCGACGGCGGGGAAGGATTTCGAGGAGGAGATGGGCACAGCCTGAAACGTCCAGCTGGTGCAGCACCGCAGCAAGGTTACGGTGCACCAGGGTGGCAACGTTTGGGTGGGTCTCAGAAGAAGGATGAAAGGAGGTGTAGTCGCGCAGCTTCACGGGAGCTAGGGGTTCCTGGAGTGCTAGGACAGAGGGGAGAGTGTCGGGAGGAATGTTCTGGAGGTGGAGCTGCAGGGTGCTCCGCTTGCCGCGGAACCCCCGACAGTTCCACTGCCAGAGATTAAGGTGCGGGGGGTGTCTGGCCATGATGGATGGCGGGGTCACCGGACGGAGTTGGGGTAGGTGCCGGGGGGAGGGGGGCGGGGAGCGAGAGGTGCGCGAGGGTGGCCTCAGTCGCGCTCTGGCGGGCCTCTAGGACCGCGACCCTGGTGTCTAGGGCGGTAAGGTGGGATTCGATGGTGGCCACGCGGTTGTCAGACACTGGCGATGCGCTCCTCAAGTCGCACGAAGCGCGCCATGACGCGCTGCTCAAACGCCTCCAAGAAGGAGGTTGTTTTGCGAACGATGTCACGCTCGGGCGCTACGTCATCGGAAGAGGGTGATCGGCGTTTGTGCGGGGGGTGGCGGGTGGGAGAGGAGGCCGCGATGACGCAGCCGAGGGTGCCGTGTTCATTGGCTCCTCTGCTGGCGCCAGCTGAGGCGGCGTTTGTGAAGGTGCGGTAGCTGGGCAAGGAGAAGGAGAAGGAGCGGGGGAGGACGGACGCGTGCCTCGATGCCAGCGCCGCCGTTCAGGGTGGTGCCATCCTTTGACCGCCCCCGCGGCGCCACTTTCTCGCTGCGACGCCATCTTGAATCAGAGCGAGTGGTTGCGATTGCTTGGTGCCGGTGCTTAGTTCGAGACACAGTGCGCCGTGGCCTAGTGGTAGAACGCCCGCCTCGGCTGCGGGAGGCTGTGGGTTCGATTCTCACCGCCGCCGGGCACCCACTGGTTCAAAAGGGTACAAGCGTACCCCGGCCTGGCGTTCGGCTTCCTTCAGGGGTGATACGCTTGGGAAAGGAGCCTGCGCCCTGAATTCCCGTCGAAACCGGCGTGAGCACGGAAAACAAGTGGTGTCTGGGCCGCTCCCATGGCGGTCATTTCCCATGTGGCGCCCCAAGCACCTATTGAGGTGGGGGCACCTTCGGGTTGAGGTCAAACACCCCTTTCCAAGCGTTGAGGTCCCATAATGGCTGAGCACCAGGCCGGGAGCGCGCTTGTACCTATTTTACCGGTAGGTACCCGGCGGCAGCACTTGCCTCCCACAGCCGCGGCGGATGCTCGTCTACAAGGCCATCTGTGGTTGGACAAGAGGCGCCCAGAGACAACAGCTGAAATCTCTATTGGGCCCTCTTTCGAGATGTGGACCCCCACGACAGCCGAGCACCAGGCCAGAGGACATCTCCACCCATTAGAGAAACCGGTGGGTTCCCGGCGGCACCGGGATTTGAACTCGGTACCTCCCGCATACGAAGCGGATGCTCTACCGCTAGGCCATCGCTGCGGTTCCTTCGCTGACGGATCCTTCGCTGACGCTTCTACTTGCTGGACAGTGTTCAGCCGCATGAATGACAAGCTTGTCAAGTGCATCGAGTCGACATGACGGGCTGTTGTGTTCCCAAGTGCACCGGATCGACGCGTAAAGGGCTTCGCTGTTTACGCTTCCCCCGCGTCCCAGAGCGAAGGAAGAGATGGGAAGCCCAAGTAAAGCGATATCACTGGAAGGCAACGGATAGCTCCTACATTTCCGAGGTAAGTGTCAAGAAAGTTTAGACTATCGCACCGTGTTTTTTATTTAAATAAGAAAGCATTCTCTGATCCTCGCTTACGTACCTACGTTCGCTCACGAACTAAGCACTGCACCGATGCTGTCTGAGTAGCCTATGGTTTGCGAGCGCGCGTCGCATAGGCTTAGCCGTTTTGATTTGCGCAGTCTATTCCCTTATTTTAAGGACTGACGAAAATGCTTCGCCGCGGAATAGTCTTAATTAGCTACAAACCGTCATGTAAACCACCTATTTTACTTTTGCACGGAAAGCACACATCGTGTGTGTCTCTTGTTCCTTTTTTTTTCTCAGTTTCTTTTTTCGCTACTGGTTATTTGGGACTAAAGAACGCAGTGCTTCTTCTGGGGAGAGCGGCTGTTGTGTACGTGGCAAGCGAAGCATTGTGATTTTCTCTGATTTCTCAGCAGATATCTTGCGGATCTCAGGTTGTTACGTTATATAGCTGATTTTTTAGACGAATATACTTGTAGCGTGGTGCTCGTAAGCCGATGGTCATTCGTGCTCATTCCCGATCGTAGTGGGTACTGTGACGGTCTTTAAATGCCTGTGCACGGTGTGCCCAGGTGTAGTAGAGTTAAGGGGCATCATGGGACCGAAATGTTTCGGCGCTTTCTGGCATGGTGTCTGTTGTAGCCTGTGCATTTCTTCGAAACGTGTGAAGCGAGGTAATACAGCATTACTTCTGCGAATATTTATTTTTAAGCACTGTGATGGGTTCTCTGTATTTACAAGGCAACTTTTCATATCAATAATCACTTTTGTTGTTTTACTTGTACTTAGAAACACTTTGAAGAGGACCATTACGAGGGAAATCGACAGGATGGGCGCCGTCTGTTAAAGTCAACAGCCCTACATCATCATGGACTATATTTTCGAAGTGAAAAACATTGCTAATCTGTATTTCACTGTCTTAGTTTCATTTACGGTTTTTGTACGCGATATGTATGTAGTGTTTATTTTTTCAATGTAGTTATCAGTGTTCTAATGGCTATTTATAAAATGTTCTGTACTCGCCATCCATGTGTTTGGCTGATGCGACGTATTCGATGGCAGCTGATGTATTCTGGCTGGATATCTTGATTAATATTACCCGCGGTTGCGTTTTCTTGTTTGCATTCTTGTTTTCGATTGATATTGTGTGTAATAAGGTTGATGTACTCACTTGAAATCCCCCCCCCCATGTAATGAATAAATTAAAAAAAACTCTCCCTATCCCGAATTGTGTGTGTCGAGCCTACCTTGCGAATTTTTTTTATCTCGTTTTTCAACATAACCTTCAGGTGCCACACAGTACATATAATTTTTCATGTACATATCTCTTTCACGATTGACTGTACTAGACATTACTAAGTAAATGTATTTTGTGCGTCGTTTGGTTTCTTGTGTGTACTACGCAAGATTGACACAGACAAGTTACGTTACATTTTTCTTACAGCACTAACTAAACCTTATTTTCACATCGCAGTTATTTTTACACCAGCTTAATCCTGTCAGCGCACAGTTTTGTGGGCAAAAACAAAATTGCGCGTAGATATCGTCAAATAATTGCAACGAACGCGAAGAGCACGCGCAACGCAAGGGAAACTAACCGCCGTGCGCGAGTGGCTGGCTACGGTAAAACAGGCATGACGTGTAAACCAAAATACAACAGCGAAAAAGAAAAACTTCCACACACAGGGGGTCGCAAACCTTATATACCAAGCATCGAAGCGCAAAAAATAGTGCGTATTTCAAACATACACACGGCATATTAAATGTGATTGAATTAGGCAACTTGGGGCATGTTCCCGGCGCCATACATTTGCGTCCTTGACCTTCGACGACTTAACGGGTATTGGTTTTAAAGATGTGCAGATGCGATACCGATAAAATAATCCTCATCAAGGCAAAGCACCTGGAAGCGCGCCATGAGTAACCCTATTTATGAACGCAAGCGTAGCTAAGTCTGAGCTCGTGTGATTCAATATGGCGGCGCCAGCGAGGTTGTCTCCACCCTGAACGGCGGCGCTGGCATCAAGGCACCCTAGCGATGATGATGATGATGATGATTTATTGGCATCCCCTTTGAAACGGGGTGGCGACAAATAGTCACCTAGCCTGCTTGATTTAATCAGGTATACTACACATGTTCTTTATCTCGCATTTTTGTATACCTTTTTCAAAAATTTAGCTTGTACCGCTGCCTATGATTTTAAGAGATCAGGTCGTATCCATCTTTTCCCTGCTTTTTTTCCACCAGTACTCTAATCGTCTCTTGCTGATCTCTACGGCTGATCTGTTTATGTTTCCTTCCACTTTAAATCCAAGCGCTTCTGGGAGTTGCACGTTACCTACGGTTCTCGCTGGGTGGATCCCGTCGCATTCCATTAGGATGGAATGCGACGGGATCATGGGGCGGTTCATGGGGCTTAGCGCCATCTGTGTGAGGAGGGAACACTTCCGGCGAAAGAAAAAATAATTTGACGTCATATCCGATAAAAAAGGAAGTGACGTCATTTTGTTCTCATACGCGCGAAATTTGTTTTCGGAGGCCTGCCATTAGAGCTGTATATTAAAATGCCCCGCCATTCGACTTCATGGCCGTTCCGAGTTTTCAGCGCGAAAAGCGATGCCGGAAAAGATCGTACGGGTGTCGAAATCGCATCGCTGCACAGAACATACTTTCTTTGGAGGCCGACGAACGCTTTGGGCGTAGAGTGCTCGTCCTTTCGTCGGACGCCAAGCCCGTCGGCCAGCGCTGTTGCACGAAAACAACTAAAGTAAACAAGTATCTGACGGTCGCAACTCGCTACTTTTGACTGCACAGTTAAGAAACAATAAAACTACCCACGTCACCTAATTCAGACAACCGTCGACATGCAACACAACACATGTGAGGGGGGCGTATTGCAACAGGTGAACTTTACGAGCGCGCTTTTCCACGCACTCCAAGGCATTGCAAGTGATAGCGGCGTCAACGCCCGCCGCTATCGATGGGCGCTGTCACGGTGGGCCCTGAAAAAAGGTATTTATTGATAATGACCTAGTAAAATACAGTTGTATCCTTTCTCGTCATGCGTATATAAAATGAATTAGGAATTTTATTTTCGTTGAATGAATCTAACCGCGTCTCGCTTTAATTTAAAAACGCTTTTTTCTTTCCCAGTGTTTATTCCCTCCAAACATAGTCGCGCTTCAATCGCTGCTCCCATAACCACCCTTGTTGATGTCGGTGACAATTGGTTCTGAACCGCTTTTCGCCCGAACCTTCGTGACCTATGTGGATCGACCTTGCACACTGGCCGCTCAGCGCGCTGTGACGCAGTTAGCGATAAGCAGCTCGGCCATGGTGACAAAGTTAGTTTGGCGTGTAATGAATCTTAGAGGGACAAGTTTGTACTGTTTTTGTGGCCCCGCAACAACATATACCTTCTTGCGGTACTCACGCCTGTCGAAAACGCGATGGGCGATTGCCAAGAGTGATAACATGGGAGTGTGTTGCTGGCGCCGGCAGAACGCGCGAAAGATAACGCTGAGGAACATATTAGAAACTTGTAATTCGAAAATTCCGACTTCTGAAGGACTGTAAACAGGCTTTGCATCCACGCATTTGTCTTGAGTGCGAGTAGAAGGCATTCAGCGAACGTCTAGCATGGTCCGGCTGGGAGCCTCTGTTGCGTCTGTCTCTCTGTATCACGGTTTAATATATGTACTCTTTAGGTGGGGACACTTCTCGGCTTGCTTGCTAGACGCGATCGACCAGATAAAGTAGCAAGGGCGCGCGTCTATCGGGGCGGTGACGGCAGCGGATTCCTATCGGCGGAACGACGCAACTTCAGTTAGAACGCAGGCGAGAGCGTGCGCCGACAAGGAACGCGCGCATTCCCTCTCCCCGGTGACCTACTTTCGTGCGTCACTCAATCATTTCGGATTTCCCGCGAACTGCCGGTTGCTATAACAACGGGAGATTAAACCAATAAAAAGCTTTCTGTGTTGAAGTTGCGTCGTACTGCCGATAGGTATCCGCTGCCGTCACCGGGCCAATCGGCGCGCGCCTTTGCTACTTTATCTGGTCGATCGAGTCTGCCGAGTGTCCTCACCTAAAGAGTATATATCTTACACCGTGCTCTGTATGTAGAGTACCGTTGCGTCGCCCGAGGCCAAGTTTTGGACACGTGAAGTCGCCCGTGTATTTGTGCTGCTAAAGTGCAAGAAATAATGCCCGGAAATGGATGAATGCTTGGAAATCAGATGTTTTCGTATTTTATGGTATTGTTTGGGATGAGTCGGGTATTTTCTACGCCATGTATATAAAAGCGAATTGCTTTTGTTTGTAATGACGCCCATTCACCGCTTTCGAACGTTTCGCTTCTACACGCAGTATTCCTATTTCTAAATACCAAATGACGCATGCTTGTAACATGCTGTTACAAGCTTGCAAATGTAACATGCTTGTAATTTACTTTTTTTTTCAGCTGATGCCGTCCGATGGAGCTTCATACGGGTAGTGCTTACCTGGGGTCACAACGTTGGATGAACGCACAAAAAGCGTGGAACGAGCTTTTATATACAGCAAAATAAATATTTCCTCGTTTCACAAGGAATCTTGCGTCTACTTTGTGAAATTGCACATGGTACAGATTCGATGGGACTTGACATGATTGTTTGCCATCATTTTTACCATAGAACAAACTGATTCCGCACGAAGACCGTGCGCGGTCAGGCAAAAAAAAAAAAAAAAAAAAGCGCAGCATGCTAGCTAGCGTTCAAAATGTGCACGCCCAAAACCGAAAACGGAAGTGATTGATGCCGACCGCTTGGCGCGCTGCCATCAATTCGGCCGCTGGGCTCTTGTAGAATCCGCCTTTTGCATGGCGCTGTGGCGCCACCTTAGCGGGCTCCGCGAGAAACAATACGTACGGCGTCGGGGCCCCGCGGGTCGCGGAGACACGCTGCAAGACGCGAGTTGAAGTGGGTTCGTGCATTTGTCTGTCGTTGTAATTTTCGTTTTGTGTGAGTGGCCGCTTGTTGGACAGGATGCCTAGGCCGGCAATGACTCTGGTGCAACTTACAACCGCAAGTAGTCGAAATGTGATGACGGGATTTCGTGCAGCTACGCCGACAAAACCAGTCACGGTGCGATGTGCCTCTGACCAAATACATCGCACCGTAACGCGATTGACACACCGCCTACGCTTGTATTCCTGTTATTCACATTTATTCGTACCGAATATGAGTCCAAATATGCTTCGGAAGTTGAAATGCATGAACGTGAGCACTCGCCAGCCGCCCACATCAAGTTTAAGCTGTGGTCGATTCCGCTCAGCGGAGGTTAGCCGTATTGTATATAGCAGCTGAGTTCATGCATTTGCCAGTGTTAGACTTGCACTGAACGTGCGCTAATAGGATGATAAAATTGCTTTTATAGCTGAGTCTTGACAACAGTGGCCATAGCTCTTTGAAGGGGCGACACTGCGCCCAGAGTATTTATGCAACGCAGGAACGGCGCATTTGTTTACATCGGCACGCGTACGGCCACCGCTCGCTGTTCGCTTCAAGTACAGTAGAAA
Organism: Dermacentor silvarum; assembly: GCF_013339745.2. Lineage (NCBI taxonomy): Eukaryota > Metazoa > Arthropoda > Arachnida > Ixodida > Ixodidae > Dermacentor > Dermacentor silvarum. Next base: position 162,824,066 of record NC_051160.1, read on the forward strand.
CCATGCACCGCTCACACGAAATAATGAGGAAATGTTCAAAGCATATATGAACACTTCTCATGCACATATCAGAAGCGATCACACTGAGACAAGAAGGCATGAACGTCCCGGGCACATCGAAAACGGCGACAACGACCACCTAGCCGCACTGGCACGCGAAAATGCCGGTGCCCGCCGTACTCGCGTGGCAACGAGCGGTGTTGTTGCTTACGATGCAGTATCGAAAGGGCCATCACTTGTTGCCTGTTTAGCATAAGAGGCAAACTGTGTTTTCGGTAACTACTAAATCTGGCAGCATAAAAATACACTCTCCGTAGTTGCACTTCGTTCATGGAAGCGCCGGCGACTGTGACCGACAGCCTTCGTTCAGGAACGGTGCCTGTACCGCGGCATTATCACTGCGCCGTGTCACCGTTTCCCACTCTGTCTGTGCATCCCGTACTATGCTAAGAGTGGTTCACTTCAAAACGGTAAGGTCAGTACCGAACTATATAAGCAGTTTCCTTCGTCGTACTTGCTTATCCTATATTTCAGGTCCACCGGTAGCGGACGAACTCGTAGGCTGTGTTAGGCCTGATGAAGCTGCCTGAACGAGATCTACACCTCCTCAAACTTGATGTGGAGGGCTGTAAAGGGCTGTAAATCGTGCATATCAGCGTCGGAAGCACGTTTCGATTTAATTTCAGCGTCAATAAATACATACACGAGCGCATTTGCGGCGATATTCACGTTGTCGGTGCGATGTTCTCACTCGGCGGCCGCTCGCACGGCGATCAGCACACTGGTTTTGTCGGCGTCTTCGGCACGAAAGCTTATCACACTACGATCACTCGCTGTCGTCGGTAGCGTCGTCGGTCGCTTCTTCGTCATACTTGTATGTCAATATAGGTCTCCCACTGGCACAGCATCACAGCTACAGCCGGCCGAGCGTTGGCGCCGGCGTGAGGTCGACTTCTGACCGACATCGGTGTCGTGTCGGTATACATTGTGATGTACCGGACGCTATCCCTGTGAACAGCTTAAGTTTCTACCGAAACACAGCGCAAATACCGCGTCGTCGACCGGCACAGCGCCGACAACAAAGAGTTCGCGTGCTCGACGGCTATGCTGCATACGCGTGCGTCGTCAGCTGCACGAACCACCGACGCCGTACAAAACGTTTTAGGCGCTCGCCGCTAGGGTACAGTGCATGCGCACTTGGGATAGGGTGCCTCGATGCCCAGGACCGCCGTTCAGGGTGGAGACAACCCCGCTGGCGCCGCCATATTGAATCACACGAGCTCAGACTCGGCTACGCTTGCGTTCATAAATAGTGTTACTCGCGGCGCACTTCCAAGTGCTTTGCCTTGATGAGGAATTTTTTTATCGGTATCGCATCTGCACATCTTTATAACCAATAGCCGTTAACTCGTTGAAGGTCGAAGACGTAAATGTATGGCGCCGGGAATATGCCCCAAGTTGCCTAATTCAATCACATTTAATATGCCGTGTGTGTGTTTGAAATACGCACTATTTTTTTGCGCTTCGATGCTTGGTTTATAAGGTTTGCGACCCCCTGTGTGTGGAAGTTTTTCTTTTTCGCTGTTGTATTTTGGTTTACACGTCATGCCTGTTTTACCGTAGCCAGCCACTCGCGCACGGCGGTTAGTTTCCCTTGCGTTGCGCGTGCTCTTCGCGTTCGTTGCAATTATTTGACGATATCTACGCGCAATTTTGTTTTTGCCCACAAAACTGTGTGCTGACAGGATTAAGCTGGTGTAAAAATAACTGCGATGTGAAAATAAGGTTTAGTTAGTGCTGTAGAGAAAAATGTAACGTAACGTGTCTGTGTCAATCTTGCGTAGTACACACAAGAAACCAAACGATGCACAAAATACATTTACTTATAATGTCTAGTACAGTCAATCATGAAAGAGATATGTACATGAAAAATTATATGTACTGTGTGGCACCTGAAGGTTATGTTGAAAGACGAGATAAAAAAAAATTCGCAAGGTAGGCTCGACACACACAATTCGGGATAGGGAGAGTTTTTTCATTTATTTATTACATTGGGGGGGGGGGTTCAAGTGGGTACATCAACCTTATTACACACAATATAAATCGAAAACAAGAATACAAACAAGAAAACGCAACCGCGGGTAATATTAATCAAGATATCCAGCCAGAATACATCAGCTACCATCGAATACGTCGCATCAGCCAAACACATCGATGGCGAGTACAGAACATTTTATAAATAACCATTAGAACACTGATAACTACATTGAAAAAATAAAGAACACTGCATACATATCGCGTACAAAAACCGTAACTGAAACTAAGACAGTCAAATACAGATTAGCAATGTTTTTCACTTCGAAAATATAGTTCATGATGATGTAGGGCTGTTGACTTTAGCAGACGGCGCCCATCCTGTCGATTTCCCTCGTACTGGTCCTCTTCAAAGTGTTTCTAAGTACAAGCAAAACCACAAAAGTGATTATTGATATGAAAAGTTGCCTTGTAAATACAGAGAACCCATTACAGTGCTTAAAAATAAATATTCGCAGAAGTAATGCTGCATTACCTCGCTTCACACGTTTCGAAGAAATGCACAGGCTACAACAGACACCATGCCAGAAAGCGCCGAAACATTTTGGTCCCATGATGCCCCTTAACTCTACTACACCTGGGCACACCGTGCACAGGCATTTAAAGACCGTCACAGTACCCACTACGATCGGGAATGAGCACGAATGACCACCGGCTTACGAGCACCACGCTACAAATATATTCGTCTATAAAATCAGCTATATAACGTAACAGCCTGAGATCCACAAGATATCTGCTGAGAAATCAGAGAAAATCACAATGCTTCGCTTGCCACGTACACAACAGCCGCTCTCCCCAGAAGAAGCACTGCGTTCTTTAGTCCCAAATAACCAGTAGCGAAAAAAGAAACCGAGGAAAAAAAAAAAGGAACAAGAGACACGATGTGCGCTTCCCGTGAAAAAGTAAAATAGGTGGTTTACATGACGATTTGTAGCTAATGTAAGGCTATTTCGCGGCGAAGCATTTTCGTCAGTCCTTAAAATAAGGGTACTACTCGCATAGACTGCGCCGATCAAAACGGCAAAAGCCTATGCGACGCGCGCTCGCAAACCACAGGCTACTCAGACAGCATCGGTGCAGTGCTTAGTTCGTGAGCGAACGTAGGTACGTGAGCGAGGATCAGAGAATGCTTTCTTATTTAAATGAAAAACACGGTGCGATAGTCTAAACTTTCTTGACACTTACCTCGCAAATGTAGGAGCTATCCGTTGCCTTCGAGTGATACCGCTTTCTTGGGCTTCCCATCTCTTCCTTCGCTCTGGATCCCGGGGGAAGCGTAAACAACGAAGCCCTTTACGCGTCGATCCGGTGCACTTGGGAACACAACAGCCCGACATGTCGACTCGATGCACTTGACAAGCTTGTCATTCATGCGGCTGAACACTGTCCAACAAGTAGAAGCGTCAGCGAAGCATCCGCGCGTACTGTGTCTCGAACTAAGCACCGGCACCAAGCACTCGCAAACGCTCGCTGTGATTCAAGATGGCGTCGCAGCGAGAAAGCGGCGGCGCGGGGGCGGTCAAAGGATGGCAGCACCCTGAACGGCGGCGCTGGCATCGAGGCACCCTAACTAGGGACATGCAAAACGCGGATTCCTTTCACTATGGCGCAGGTGTTGCGCCGGCGCCGCGCCGCTGTCGCTACGCTTAGCACTGCAGTATGGAGGAGCGCGAACGTAAGCGCAAACGTCGTGACTCTGATCCTACACTTCGAGAACGAGACGCAACAGCCCAACGGCAACGCCGCGAAGCTAACCCCGACCTACGGGCACGAGAAGCAGCAGCACGCCGGCAACGGCAGCAAGACCCCGAAGTCAAGGCAAGACGCGCTGCAGTACAACGGCTACGCCGGAAAAACCCAGAGGTTCGAGCTCGCGAAGTAGAAGCACGACGACGACGACGACGTGAAGGCGACCCCGAACGGCGAACCCGTGAAGCAGCAGCACATCGTGGACTCTGACGCTGCGGTACGCGATCGAGAAACGGCAGCACGTCGAGAGCGACGCGATGCAGACCCACAAGCGTGAGCACAAGAAGCAGCAGCACGACGGCAGCAACGCCAGGCAAACCCAAAAGTTCGATTCAGAGAGAGCGAAGCTCAACGGCGACGCCGTGAACGAGCCGACGCCGAAAGGAAGGCGCTCGAAGCCGCTGCCAAGCGGGAGCAGCGGGCCCTCCCGCCTAAGGGCGGCGCCGATGCGCGCGACTTTCTAGACAGGTCGTTTGGCCACAGTTGCAGAGTGTGCGACCTACTGTGGTTTGACAACAACCTAAGAAGTAAGATAGCCAACATTCGTAACGAAACCTCAAGAGCCAGATCCATTGGCTTTGGCGTGCTAGAAGAAACGTTCCCTACCGCTACAAACCACGACGACTTTGCAGTGTGCAGTACGTGCAAAACGTCGTTGACTGCAGGGCGGGTACCCCCGTTCAGTGTCACGTACAGTCCCGTAATCATTTAATAAACATTGCGTCAACATTTCATAATCGTCCAAGGAGCTTCGCTCCATCATCAGCATTCACTTCGTGGATCGGCTGCTAACTTTTTAACCTTTATTAATATTTTATAAGTTATGGACACAGTGTTCTCGCTGGGCATGTAGAATCGCAGTGCGCATACCAGCCACACTTTCGCTCCGGCGGCTCATTGCGACGCGATGGACGACCTTGCGAGACATGGCGTAGTAGAGATTTCGCTCTAAAACGAAGCAAAATCACCTAAAAAAAAACTGCAGCTCTAACATGAAGAGAAGCCTTCGAGTAAACATGTTCTGACTAGACCACTTGTTAAGGCCATTAAAACACGCAACGGGTTACGAACACTGGCACTACATCTCGCTTCGCATGAATGTGTGCTAGATAGTCACGTAGCTTTGGCTCAGCTGCACGGAACTATTCAAACAGAGCATACTTGGTCCGTCAACGCACCGCAACACGCCTCAGGTATTTTCTGGCCTTCGAGGCGAGGACGTGGGAGATTGGGTTAACCATTGCGACAGGGTGAGCGCTTAAACCGTGGGGACGAGGCACACAAGCTCCACAATGTTGCTTTCTACCTAAGGGAGGTCGCTAAAACATGGTTTTTCAACCAGGAACGCGACTTTCCTTACTGGCCAACATTTACTGAGCAGCTAAGACAGATATTCGGCATGTCTGCTGGGCACTCCTACATTGAAGACGTCTTGGCTTTCTGCCGTCGCGCTCAGAGTGACATGTCAGAAGAGGACCGTATCTGCCATATAACGAAGGGCATCAAATTTGTTGCCTTTAACGCTCTTGTCATTCAGAGCTCTACTACAGTTCGTGGTATCATCACGACATGCCAACGCCTTGCCACGCTCTACTCCTTTCGTCTTCCACGCTCCTCCTGCGACGCTCGCCTCGACAATGACGAATTGCGAGCGCTCATCCGCATCATTGTGAGAGAGACGCCTCACGGCCACGCTCCCGCCAACACAGCCATTGCGTCTCTGCGCACTCGTACTCCCAATTTGCGCGAGATCATCAAAGAAGAACTGGCATCCACGCCAAGTGTCACACGTACCCGGTCCCCTGCGCCTGTTTGTGCACCTTCTTACGCCGAGATTGCTTCGCGGCCTGCGGTACCAGTTTCGATCTGCACCTGCTGCCGTTGTCTGCGACCACCTGGCCTCGATGGCAGCGAAGGCCCCCACGCGAAGGTCCCCAGTACGACTCTACTTGGCACCCTTCCCGCCCAGTATGTTTCTACTGTGCCATACGTGGTCATATCTTTCGTTTCTGCCGCCGGCGCCAGCATGATGAACGGCGTGGCTATTCCGCCTATGAGAGAGACTATGTGCCCAGATCGGACGCCTACGTTCCAGGACCCTATATATCCTCGTCACGTCGCTCGCCCTCACCTCCGCTGTCCCAAAGCATGTCCCGGTCTTCTCGCTCACTCTGTCGTCGTTCTCCGTCACCGTTCCGCCGTACTTCATCGCCCTTGCGTCCTGCCTCCAATTATCTCGACAACCAAACGGAGAACAAGAAGCTGCAGTTTTTGGAGGAGAAACTGCTTGTCCGCGAAATGTCACAATTCCTCCTGCTCGCCCGAGAAATTTACTCGCTGTTTGTGTGGAAGGTGTTGCCGTCGACGCTCTTATAGACACTGGAGCCGGCATCTCTGTTATTCATCGTAAACTATGCTTTCGTGTACGAAAAGTGCAAACTCCGTATGTTGGCCCGGTCTTATGTGGCCGCAATGACAGTCCCATTTACCCTACCGGGCAGTCTACCGCGCGTGTCATCATCGACTGAATTCGCCATCATATTCAGCTTACTGTGCTTTCGTCGTGCGCTCATCCAATCAGCTTGGATTGGAATTTCTTGACAGCTGCAGTTGCTGTCATTTCTTGCGGACAACAACTTATACATATTGGACAACCAGTTCTCTGACGCTGCCGATTCCTCGCCGCTCCACCTTGTCACAACGACAGATTTTGTCCTTCCACCCGGCTAAGCCCGTATTAACGCGACAGCGTTAAGGGCCCCGTGTCACAGAAAATCCGGCGTCGGCAACCGGCGTCGGCGTGCGATGTCGGTGGGTGGCGGAGAAAATCATCCCCAACCACGCAGGCCCTCCGAATATATTTTTAGGTACATGTACATGTATATCAATAATGTTGCTCATACCTTGTCTTGAATTCTTGGTGAAGCTATTCCTCGTAATTTTGAGAATGACAACAGAAACAAATGTCATGAAACAAAACACCCACAGCGCATGCCTTTTATGTTAAATCTTCTCAGACTGAAATGTTAAAAGTACGAAACAAAAACGAAAACCTGAAAATTATGCAATTATGTTGGCGCGGCTGTGCAATATCTCTGGGATCATCCCACGCAAGAGGCCGCGTTTCTACCACAAAGCTCGCCTTCGTGCATAGCGTTCGTCGCCAGTGTTTCCCGGTAACCATTATGGTTGCTTAAGCTGCAGTTGTCGGGAAGCGTGAGAAAATCACCCGCAACCCTGACCAAGTGACCCTGACCAGCAAAGTCAGGGATCTTTGAATGCTATCGCGTTCCACTCTTAAAAGCGAAGCTTGAGCGTCCTCCAACTTTTCTTGCCGTTAGATCAAGAGACAATATCGACGGCGACGCAGTGGTTTCCCCTAATAAGCGCTGCATTTTTTGGGGAATCGCCATCGCCTCTTGTCTAGTGCGTTTTTTCACGCGGCTGCGCCAGTCTGACCTCCTACAACACGACACCAGAGCCACTTATGCTGCCGGAGGGGTCCACTGTTGCCATCCTTATCGACGCAGCACCAGTATGTGTCGTCACTGCTTCACCTCTTTCATCCTTCGCACAATGTATGACAACGGACGGTTCACCCAGTGCTCTCAGGGCCACTTTGGGTTCAGGTCTCATCCCAACGCAGACGGATGCCTTGCTGACAATCTTAAGAAAACATCAAACTTGCTTTGACATTTATTTGTTCGGATGGCTTGGGTCCGTGGGCGCTCACCGCATTTAAACAGACGGTTCTCGCGTCAGTCGCCGCCGCCGTTACTGTGTATCGGCTTCTGAACACAAGGTTATAGAAGACCAAGTCAACGACATACTCGCGCGGAACGTTATAAGGCCTTCAGTAAGCCCTTGGTCTTCTCCTGTTGTCCTAGTTAAAAAATGACGGCTCGGTACGCTTTTGCTTCGATTATAGGGCACTAAACAAAATCACCCGTAAGGATGTCTATCCTATGCCTCGTATTGACGATGCTTTGGATACATTACAAGGTACAGAATACTTTTCGAGCCTCGACTTGTGCTCTGGCTATTGGCAGATCCCCATGAATGAGCCCGTCAAAGAGAGGACGGCGTGTGCAACACCTGATGGCCTTTTCGAATTTGGACTGTGCAATGCACCAGTCACATTTAAACGAATAATCAATACTGTGCTGCTCGGCCTCAAATGGAAAACCTGCCTTTGCTACCTGGACGACATTGTCATCTTTTCGTCCAGCTTCTCCCAGCACCTAGAACGTTTAGACGACGTTCTCACGTGTCTAGCCAAGGCTGGTCTTCAGCTCAATACTAAGAAGTGTCGATTTACGAGCCGCAGCATCAAAGTATTAGGTCACGTGGTCAGCAAGCACGGCATTGAGCCAGATCCCGACAAGGTCGCTACTGTACTGCATTTCCCAAAACCAACCACACCTATAGACCTTCGCAGCTTTCTCGTATTAGCGTCGTACTTCCGCCGCTCTGTCCGTGACTTCGCTACTATCGCAGCTCCTCTTCATAAACGTCTGACCACGACCACACCCTTTACATGGACGGATGAATGTGAAGCCGCCTTTCAGACCCTCAAGCGATGTCTCACGTCAGAACCAGTGCTTCGTTATTTTGTTCCCACAGCCTCTACTATCCTTCACACTGATGCAAGTGAGCATGGCATGGGTGCTGTCCTGCTGCAGCGGAACCACGCTTCTGAGTCGTGGCCTACGCGAGCCGTACTCTTTCTCCTGCTGAACGAAATTATTCCATCACTGAACAAGAATGCCTTGCCATTGTATGGTCCACACAAAAGTTTCGCCCTTATTTATATGGCCGCAGTTTCGCAATTGTGACTGATCATCATGTTCTGTGTTGGTTATCCTCCCTGAAGAATTCCTCCGGACACATAGGCCGTTGGGGTCTGCGTTTAGAGGAGTACGACTACGCTGTCACATGTAGGTCCGGCAGGTAACACCAAGATGCGGCCGCTTTGTCTCGCTGCCCGATGTCGCCAAATGCCCATGTTGGTGGGCCAAAAGCCAACCGACCAAGACGATGGCTATTACCCCGATACGGTTCGTGACCTCGGTACACATTCTTTCATCAGGCGACCTCGCCTCCCTCCAACTTACAGATACATACTGCCGCACAATGATCGACCGGCTCACTGGCTTATCCCGTCCTTCCAACAGCCGCTTAAGACAATAACTTGCACGTTTTAAACTTCACGGTGGATCATTATTTCGGCAAGTTTACCACCCTACCGGTAAACGATGGGTCGCAGTCGTCCCTCGCTCACTTCGACTACAAGTTTTACAAGCGTTTCACGACGACGCAACGGCTGGCCACTCAGTATTTCACAAAACCTACGACTGCATTAAGACTCGCTGTTTTTGGCCTGGCCTGCCCACTAGTGTGGCCAAGTACATCGGTTCGCGTGCGTCATGCCAACATCGAAAACGTTCGACCATTCGTTCGAAACATTCCCGCCGGCCCTTTACAACCATTGCCGTGCCCTTCTGTTCCCTTCGAATTCGTGGGTATCGACTTATACGGACCCCTTCCACTTACACCCACGGGTCACCGCCGGATTGTCACCGCCGTGGACCATCTCATTCGCCACGCTGAGACAGCAGCTCTTCCTTCTGGTGCGGCCTCTGAAGTCGCTGAGTTTGTCCTGCACGCCATTAGCTTGCGTCACGGCGCGCCTCGTGTTCTTCTGAGTTACCGTGGCAAGATATTTTTTCCATGTTCTTGCTGAAGTCCTGCCGGCCTCTATAACGCCATCCATAAGACTACATCAGCGTATCATCCCCAAACCAATGGTCTTACCAAGCGCTTCCATCGAACTTTGTCTGACATGATCTCCATGTATACGTTAAACCCGACCACAAGAACTGGGACACTATACTTCCTTTCGTCACGTTTGCTTAAAACACTGCCGTTCAAAGCACAAAAACTACAGCCCCCTTTTCCTCGTGTACGGCCGTGCGCAGTCTTTTGTTTTGGACACCGCCTTCTGTCCCATCCACATCTCTTCCAGAAGAGTTCACCACTCGCATCGCCGCCTGCCGTGAAATGGCGCCGCCAACACTGCGGCCATTCAGAACAAAAGGAAAGTATGTTGTGATGCGACGCGTCATGTCCTTTTGTTCCGCCCAGGCGACGAAGTGCTCCTGTGAAGGAGCACCGGGGCTCTGTGAAAAATTTCTTCACAGGTATCTCGGCCCATACACCCTGCTTGCAAGAACATCTGCCGTAAAGTATCGCGTTGCTCCTGGTAGATCGGCTAATGATCGCCGTTGCCGCAGCACCGAAATTGTTCTCGTCTCTCGCCTGAAGCCGTATCTTCGGCGTTCGTACCGTTTCTGACTTGCTGCTTTGCCGACCGCTTTCGTGAGGGGGTGGGGTTAGTGTGATCGCTAACATTGTAGTTCATCATCGTCTTCATCTGTATACACCCATCCTCATAATCATCATCATTGTTTGTGTGGTTGGTGCTCGCTGGCTGGCTCGGGCGGCTGCATTTAAATACAAAGGCTCCGCCTTCGTATCGGGCGTCGTCTTACATTATAGATATATATCCATCACATAGGCCCTGTAAAGTAGCTAGCGGCGAATAAAGACGCCAATACGCATCAAGAAACGACAGATAAAACACAATTTGAAGCGTTTTAAATTAACCAGCATGCTAAAAATGTCACTAAAATTCGATTGAGGACACGTGGCGTACGAAAAGAAAACACAACTGATCCTGATAAATGGCATATCACCGCAGACAGTGTGAGTACATGCCGTGCACACATTAAGATGCGTAAAAAGATTGCGTAAAAAAGTCAACGAGTCACTAAGGACGCTATAGAGGAAAACGAAGTAGAATAACAGCGATCTTTGAAAGCAAGCATGCAAAGGCACACTTAAAATATTTTTTCGTGGGTGAATGCGGGTAAACCAAGTTTGTCGTGATATAGCACGGTTTTGCTTGGTTTGGGAAAGGACACAGACGCTGCTCGGCTACGTCAGCAACTACCGCATCTACAAATGCACCAAAAGACAACACAGACGCTGCTCGGCGCGGTAGCAGCAGCGAGTGAATTTGACCTTCATGCTGTGACTCGCTTCAACGCGAACCACCCGCCGCGGTTGCTCAGTGGCTAAGGTGTTGGGCTGCTGAGCACGAGGTCGCGGGATCGAATCCCGGCCACGGCGGCCGCATTTCGATGGGGGCTAAATGAGAAAACACCCTTGTACTTAGATTTAGGTGCACGTTAAAGAACCCCAGGTGGTCCAAATTTCCGGAGTCCCCCACTACGGCCTGCCTCATAATCAGAACTGGTTTTGGCACGTAAAACCCCATAATTTATTTCTTTTTTTCAACCCGAATTAAGCGTCGAAAGCACAGCGCATACGAAGCTACCAATACTCGGCGCACTTTGTACACATCGCAGATCGCTTTGAAGATGAGGCCCGTGCGACCGCGCACTTTTTCCACATCGCAGATCGCTTTCAAGATATGGGCGCCCACGCGGCGTATGCAACAGCCGCCGGTAGTGGCAGACTAAGTGCCAGTTTGATCTTGGATAAGCTTGAAGGACAGATTTGCGGAACGAGGCGTTTTCTTGGTTTTATCTGGTGTAGTAGAGCTATCGCTCTAAATTGTCGCAGTTTCGCCCGAAACGCGAAGCATCGATTGTGATAGCAAATTAGTAGACAGCTATATGAACTAAGCATAGTACTTTTATTGACCACATAAACTTGTGAACATTCGCTAACTAAATTAACAAGCACGGTGTCACGCGCGCGGCTAGATAAACAAGAACACATTTTGCTAGATGTCCGCGGGAAATCGCTGTCAAAACGCTGGAGTGAGGAGGCGCGGTCGCAGCAGCGAGCGAATTGACCTCTGTGCTGTCTCTCGCTTCACCGCGAACGAAACATCGAAATCACAGCGCATACGAAGCTACCGGCATTAGTTGCACTTTGTCCACATCGCAGATCGCTTTGAAGATGAGTCCCGCGCGGGCGTGCACTTTGATCATGTCGCAAATCGCTATCAAGGTACCGCCCGCGTGACTGCGCCATAAGCAGCAGCTGCCGGAGTAGAACGACCCCCCCCCCCCCCCCCGCCCCCTTCTTCACCTCCCTCCGTGCTTCGCGCCCGATGAAGACGGCGCGCTTCCGCCCCGCCTTGCTCCCTCGCGCGCGCGATTGAGCCGCGATCGTCGGCTGACCGTCGCAGGCTTTCACTCGCACATACAGTGTACGGCACGCGGCGACGGTGTTACCGTGTTTGGCCTTTATACGGAACCTCACGTCGATGACCACGGCGACGGCGATGACGACGGCACTAGGAGTGTCCATATAATTGCTGTTGCAAGAACAAAAGTCATTACACAGTAAATGTTTCTGCACAGAAAGAAAAGTAGCTTTTCCCGCGCTTTTGTTCAGGGCAGAAATGAGAGTGTTGAACTTGGCAATCAGAAATGATTCACGAACTTCTCTGTCATATGTATTTGCATTATTTGTATTACGATTTCCTGTCATGATCAGTTTTAAAGCCAGACTTCAAAATCGTGACTGATTTTTCAAATGAGTGACCTGGCACATGGACATTCTTTGACAGCGGAACCGGAGGAAGGCTAGAAGCATGGGCCCTGTGGTCGTTGAAACAGAATTTAAATGACGTTTAGCTTTGACCTATGTATTGCTTACAAGTCGAGCACTCAAGCATGTAGATGATTTTGATTCTGTCGCAAGTGAAGTATCCGTTGATTCTTAGGAAAACGTTCGAGGCGATACTGACGGCGGTCTGTGAACTGGCCACATGTGCACAGACCTTGCAACGGGGTTTATTGCAGGAGTGACAAGCAGATCAAATAGAACGCTTGATTGTTTTCGAGGACGTTAAGACGCCGCACAGGTTGCGTGAGCGGCGATAAAGCACTCTTGTTGGTTACCTGAAAATATATTTCAAGCGAGCCAAGATGTTATGGTGTTTTTTTAGTATGTGGGTCACATAATGAACCGATACTGACTGTATAAAGGTGAGATTAATATTGTCACAGACAAAACCGCAAAATACTGCGGGTTGACGCTACAGAACTTTTATGAAGCTGTCCTGGCACCTTCGTCGTTGTCTTCATGGGAGAGCAACTCAACATGCCTAGCATGGAATTGCACCGAGTGGCTGTCAGTTGTGTGAAGGTCGTGGCATTATCCCCCTCTCTAGAAGCATCGTCTCGATGCGGAACATTTATGCACTGGAGCACATTTCATTTTTATGTGCACATTTATGCACAGTGATACTGTTAAGGATGAAGTAGATGGGGAGAGGTGTTGAGCTTTGCGGTCCGCGCGAGTAGTATAGCTTCAATCTAGAGACGTGAACGACCTGGCAGGCGTTCAGGAAGCACTTCGTATGTGACGTCGCCGAGTCGTCGAACGATCCTATAAGGTCCAAAGTAGCGGCGCAAAAGTTTCTCCGACCGACCACGCTGGCGGATCCGTGTCCACACTCATACTTTGTCACCAGGTTGATAAGTGACGTCTCGGGGAAGAAGATTGTATCGGTCGGGGTCGTTGTGTTGTTGGTAGCGGATACGCATTCGTGAGAGCTGGTGCGCCGAATGCGCATTTGAATTCGGCAGCATCAGTGGCAACATTAGAACAGTGTGCGGGTAAAAGCATTGCGTCCAACGTTGTTACTGCTTCCCGCTCATGCACGAAGTGAAAATGGGTGGGGATGGTAGTTCCTTGAACGGCAGTATTGTAGCACTCTTCAATGAAGCACACTAAACAAACTGGTTTATTGTGGGCGAACTTGTGCCAGGAAACCTATCACTAAAACACATTCGCACAACTCTCAAGCACAGTTAACAGGATCCTGTTCCCCAGTCAACCACATCCGCAGACCGAACACACGCGCCGTCGCGTGCGCGTGCACGAGAGATACGCGCTGTCTCGCTATGCGCGAGGAGTTGCTGGCGCTCTTCTAACGGCAGTGCTATGAGACGCTTGGAAGGATACCTCGCGAGAGTGGTCGTAACTGTCACGTGGAGAGATCTCTACGGCATTACTCCCCCTCCGAAAACGCATCGTCCCGATGCGTGTGAAACAAATTTCATATACTGAAGTGTTTTCATTTCCTCTCGAAGTACGGCTTCATGCGGACATGTACGACATCCGCAAGGTTGTGGCGCTTTGGTAGTTCTTGTCCATCAGGAATGACAGCGTAATTCAGGTCACTTACTCGGCGAATAACTTCGTGACGACCAAAGTATTGGCGAAGGAGTTTTTCAGACAGGCCGCGACGACGCACTGGTGTCCGTACTCACACTTTATCGCCTGGCTGGTACTGAACTGCTCTGCGGCGCAGGTTGTTGTAGTTTGCGTCCCTACGTTGTTGCTGGCGTATACGGAACCGTGCCAAATGCAGGGCTTCGTCCACGTCGTATGGGTTGTTGTTAGCATCTACTGGTAACATAGCATCAAGTGTGGTTGTGACTAAGCGTCCATAGATTAGTTGAAATGGAGTGACCTGAGTTGTCTCCTGAACAGCCGTATTATAGGTGAAAGTAGCGTAGGGCAAAATTGCGTCCCATGTCTTATGTTCGAGATCGAGACACATGGAGAGCATGTCGGCCAGGGTTTGGTTTAGACGTTCCGTCAGGCCGTTTGTTTGGGGATGGTAAGCAGTGCTTTTACTGTGACTGGTGTGAGTCGTCTTCATCAAGTACTGCATCAACTCAGCTGTGAAGGCTGTTCCTCGATCCGTAATCGCGACCATTGGTGCACCATGTCGCAGGACTATGTTTTAAACAAAGAACTTGGCAACTACAACTGCCGTTCCACGCTCAAGGCAGCCAGTTTAAGCATATCATGTTAAATAGTCTGTCGCTACTACGATCCATCCCTTCCCTGCAGATGACGTTGGGAACGGTCCATGAAGATCCATTCCAACTTCCTCAAACGGAATCTTCGGTGGGTCTATGGGTTGGAGAAGGTCGGCCGGTTTGACGGGTGGTGTTTTGCGCCTTTGACATGCCCGACATGTTTTCACGTAATGCTGCACCGACGCTAATAAATTAGGCCAGAAGTATCTGAGTAGAATTCTGGCGAACGTCCGGTTGACACCTAAGTGACCCGACGATGGTTCGTCATGGCAAGCTTCCAAAACTTCCGGTCGCATGGCTGATGGCACGACGAGTAAAAATTTTTCCTGATTGTGTTCAGAGTTCCTCTTGTAGAACGCATTATCTCTGAGGCAAAATGACGATATGACATACGTGGAACTTGGACGTCGTGTCTATCCAGGTCCTTGATGAGTGGTAGGAGTTCTGTGGCGGCCGGTTGATGCTCAGCGATTTCCGAAGCTGCCATCACAGTAAGGAACGGGAAATGTTCTTCTGAAGGAGTTGACTCCACTGGTGAGCGGGACAAGCAGTCAGCTTGTTTTTCCCCAGACCTGTATACAACCGTGATGTCGTATTCTTGGAACCTGAGTCTCTACCTCACAAGTCGTCCAGATGGGTCCTTTAGGCTTGCCAGGCAGCAAAGGCAATGGCGATCGCTGACTGCATGGAACGGCCTGCCCTAGAGGTATTGTCGGAACTTGCTGATGGCCCATATGACAGCCAAACACTCCTTTTCCGTCGCAGAGTAGTTTGTTTTAGCTTTCGAGAGGGTGCGGCTAGCATGCGCTATGACTTTCTCTTCCCCGTTTTGCCATTGCACTAAAACGGCGCCGAGACCAAGATGGCTTGCATCGGTATGGACTTCTGGGTCCACCGTCTCGTCGAAGTGGGCGAGGATTGGTGGGGCTTCCAATCCTTCCTTTAATTCATGAATGACAGCCTCTTGCTCTACATGCCACATGAAGGGTACGTCTTCTTTAGTAAGTCTCGTTAGAGATTCGACAATTTTGGAGAAGTCTTCTAAAAATCGCCTGTAATAAGCGCATAGTCCCAAAAATCACCGGATTGCCTTCTTCGCTGTCGGCTTCGGAAATCGCGCAACGGCAACAGTCTTGTCGGGATCCGGGCCAACACCTTGGGCGCTGATTACCTGATCGAGAAAACAAACTTCTTGGAATTGAAACTGACATTTTTCAGGTTTAATGGTCAGGCCTGCGGAGAGGATATCTTGCAGCACTAAACGCAGCCTCTGTACATGCTGGTCGAATGTTGCAGAAAATACCACCACGTCGTCTAGGTAAACTAAGCACGACTGCCATTTGAGACCCGAGAGGACCCTGTTCATCATGCGCTGGAATGTCGCTGGCGCACAACAGAGGCCAAATAGAAGTGCTTTGAACTCGTACAGGCCGTCTGGGGTTACGAAAGCAGTTTTTTTCACGGTCTCTTTCGTCCACTTTAATTTGCCAATACCTGCTCTTGAGGTCTAATCAAGAGAAAAATTTTGCATGTCGTAGCCGATCCAAGCTGTCATCAATTCGCGGCAGGGGGTAAACATAACGTTTGGTCACGCTGCTCAATTTCCGGTAATCAACACAGAATCTCAATGTATTGTCCTTTTTTCTTACAAGAACTACGGGTGACGCCCACGGGCTGTTTGATGGCTGAATGACATCGTCCTCAAGCATCTCTTGCACCTGACTCTTTATGATCTCTCGTTCAACCGCTGATACTCGGTACGGTTGGTGGTAGACTGGCCTTGTTGCTTCATCTGTTATTATGCAGTGTTTAACAATCGGTGTGCACTGTACCTTTGACGAGGTGGAGGAAGATTCTGCGAAGTCGTTTAAGAGCTCTTCCATCAATTCTTTCTGGGTTGGCGACAGACTTGGGTTGATTGCAACTGATGTTATGGTGTCATGTGTAGTTTGTGCAGCAGGCGGCCTAGACGCTAAGCTACATACGTCTGTTACTGCAGTAACGATGTGTAGAAATGCGATGACTGTGTTCTTTGCGACATGCTGAAATTCACTTTGAAATTCATCAGCAATACATTAGCACACCCATCGCGTAGCTGAACAATTCCCCGTGCTATACAAATACCTTTTGTTCAACAGTAGCTCGATGTGGGCATCCGCTATACCTCCCGAGTCGTCGAATGCTTCGTTCCTTACGCGAACCAGCATGCTGCATCGTGGTGGCATGGTTACGTCATCGTCAGTAACCCGCAAGGCAACGTGCTCTGGCTCCTCTGACTTTTGCATATCTATAGCCTGCTTCGTAGAAAAGGACACACTAGAATTCTGCAGGTTGATTATGGCCCCGTTTGCTAGAAGAAAGGCCATCCCGAGTATTACATCCTTCGAACATTCCAGTAGTACAACAAAGTTAGCGAAGTAAGCAAAACCTCGAATTCTAATTCTCGCTGTGTATCTACCCAGGGGTGTAATGAGGTGCCCACCAGCTGTACGTATCTGCGGTCCACTCCACGGCATCAAAACGTTTTTCAGCTCCTTTGCGAGTGCATATCTTACGACGGAATAATCAGAATCTGTGTCCACTAAGGCATTCAGTTCGCGACCGTCTATGGTAATACGCAAGTCTGAAGAAATGCTTTGCTTGCTTATCTTATTTACCCGTTTCTGTTCGTCGCTGCTGCTCGGTAAACTTGACGGTGGATCGTGGCTTTTTCCAACGCCAGAGGCCTCGCCTGCACAAGTTGCTCGCTTTAGGTTTCCTGACGTGGGCTCAGTGAACGACGTCTTGGTGAAATCGAAGATGGCCGTGGGCTAGGTGATCGGAAGCGTGTAGGCGCTGGTGATCGCGGCTGGTGTTGGTATTTAGCCGCCGGGTCTTGTTATCTGGACAAGTAGTCCTGAATTTCCATGGGTCTTTCACCATTACGGGGGAAAGGTGCATTCATCGTAAAGCCGCGAAGACCTGCTCTGCGATATGGGCACATTCTGTAAAGGTGTCCAGCTTCTCCGCAGTGGAAACAGAGTGGTGTCTGGTCGGGTTCACGCCACACGTCGCTTTTTCATGGTCTCAGCTCTGCTAGAAGGGTTCCACTGCGCGGAGTCGGCTGGCGGCTACTGGGAGCTGCGAATGGAGCATTATGCCCGGATGGCTGGCATAACACATCAGCCTACGTCGCCACGTGACATACTGGTGGCGCTTGATTGAGATGCACAGGCGGTGCCTCAAATCCTGGCTGCAAAATAGCATGCCGAACTTCATCGCGAATGACGGTGGCGAGAGTTGAAACTGTCGGCGAGGCTTGCGGTGGCGGCAGGTTTCGAAGCTCTTCCTTTACGATGGCTCGCACCAGTTCTTTTAGCGCTTCGGTGTTGCTGCCTGGGCCTGCTGATAGGAGGTCGGCTGATGCACTTCTGACATCACGATTGTAGTGATGGGCACGCTGCTGCAGCGCCTTTTCTATGGTCGCCGCCTCGGTGCGAAACACAGGAACTGCTGCGAACGAGTCCTGGAAATAGCTCCTGCCTAACGCCACGCATCAGATGACTTAGTTTCTTATCTTCAGTCATGTTTGGATCAGCGCGCTTGAATAGGCGGGACATGTCCTCGATCCTTAGTACGCTGGTTTCTGGCTTGCAGAGCGTTTTCTGCCTTCTCTCGCCGATCAGTGCTGGCATACGTGGTAAGCAACTGTCGCCGAAATTCTTGCCGTGCAGATAATGCTGCCTCATGGTTCACGTACCATGTCCTCGTTGACTCTTCTAACGCGAAGTACACGTTGCGAAGCTTCAGTGCCTCGTCCCATTCATTGAAATCTGCGACTCGCTCGAAGTGTTCAAACCAATCTTCCACATCTTCAAACGCATCGCCATGGAAGGACTTAGGTGTACGTGGTGGGTACACGACGAGCTGCGACGATGCCACCGGGCTGGTCATGGTTGTGCCGTCGGTGGTGACTGTTGCCTGCACCGCTGCAGCAATAGGAAACGGTCCGAACTCGGGCGGGTCTCCTCGGAGGCAGCGGCGTGGGCGCTAGTGTACTGGAGTCAGCTCTCCGGGTTCGAATCGCTGAGGGTCAGGGCTCCGCTATCTTGCGCACTGGGGACTTCCAATCATACCCAGCACCTCCACCAGAAATGTAGCACTCTTCAATGAAGCACACTAAACAAACTGATTTATTGTGGGCGAACTTGTGCCCGGAAAATCACGACTAAAACACATTCACAGAATTTGCAAGCACACTAAACAGGATCCTGTTCCACAGTCAACCAGGTCCGCAGACCGAACACGCGCAGTCGCGTGCACGAGAGACACGTGCTGTCTCGCCACGCGCGAGGCGTTGATGGCGCTCTTCTAACGGCAGTGCGATGAGACGCTTGGAAGGATACCTCGCGAGAGTGCTCGTAACTGGCACGTGGAGAGATCTCTGCGGCAGTATTATACGCAAACATAACATATGGGAGAACGTCGTACCAGTTTCTGTGGTCGACGTCAACATACATAGAAATCATATCAGTGATCGTTTTGTTTAGCCTTTCTATGAGCCCATTCGTCTGGGGATGGTAAGCAGTGGCTTTACGGTGAACTGTACTTCTGAGATGCATGATATTGTCACCGACAAAACCACAAAAGACTTTGGTCAACGCTATAGAACTTTTATGGAGTGTCCTTCGTCGTTGCCTTCTTCGAGGAGCAACCCAACATGCCTAGCATGGAATTGCACCGAGTGGCTTTCAGTCGTGTCAAGGTCGTGACATTACCCCCCTCCCTAGAAGCATGTCTCGATGCGGAACATTTATGCACTGGAGGGTGCCACAGTGATACTGTTAAGGAAGACGTAGATGGTGAGACAGGTGTAGAGCTTTGCGGTCAGCAGGAGCAGTAGAGGTTCAACCGAGAGACATGAACGACATCGGACAGGCGTGGGCGTCGGGGACGGCGAGTGGTGCCTTCTCCTTCAGGAATCACTTCGTATGTGACGTCGCTGAGTCGTTGAACAATCTTATAAGGTTCAAAGTAGCGGCGCAAAAGTTTCTCCAACCGACCACGCTAGGGGATCGGTGTCCACACCCATACTTTTTCACCAGGTTGGTAAGTGACGTCTCGGTGACGAAGCTGTATCGGTCGGCGTCGTTGTGTAGTCGGTAGCGGATACGCATTCATGCGAGCTGGCGCGCCTCTTCGGCGCATCGAGCGAATTCGGCAGCATCAGTGACAACATTAGAACAGTGGGAGGGTAAAAGCATTGCGTCCAACGTTAATTGTTACAGCTTCCAGGCTATGCACCAAGCGAAAAGGGCCGGTAGTTTCTTGAACGGAAGTATACGCAAACGCACCATATGGGAGAACGTCGTCCCAGTATTTGTGGTCAACGTCAACATACATGGAAATCATATCAGCGATCGTTTCGTTTAGCCTTTCTGAGCCCATTCGTCTGGGGATGGTAAGCAGTAGCTTTGCGGTGAACTGTACCACTGAGATGCATGATATCTTCTGTGAGCTGCGCTGTTAATGCTGTGCCCTGGCCGGTTATATCCACTGTTGGAGCACCGTGGCAGAGTACGATGTCATTTACAAAGAAGGTCGCAATATCATTAGCAGCGCCTCGTGGGGGAGCTCGGGTTTCATTGTAACGTGTAAGGTAGTCTGTGGCAACAGCAATCCAACGGTTACCAGCCCTCGACGTGGGGAATGATCCAAGCAAATCTGTGCCAACTTGCTGAAAAGGGATCCGTGGAGGATCAACGGGATGGAAATGTCTAGCCGGAAGCACGGGTGGTCTCTTGTGCCTCTGGCAGTCGCGGCATGTCTTCACATATTGCTTTACGTCACGGCGAATGTTAGGCCAGAAGTACTTTTGGCGTATGCGTGAGAACGTCCGTGCGAATCCCAAGTGACCCTAAGATGGCTCGGCGTGAGAGGCCCGCAGGATGTCGTCACGTAGTGCTGACGGTACTACAAGGAGGCTGGCGGTTGCGGTCAAGTGAAAACCCAATTTGTAGAGGTCGATATCGCGGAGAAAATACAGTGATAACGTTCGGACGAACATACGAGGCGGCTCTGGTAGAGGGTTCTCAAAGTGTCACTGTCTCCGTCAAAGTGTCCTAGAACTGGAGGTGTTTGCAGACGTTTCTGGAGTTCACAGAAGGCCTCTTGTTGGTCCTGCTCCCAGACAAACGGAAGATTATCCTTTGTTAACTGCTGCAAAGGTTCGGCTATCCTTGAAAAGTTAGCCACGAAACGTCTATAATATGCGCATAGCTCTAGAAAACGGCGGAGTTCGTGTTTGTTCGCGGGTGTTGGAAACGAAGCAACAGCAATGGTTTTGTCCTGGTCTGGCCGAATGCCTGCGCAGGTGACGACATGGCCTGAAAATTTGAGTTTGTCGTACCCGAAATGGCATTTTGCAGCCTTTAAGGACGAATTGGATTTTGCAGCCAGCGGTGCGAATTGCGTCCAGAGCTGCTTGTAAGCGCTGTAGGTGTTGCTCAAGAGTGTCTGAAAACACAACGATATCATCTAAATAGACAAGGCATGACTGCCATTTGAGACCTGGTAGTACCGTGTCCATCATGCGCTGAAAAGTAGCAGGCGCAGAGCATAATTCGAAAGGAAGAACCTTGAATTCGTAGAGTACGTCAGGCGTAATAAATGCGGTTTTCTCACGGTCATCAACCTCTATTTGCCAGTAGCCGCTGCGTAGTTCCATCGATCAGAAGTATCGGGCAGGTCGAAGGCGGTCCAAGGAATCGTCGATGCGGGGAAGGGGATAAACGTCCTTCTCCGTAACGTTAAGCTTGCGATAGTCAACGCAAAAACACATTGTACCGTCTTTCTTTTTCACCAGAACTACAGGTGACGCCCATGGACTGGTGGAGTGCTGTTAGCACTGCACGGGCCGATTTTTTCAGCCCGGGCCCGGCCCGGGCCCGTTTCTACGTTGGGCAGCCCGCCCGAGCCCGACCAAAAGTTTTATGGCGAGACCCGGGCCCGGCTCTGGCCCGGAAATAATCTACGTTACCCGCCCGGCCCGGCCCACCACCCCTTTACCTTAGGCCCGAGCCCGGCCCGAGCCCGGCTCGAAACTGGCCCGAACCCGGCCCGAGACCGAAAAAGATCACCGAACGGCATTAAAAAAATAAAATAAACAAGAGAATGAAAGGATTTTATTCTTAAGGCATAAATACATGTCATATACAATTATGAACACCATTTGAGCGGTCTGAACGCAAATACCAGCGCGCGAAGTAGTACGAATAACCCTGCCGAGCAGTATCGCCAGCAGTTGCCAACGCCGCGACCTTGATGCGGCCCAATCCACTTCTATCGCCGCGCCGCCACAGTATTTTTCCACGTTGGGCGGCTCACTGCAAAGCATGCGCCGCCCCAGTCGCTTGTCCCACTCAACCGTATTCTAGTACAGTCTAGCCGAAGCGCAGCCACGACCGGTCGTGAGCGCAGCGCATGGATGGAGGAATGGAGAAAGAATGATTCTCATTCCTCCATGGTGCAGCGTAATAATGCGCTGCTGCTAGGCGGCCGGTTGATAACATGCGTGCAATCATGGATGGACGCAGTGTCATATTTCACCCGCGTGACGAATTATCTTATCTTACAAGTCATCGTTTTACCAATTCGCCTTTGAAGAATCAGCAAGTCGCGAATGCGCTTGCACCGCGCTGAAAGCATTAATTACATTGATTTAGGTAAGGAATACAATGATATCCTTTAGTTTGAGGCTACTTCGGTCTTTCTGGACTTTACATTCTGTTCAAACAGCACAAAATATGATGGAAGAAAATGTAAGTACACAGGAGTAGCACAGCTAGCTTCCAGCTGCACCGGGGCGACAGGTTTTTCAGAGTCGAGACACGCGAGGATAAGTCGCTGCACGTTACATGCACACCACCAGAAAGGCCGAGCCCGGCCCGGGCCCGAGTCAAGATACCCGAGCCCGGCCCGGGCTGGGGTCAAAAAGCACATGTCGTGCCCGAGCCCGTGATAAAACTGCCCTACCTGGCCTGGCCGGCCCGCGGGCCGGCCCGGGCCCGGGCTTTCGGGTAAGCCCGAGCCCGTGCAGTGCTCTAGGGCTATATGATGTCATCGGTAAGCATTTGTTGGACTTGATTGCGGATGGCGTCTTGCTCTTTACGAGAAACACGGTAGGCACGTTGACGCACGGGTCTTTCATTGGGATTTGTAATAATTCGGTGTTTCGCAATAGGCGTTTGGTTGACCTTCGATGTTGAAGCAAAACAGTCAGGGGCAAAAGACTGTAAAAGGATTCAAATGCTAGCTTGTTGTTCACCTGATAATTTTGAATTGACATGAATTTGGCTGTTCGCTTGTATGTCACAGTTAGAATTTCCACTATTCTGTCCTACAGTTAAACAAGCAGGCCAGTCACTGACTGGCTCTATATAGGCGACGGCAGTGGGGCGAAGTGCTGGTATTCCCGACTGAAATTGGTCACTAAAATTTGAGCAGACCGTGATGACAGCTGCAAGATGCCGCGGGCTACGCAAACCTGTCGAGCCAACAAGACTGACAGATTGCCTTCAGCGATTCCGAGATGGGGAGGAGCATCGTCTGTTTCCACGGTGATCAACGTAGTACTCCGAGGTGGTAAAGTAGCGCAGTCACCCGAAACGCATAACACCGTAGACTGTGGGTGATAGTCGTCCGAATGAGTTGCATGTTCGCTGGAAAAAGTGACAAGCAACTCGCGAAGGTTTATGATTGCCCCGTACTCTAGAAGAACGTCCGTGCAGAGTATGACCTGCCGAGAGCACTCTGCCAGTATAATAAATGAACCGACAAATGTGGCCTCACGAATTCGTACCCTCGCAGTGCATTTGCCGATCGACGTGAGGACATGACCACCGGCTGTACGGAGCTTAGGTCCTGGCCACGGGGTCGTCACCCTGAGAAGTGCAGTAGCCAGTTGTCCGCTCAAACAGAATAATCAGCACCAGTATCGACAACAGCGGTTACCGGGTGTTCATCTACGGAAACGAGTATGTCGGCTGAAACAGGTTTACGGCTTTTCGAAGGAAGGTGCCGAAGGTACGCAGTCGTCGTTGTCGTCATCGTTATCGTCGTCGTCGACGTCGTCATTGGATTGTCGCAGCGGAGGATTTTTCGAAGTGCGTTGGACAGCAGCCACACTCCCGGAGGTCACTGTTCTTAGTTTTCTCGACTTGGGCTCGTGGGCCGGTCGCCCACGGACGCGGAGAACGCAGTGTAGTGGCTAGGTGACGTCGATCGTCGAGGAGGTGATGATCGTGACTGGCGCCTCTGTGGAGACGGAGATTGGGTCGTTAGCAGGGACTGTTCAAACGGTGGGAAGTGCGCGTACGGCGACGAATGTTGACTGGCCAGATATTGCTGGATTTCTCTCCGGCCCTCTCACTCACGTGGGCGACGAGCGCTGGGGTGATGATATCCCTGGAGTTCTATTCTTCGGTAGCAACAGGCACGGTAGAAGTGGCCCGCTTCGCCACAGTGGAAGCAGAGTGACTGAAAGTCAGGCGTGCGCCACACGTATGACTTTAGGATATTGATTTGGGGGCTCGTGGACTCGTACATATTTGTATGTGAATTTCGGCCCTAGAAGTGGCACAGCGGTTCTTCAGAAGAGGGCGGGTTACGGTGGTTCTCGGGCTCCGCAGGTAGCCTCACTGCTGGCGCATAATTCAGTACGGGGGCGGCTTCAGGTCTGGTTTGCACGAATGGCTGTGCCGCCTGGCGGACTTCTTCGCGGACAATAGCTGTCAGGGATGTTACGGTTGGCTAAAATCGCACTCCCTGTAGCCGATCGAGCACCTCACGCACGACACTACGCACAAGCTCTCGAAGCACATCGGTGTCACATGGCAACGAGAGAGAAGATGCTGATCCCAGGGTGATTTGGCGATCGTAGACCAAGGAGCGTTGCTGAATGGCTTGTTTAATTGTTATCGCCTCACTGACGAACTCAGATACTGTAGCTGGATGCCTTTGCATCAGTCCAGCACACAGCTGCTCTTTCAATGCACGCATCAGCAGGCGGACATTCTTCACTTCTCTCATGCCAGGGTCAGCATGCTTGAAAAGCCGCAACATGTACTCTACATGCTCTGGTTGTGCCCAGCCCTGTAACGTCTCTCCACCCATCACGAAAGAGCAATGGGAGGAATCCCTCAAGAGTACCAATCATCAAATTCAACTCCAGGCTGTGCAGAGGGCCCACGACATCGCGATGGGACTTGGTCTCCCGGTCCCATCGTAGGCGGAGCAACGGACTTAATCTCAGTTCCTCAGGACTCAAATAAAGTTCTTGTCATGTCATGTCCTCTACGAACATGGCTACGCTTTCATTCGACTTTTCAAACCTACTCTGAAGGGCATGCTGTTCTCGCACTTTTTTGTGGCGCTGCTGTACGTATCGCGTATCTGCCGTTGAAATTCTTGTCAGGTGGTTATAGATGGCTCGTGGTCAGCGAACCATGTTCGGGCAGAGTCCTCTAAGGTGAAGTACACGTTCTTTAGCTTTTTCCGTTCATCCCAATCATTAACGTCGGCTACACGATCGGAGTGATCGAGCCAGTCTTCCCCGTCCTCAAAAGGCTCACCATGGAACGGCCGCGGCCAGCGTGGCGTGTGGATAACCAGCGACGCAGGAGGCTGTCCCGTACCGTATGTCTCCTGTGTCTGGCTTGCGGTTGTGGTCGACATCCTCGGCAGATCTTTCAGGCCGTATTCCGGAGACAGTCTTTGAAGCCGTCGGCTTTTGGGTAGGTTGTCCTCTTCCAGTTCCTGCGGTCAGAGTACACAGACACGTACCCAGCACCTCCACCAGTTTGTCGCAGACAAAACCACAACAGAGTTCGGGTCGACGCTACAGACCTTTTATGAAGCTCTCCTGACACCTTCGTCGTTGTCTTCATCGGGGAGCAACCCAACATGCCTAGCATGGAATTGCACCGAGTGGCTGTCAGTTGTGTCAAGGTCGTGGCAATATTATTGTGTGAAGAGCTCGCTAATCGATTGTCACTTCTAGTAAGTCTTTGCGATCGAGGTTTCCCCCCTTCTTAAGGGCGTCATCAATGATTTGCACGGGGTATCTTGGCCTGGTCAGTGCACATCGCAGATCGTCGCAGTTACGGATGAATTTATTGTTGTATGAGAAGATGCGTTTAAATCGAATGGCATGAATATACGGAATGATGGTTTGGCAGTGTCTTGTATGAGTCAGTATGAGTGCTGTCGAAATGAAGGTACTAATGTCTATCGGTTGGTTTCTGGTAGAGCTTCGTCGTCACTTCTTTTTTTTTTGCACAGGGTACTGTGACGTCGAGAAAGTTGATAATGGTTACCGAGTACCGTTGCGAGAAAAGTCTAGTTGGATGGGCATTATTAAAATTCCTGATGAAAGCCTGAAGCTGTGATTAGCCATGATGCCAAATAGAAAAAAAATGTCACCGATGAAACGTTTGTAGTAAAAACTTCAGACCGCGGCTTGCAAGAAACTCGTTTTCTAATAGGCCATGGAGATATTTGCGTAGTTAAGACCAATTGTGGTGCCCATAGAAGTGGCGCTAACTTGAACGTAGTAATGGCGATTGAACTCCAAGTTGTTCAGCTCAAGAATTACTCTAAGGAGTGTGCCCAATGTGGAAGAATCAACTGTTTTATCGATATCGAATTCATTACATGCATGCATGGCAGCCCGGACACCATCAGAGGGTGGAATGTTCATGTACAGTGAGGTTACCTCAAGAATCAGATCAGATGTCGAGATCAGTGATAGAAGTCCATAGAAGCAGCAACCGCACGAATTCTCGCAACACTATCTTCTTCAAAGCGGGCTACCTTCACTCCAGCAGGCAAAACAACTGACTCGGAGGACACATTCACCGTCCAAACGTGAGGACAACCTTCTATGACTTCGATCAGTGACCGAGGGACAAGTACATTTTTCTTTAGAGTGTTGACGTATTCGGCTTTAATTAGCCGACAGCAAGAACCAGGACGGACGCGCGACGACGAGGTCACAGGGATGAACATTGCCGTCTGCGCTGGCAAAAGTACATCAGTGGACACGGAAAATACTTCTTGACGATCGAATGGAATGTCGTCTAGCGACATGTCGTCTGGTATCGCTGCTAAGTGAACTTTCACCAGCCCTGCAGTGTAATGTTGCGCCACACTCCCATAAAAAGTCAATACCAAGAATTATGTCATGCATGGCACGTGCTGGTACAATAAATTCGATTAGAATGGCCTTTCCACCAACGGTTATCACGACGGAACATACTCCCACAGGACGTAACAGTTCACCGCCAACTCCGCCAAACGTGGTATTTCCATCCCAAGCAAACATCACTTTCGGTCTGAGGCGATTCTTGAACGCAAGACACATCACAGGCAGAGAAGCACCATTATCTACTAAAGTCACAGTATTAACGCCATCGACACAAACACACGCTTTGTTCTTTACCATGACGATAGACGGAGGCATTTGAAAAAGTGACCGTCCCGCGACCTCACCTCCATTGGTCGCACCAGCTAGTTTCCCAGATGGGGCGGCGTAGGCGAGCGGCGACCGTGGAGATGGCGAACGACTTGTCCGAGTCGGCGGTGGAGTCAGGCTGTGGTCGGACACGGGGGAGTCATTCCTTGGCATGTACGAGTAGTCTCGATGTGGCTGGCGGAAGGGGACAAATGGTTGCCAGGATGTAGCTTCTTGCATGCGAGGCGGATATGCGCGATCCTCGCGAACATGCTGTGGGCGACGGCAGCAATACTTCGCGATGATGTCCCTGAGCCCCAGCAGCTGTAGCATACAGTTGGGCTGCGATTTTCATTGACGTTGGGTACAAACCTCCAAGGCGTATTGTAGACGGGAGACGACCCACGTCGAATCTGTCTGTCATGTCGACGTTCAAAACTCGTTGCTTGTGGCTGGATCATGGTGCTCTGGGCATGGGCATTGTCGGAAACGGGGTGGTCACCACAGGCAGGTCGCGGCCAGGCTGCCGGCGCCTCCAAGTTGCGCTCATCAACGGAGGATTGGTGGCACACGCGGTTGGCATCTGGGCCTTGAAAATGAGCCAGTTCATCTCTAATAACTTGCCGTGCCAAACCAGCCAGGTCGTTAGAGGCAGATACGTCCACACTTGCTATGTTGGTCACGTTGTCCAGCCGACCAAACTTCGAAAGAATGCGGCGTGTCTGCAGAGCCTCGAACGTACGACAGTGACGCCTTAAGTCGGACGGGGTAGTGAGGTCTTCCTTAGAGATAAAAAAACTTTGTACACATCTTCGGCAATCCCATTGAGTAGGTGTCCGACCTTGTCCTCGTCCGACATGTTTGCGTTCACAATTCCGCAAAGCTTCAGGATTTCTTCAATATAGGCGGTGCACATCTCTCCCGGTAACTGCGCTCGTCGTGAACGTGTCTGCTCAGTCCTTTTTCTTTTTCGAAAGCGAATCGCCAAAGCATTTCTTTATCTCTTCGACGAAGCTGTCCCAAGTTGTGAGCTAGCCCTCATTATTGTCGAACCACATGAGGGCAGTTCCCGCAAGGAAAAAGACAACGTTAAAGAGCTGCGCAGCCAGCGCTCCATCCATTGTGGCGGCTCAAGCTCTCGTGGTGTCTCAACCAGTCCTCGACGTCCTCATTCGCTTTGCGTGAGAATGTGCTTCTTCTCGATGAGGTGTCCAGTAACCGGCTTGCCTCGGGCGAATGCTTTCTGCCGCGATTTCCTCGCGAACGTCGCCTCCAAGCGAATCACTCATGTCGGCGTCTCCCGGTGGTAGCCCGGTCAACCGTTTGCTGCGTCGAAGGGGTAGCAGAGCTCGGCCGCCCAGTGTGTTGTACCCAGCACCTCCACCAAATTGTAATGGATGGGATGGATTTATTTACAAGAACGATGGATGGTTAGCGTAGCGCAAGGGCCAGGACGGTCATCCAAGCCCAACAGGCAGCCAGCTCCGCACGCACACTTCTACTTCCTCTTCCTTCGGCTGCGCCGTGCAGCGTGACAATAAGACTTAGAGATTGACTCCAATCGAATAAGGAAATTTACTAGCCCGACAGTTTCGGAACCAATTCGGCTCCTTCTTCAGGGGGTATTCTTCGGAGGTGGCGGTGTGCCGCTTTTAAAAGGTCCGTCGTAACAAAGGAGTGGAAGGGGGAGAGAGCGTAAGGTGCGGAGACACTTGGCAGGGCACCTGCTCTAGACAGACAAAATAGGTGGTGGGGGTGGGGTGGGGGGGGGGGGGGGGGCTTCGGCGTCGCTGGTCGGCTGGGTTGACCGATGCTGGGCGCCCTTTAGTCGCGGGAATGCGTTGTTGACGAGAGAAAGGGGGGGGGGGACGAGTTGTTTTGGTGTTGCTGACCTAGAGCGGGGGGTCCTTTCTTCCCTTCGTCGCGTCTGCAAGGCCATGAACATACAAAGAAGTAAGAATGCCCTTCACGCGGTTTATATTACCCGCCGTGTTCTGAATGTGCCAAGACTCGAGTAGTAGCCTTTTTCGCCAGTTTGTCTCTGTTTGAAGGATTTGGGTTTCTTGGAAAGAAATCTTGCGGTCGGCGTCTTCGGAATGTTCGGCGACGGCGCTGCGTATTCGGTTGAATGTTCTGACGTCGTTTTCATGTTGTCTGATTGTTTCTTTTAGATTTTTGGTTTCCCCGATGTACGACGCCGGACAGTCGGCACAGCTGATTTTATAGACGACGCCTTGAGCTTTTTCTTTTGGTGGACGGTCTTTTGGTTTAGGAATGGGGATATTCAAAGTGTTCAGTCGGTTTATGCGCGACCTTGAAGCCTTCTTTTTTCAATATTCGGCTGAGAGCTTCGCTGGTACCTTTGACGTATGGGATGGACACTCGTTTCTGTGGTCGAGGGGGAGTCAACGGTTGAAGGTCTCGTAGTTTGTTTTTTCTTTTTTGTTGTCGGGTTGTTTTTCGAATGAATTCCGTTGTATAGCCGTTCCTTTTGAGTTCGTTGAGAACCGTTCTCCTTTCTTTCTTTTGATCTGGTTCCAATGTGCAATGAGTTTCGACTCTTTTCAATAAAGAATTTACGACCGATGCCTTGTGGTTTGCCGGATGGTTGGATGCGAAGTGTAGGTAGCGGCCTGTGTGGGTTGGTTTTCGGTAGACTGAGAATTTTAGATTGCTGTTGGTTCGTGTAACTTGTACATCTAGGAATGGTAACGATACGTTTTGTTCGCGCTCCGACGTGAACTGTATATCCGGGTCTATGGAATTTAAATGGCTCTGCAGGTTTTCGACTTGCGACTCCTTCACGATACAAAAGCAATCATCCATGTACCTGAGGAAAACTTTTGGCTTCGGGGAAATTTCCTTATTTGGTTGGAGTCAATCTCTAAGTCTTAATCAATTTTCCCAACCAGACAGGTAATTCTGTTGAAATGTTTAGCTTCAAGCGTGACAATATCATTTAATAAGTGGTTCGCGTCCTTAATATACAAAGGAAACGTGGGAGGAATACAGCATATGACGCTATCGACGTTGCGTGAGAGGTTCCCTTTTACCGTACTTATTCCGGACACAAATGGTCTACCGGAATATGTTACGTTTATGAATTTTTGGCTAGATGTAGAACCTAACCGCAACCGGGCTAAGTGATATTAACGTATGCAATACATAATCGATTTTCCTTTCCTTTGCGTGATCTGCAACGGCATCTTTAACGGTTCTTTTGAAATCTTCCATGGGATAGGAGCTCAGGTGGTATAGAACGTTTTATCATGAAGTTGCCTCTGAGCTTCAGAAATGCAGCTACTTGCGTCCACCACAACCACTGCTCACTCTTTATCTTCCCGCTTGATTATTATGTCTTCTCGGTTTGCCAACATTTCAATGACCTCAGCCTCTTTGACGCTCAGGTTACGACGGAATGACGATCGTGTCTAATACACTAGAATTATGTTGCGCTGTACTGTTTTCATGTATAAGTATCGACATTTATCTCGTTGCGTAAGCGGAGTCCAGTCTTTAACAGAAGGTAACGAGGAATGTGTGTTCCGTGCAGTGCAGTCGTAGAAGTACTTGCACAATCGCATGTTTCTTTCAGAGTTATCGAGGTCTTTAATGAGTTGGAATTTGTTATAACCTCTGGTTGCAGGAAAGAAGTTTTGTACTTGCGACAGAACACTGCATTCCTCGGCCGAAAAGTTAGTGACTTGATATGGCATGTCGGCTTGCCATCTGTGAACATCATGACAAACACCCTTGCGTTTTTCACGCAGATTCTACTACTGTGAATGGCAGTACCAGCCACAGCACCTGACAGATTGTCGCACATAGTCACCCCAAAGCCACCCCCCGAAGCCTGCGCAATGGAGCTGCACTTCGGTGCGTGCGCGTTGGTGTCGTCGGACCACGTCACTGCCTGGATCACTGACTGGACGCCACCGCACCTCCTCGACCTCGGCCTTCATAAGAAGACCAGCGAGCCATCAGCACTTTAGTGGGCATGTCGGCTGACCATCTGTCAACATCATGAGAAACCCTCTGCGTTTTTCACGCAGAATCTACTACTGGGAACAGCAGTACCAGCCACAGCACGTGACAGATTGTCGCACTATAGTCACGCCAAACCATTCTCCGAAGCCTGCGCAATGGAGCTGCACTTCGGTGCGTGCGCGTTGGTGTCGTCCGACCACGTCACTGCCTGGATCACTGACTGGACGCCACCGCACCTCCTCCACCTCGGCCTACATAAGAAGACCAGCGAGCCATCAACACTTCAGTGAGCATGTCGGCTGGCCATCTGTCAACATCATGAGAAACCCTCTGCCGTTTTTCACGCAGAATCTACTACTGGGAACAGCAGTACCAGCCACAGCACTGACAGATTGTCGCACATAGTCACGCCAAACCATTCTCCGAAGCCTGCGCAATGGAGCTGCACTTCGGTGCGTGCGCGTTGGTGTCGTCGGACCACGTCACTGCCTGGATCACTGACTGGACGCCACCGCCCTCCTCGACCTCGGCCTACATAAGAAGACCAGCGAGCCATCAACACTTCAGTGAGCATGTCGGCTGGCCATCTGTCAACATCATGAGAAACCCTCTGACGTTTTTCACGCAGAATCTACTACTGGGAACAACAGTACCAGCCACAGCACTGACAGATTGCCGCACATTCTCACGCCAAACCATTCTCCGAAGCCTGCGCAATGGAGCTGCACTTCGGTGCGTGCGCGTTGGTGTCGTCGGACCACGTCACTGCCTGGATCACTGACTGGACGCCACCGCCCTCCTCGACCTCGGCCTACATAAGAAGACCAGCGAGCCATCAACACTTTAGTGGGCATGTCGGCTGACCATCTGTCAACATCATGACAAACTCCCTTGCGTTTTTCAAGCAGAATCTACTACTGGGAACAACAGTACCAGCCACTGCACTGACAGATTGTCGCACATAGTCACGCCAAACCATTCTCCGAAGCCTGCGCAATGGAGCTGCACTTCGGTGCGTGCGCGTTGGTGTCGTCGGACCACGTCACTGCCTGGATCACTGACTGGACGCCACCGCCCTCCTCGACCTCGGCCTACATAAGAAGACCAGCGAGCCATCAACACTTTAGTGGGCATGTCGGCTGACCATCTGTCAACATCATGACAAACTCCCTTGCGTTTTTCAAGCAGAATCTACTACTGGGAACAACAGTACCAGCCACAGCACTGGCAGATTGTCGCACATAGTCACGCCAAACCATTCTCCGAAGCCTGCGCAATGGAGCTGCACTTCGGTGCAGTGCGCTGTTGGTGTCGTCGGACCACGTCACTGCCTGGATCACTGACTGGACGCCACCGCACCTCCTCGAGCTCGGCCTACATAAGAAGACCAGCGATCCATCAACACTTTAGTGGGCATGTCGGCTAACCATCTGTCAACATCATGACAAACTACCTTGCGTTTTTCACGCAGAATCTACTACTGGGAACAACAGTACCAGCCACAGAACTGGCAGATTGTCGCACATAGTCACGCCAAACCATTCCCCGAAGCCTGCGCAATGGAGCTGCACTTCGGTGCGTGCGCGTTGGTGTCGTCGGACCACGTCACTGCCTGGATCACTGACTGGACGCCACCGCACCTCCTCGACCTCGGCCTACATAGGAAGACCAGCGAGCCATCAACACTTTAGTGAGCATGTCGGCTGACCATCTGTCAACATCATGAGAAACCCTCTGACGTTTTTCCCACAGAATCTACTACTGGGAACAACAGTACCAGCCACAGCACTGGCAGATTGTCGCACATAGTCACGCCAAACCATTCTCCGAAGCCTGCGCAATGGAGCTGCACTTCGGTGCATGCGCGTTAGTGTCGTCGGACCACGTCACTGCCTGGATCACTGACTGGACGCCACCGCACCTCCTCGACCTCGGCCTACATAGGAAGACCAGCGAGCCATCAACACTTTAGTGAGCATGTCGACTGGCCATCTGTCAACATCATGAGAAACCCTCTGACGTTTTTCCCACAGAATCTACTACTGGGAACAACAGTACCAGCCACATGCACTGACAGATTGTCGCACATAGTCACGCCAAACCATTCTCCGAAGCCTGCGCAATGGAGCTGCACTTCGGTGCATGCGCGTTGGTGTCGTCGGACCACGTCACTGCCTGGATCACTGACTGGACGCCACCGCAGCTCCTCGACCTCGGCCTACATAAGAAGACCAGCGAGCCATCAACACTTTAGTGGGCATGTCGGCTGACCATCTGTCAACATCATGACAAACGCCCTTGCGTTTTTCAAGCAGAATCTACTACTGGGAACAACAGTACCAGCCACATGCACTGGCAGATTGTCGCACATAGTCACGCCAAACCATTCTCCGAAGCCTGCGCAATGGAGCTGCACTTCGGTGCATGCGCGTTGGTGTCGTCGGACCACGTCACTGCCTGGATCACTGACTGGACGCCACCGCAGCTCCTCGACCTCGGCCTACATAAGAAGACCACCGAGCCATCAACACTTTAGTGAGCATGTCGGCTGGCCATCTGTAAACATCATGAGAAACCCTCTGGCGTTTTTCACGCAGGTTAGTTATACGTATTCAAGCCTAGCAACCGATTTTAGGTCCAGCTGACGTGCCCCAACAGTATATGCTGCTTTCTTTTCTGCGTACGGAACAGTGTACGGTTCTTGCTTATGCTTTGTGGAGACATAGAGTCTAATCCTGGTCCGAGCACTTAACAGGTTTTACAACAGCTACTTGACGGTCAAAAAAGCATGCAGCAAAGATTTGACGCAATAGAGAGGGAGAAACAACATTTATTGAAAACGGCAAGTGTAAGAGGAGTTTATCTCCCCTCCCTTAGATGGCGACCAGGAGCCCTTGGGTCCTAGCGGCATCTTCGGCTTTCCTGATGACATTCAGTTGGTGTTCGCTGTCTGAGCTGAGCAGCGTGGTCTCTCACTGCTCCGCGTTCGTATATGTGTTGTTTGGCCCCTGCACTATGTTGGGGCAAGCCCAGATTATGTGTCTGAGGCCCGCCCGCTCTTTGCATTTATCTGAGTAGAGCTCTGGATAAAAATGATTAAAAGCATGAATAATGACTGACGCAATAGAGGCAAAACTTAAGGACGTCGAGACGTCTCTGGCTGTAGTGAAAGAAGTTCGCGCGAAAATGATCGATATGGAAAGAACAATCCAAAATTTGGACAGAAAGTTAGTTGACCTCGCGGAAGGAGGTAGAAGAAATAATCTAATCATATTTGGATTTCCTGAAAAAACTCGGGAAACGCCTGAATTTCTCACAGAAAGCGTGGTTGACGATCTACTCAAAACAAACTGGGCTTGCAAGCACTATCTGTCGAAGAAATTCACAGATCGGGAACGAGGAAATCAGATAGACCACGGCCTACGATACTGAAAGTGTTCGACCATCGCAAAAAACAACGCTGGTGCTCAAAAATTGCTTTAAGCTGAAAGTAAGCAGTGTATCAATTTCTGAAGATTTTTCAGCCGCATCCAAACAGCTTAGGAAACACCGTTGGGATAACACTGCTGACATGAGACGTGAAGGCAAAAAAGTGAGCTTGGTTTACGATAGAGTTACAATTGACAATGAATTGTTTGACTGGAACACTGCCGAAATGAAAATCGCCCCTCTTTATAAACACAGAAAAGCGCGAGCACAGCCAGAATGACAGGGAAGTTGCACAGAAAGAACACTTTGTTGTGTGAACATAAATGCCCGCAGCAGTGTCAATAAAACGGTGGGCCTTGAAATTATTGTGATCACTGATAACGCGAATATATTAGTTATCACTGAAACATGGCTGCATTGCGTAATTAGTGACTCAGAAATTACACCAGTCGGGTATAGAATTTACAGGAAAGATAGGTGCTCCCGTGGCGGCGGTGTAGCAGTTATGTTTCGCGAATCTGTTACTGCGACGAGGTTACCCGATATCACGGACGTAGAATGTGTTATAGTGAAAATTTGTTTAGGGGGATTTCCACCTTCTGGTTGGGAAATTTTGTGGCCCACCAAGCTCAACCAGTGTTTTCTTTGAGAAACTTATGGAGACAGTGTGTGCACATAAATAGTAAGAGCAATTTATTATTAGTCGGAGATTTCAACGTTCCAGATGTCAGGTGGGCACACGAGTTCCCTGATGCACTTTCCGCTTCCACTGAACAACTCGTTGACGTCGTCCTTCGTCATGCTTTAGCCCAACTCGTAAAACTACCAACGCGCGTCAATGGAAACAGCGCCTTAGTTTTAGATTTATTGCTCGTTAACGATGCAATGCTCAAGCGAAACCCTACAGTGCATCTTTTTGAGGGAATATCGGAACATAAAATGACTTGTCTCACAATTTATGTTAACGTCGTGCCAGAAAAACAGAGAAAAGAGAGGCTAATTCCCATGATTGCACAAGCCAGCGATGTCGACATACTAGATACATTACAATGTTCATTTTCTATTTTTGTGTCGCGGTATGAATCTACTGTCGACAGCCTGTGGTGTTTTGACAAAGAAATGGTCTGGCAATGCATGAACTGTCTCTTGGAAGCGGAGACAGCGGCGCACTACGAATCCTTGGATGACAAACGATATTGCTCGACTGGGAAGGAAAGTAAAAAGGCAAATAGGCCGCACCGACGACGCCCCTCTTCTCATAGTGCCGATAATTCATTTGAACTGCGAACTCGACTAAAGCACGACATCAAGAGGGCAAAGGACTATTATCAAAGTGGATGTTTAATATTTGAAGGACACTTTGTAAATTCCAAAGTGTGTTCGGCGAAAGCCTGTGGCCATTTGACTGAATATGCCATGTCTTTTTTGTGATTGCTGAGAGAGTGTGAAGGGGAGAGGCCACAGCTCGCACCGTTCCAGGGCATGGACGGACGGACGGTCGGACGCCGCCGCTGTGCCATCACGTGATTGCTGAGAGAGTGTAAGGGGGAGAGGCCACAGCTGGCACCGTTTCAGGGCACGGACGGACGAACGGTCGGAAACCGCGAGTATGAGCCATTAAAGGCTTTCGCCTTAAAACTTTTTGTAGCGAGAGATATACTGGCCGCATTCTCGCCGTTTCTCTGTGGTCGGTGGCCGCACCGCGAGCTGAGTCGTTGCACAGCGACCGCCGCAGCTGGCAGCGCCGCTCGCCGCGCCATCTGGCGTCGACTGCTCGAGTTACCACGGCGCGCCGCCGCGCCGCCGCCGCTGCAGTTGTGTTGCAAGCGTTAGCCGCTTGCATCTGGCATGACGTCAGAGGAGGAGCCGGTGAAACCGCGTTGCAACAGAGGAGGTGCCGGTGTTGCATCGTATAAATAAAAGGGGCGGCTCGATGGGATTCGTCGGCATATATGGAAAGTGAGTCGGAGAGACTGAAAGAAGCCAGGCTTCGTCGTCGGAACGAAGCCAAGAGGAGGCAGCGAGCCGAGGAGAGGGAGGAAGAACGAGCTGCACGCCTCGAGAAGCGTAAGTACGAAGCGGCCAGGCGAGTGGATTCAGATGAGGATAGCACCCGAAACGTGTTCAAGTCACTGGACGACAACCCCTTATCCTCCCGCCTCACCGAATATCGGGCCGTCTTTGTGGCAATTGAGAAACAACAAGATGAGCACTTTCAAAATAAATGCGTTATACTTTAAAAATATTTAGTCTTTAATGTAACCATAACTTAACGAGAGGTAACAACCAAACCTAAACACTCAGACGTACGGAGCTATACGATAAAGATGTAACCGTAGAGAGAACCAAGCTAAACAATAAGATTAACCGGAAAAATTCTGGCGACACCTACCTCCGAAGGAAAAAGAATCTATCACGAGTCTCCTAATTAACGGTACGACTAGAACTGACCAGAAGGAAATGGCTGATGCGCTTAGCAATTACTTCTGCTCGGTGTTTACTGACGACGATAGTATCGTTACACATTTTTCGACGTTTGAAGAAGTACCGCCCATTGATGACATCACTATCAGTCAGGACAGAATACTATCGATTTTGCTTAAACTAGACGTCAAAAAGTCATCTGAAATAGACGGAATCCCAAACGCTTTGCTATACTGATATGCTGAGTGGTGCACAAAATGTTTATGTTCAATATTTAGGAAATCACTATCACATGCCAAAATTCCCAGTGATTGGAAATGCGCCAGAATAACCCCAATACCAAAAAGGGGTTTCCATCCATTATTACCTCTTATAGGTCAATTTCGCTTCTCGGCACTTGTGCCAAAGTATTCGAACACATTATTTTCAAACACATTTCCAGCTTAATTGAAGATAATAAAATATACGATAGTCTCTAGCATTGTTCCCGACGAGGAGTTTCTACGAAAACGCAATTCTACTAGAGAGCATTCACAACATTGCTGCAGGGTTGGACAAATCTGGTCAGATTGAAATCATATTCCTCAATTTCGAGAAAGCTCTTTGACGTGTATCGCATCCTAAACCTCTTGCGAAACTAAGACCCCTACTTAAAAACGATTTCCTGGTTGCATGGATCGCAGCATACTTGTCTTTTAGGCAGCAATCAGTGTCCATCGACGATGTCAGTTCAAATGCTGCCTCCGTTCGTTCAGGTATCCCCATAGGTTCCGTCCTTGGGCCGTTATTCTTTTTGATCTCCATTAACGACATTGCTCAAGACATACCAGCGAAAATTCGTTTATTTGCAGATAATTACATCCTATATAACGAAATCGACAGTTCTGATGACCAGGTTTCTCCTAACAAATCCTTAGCCCAGGTTACAATTGGTGTACTTCGTGGCAGATGCAAATAAGCCACAGCAAAACAGTAGCAGTGACACTTACGCGTAAGATGAATCCACTCACTTTCACTTATAGTAACAGCGGTAACAATCTGTCTGTAGTTTCAAGTTACAAATACCTAAGGGTGTTATTAAATCGGATCTTCGATGGAATGATCACGTCACCTACCGACACAAAAAAACCATGAGACCATTAGGCTACTTACGGCGAACACTTCCCAAAGCTTCGAGGGATGTAAAACGTTTGGCCTATAAACCGTCGAATACGCTCGAATACGCTGCGGCAGTATGGGATCCGCACACAAATACAAATATAAGGAAGCTATAAAATATTCAGCGAAAGGCAGCTAGGTTTATTTTTAATTCGTGCAGCAGCAAAACATCGCCAACTGCTTTTTTTAATTTCTGCAAATCTAGACGCTATCCCGAAAGGCTAAATACATTCTGCATGACATACCATGATAACCTTGGAATCGACAAAAGCACGTACTGGAAACCTCTTACGCAGCGTCTCACTCGTTCTTTCCACTCAAAAAAAAAAGTTGGCGAAATTTCGTGCAGAACTAACACTTATATGAATCCTTTGTTCCCCCGTACCATCCGTGACTGGAATCGTTTGCCCAGGGAAGTAATCGAGAGCTCTTCTGTTGCCGCTTTCACTGCCGCACTTCAAAATGTGAAATGATAGTGTCTTATCGTCAATGGTCTATCAACGTTCCATGCAAGTGTCGCACTTATTTCTTGCTTCACTTTATTTGACGTTTTTTCAGTTATGTTTTCTTGATACTGTGCATCGCGTTGACATGTCTAACGCATCTAACCAAATACTTTTCTTCTTTTTTGACATTGCGAAGTGTTGAGCAACGCTTTGTCTAATGCGTCATCACACGAGTTGATATATGATGATGAAAACATTTTATTGACAGGAAAGGGAGAGGGGAGTTAGGGGAAGGGTGGTCGGATCCTTATTCCGGGATTCCGTTGGCTAAGGCCGCCGCCCTGGCTCTTTTCACGAGGGCTTGCTGGTCCTCGAGGGTTGAGCTGGACAGGGCTGCCTCCCATCCTTCCCACGTTGGCTGTTGTGTGGTTTCTAAGGCACTATTAGCCTGACAGGCCCATACCATATGGTACAAATCTGCTTTCTGCCCGCAGAATTTACATTCGGCTGAAAAGGATTGTGGCTCGATAGCATGTAGCTTTACTGGATTGCTAAATGACATGGTTTGTAATCTCCGTAGAAGACATTCTTCTGATTTATCTAATCCTTTGGCAGGGCCCGGGTATTTTCGTCGCGATAGGACGCAAGTGCTGTAATACATCTGCATAAGTTACTAATGGCAATGGGTGTTCCGGTTCTACGGGGAGGGAGGAGGAGGGACCCCGGGGGAGGAAAGCTCGGGCGGCGGCGTGTGCACGCTCATTTCCCTCTACTCCCTGATGACCTGGCACCCAAATCAGCTCTTTGCGCGAAGCGAAGACCCCAGATTGTTTCAGAATCCTGCAAGCTAGCGGCGCAATTCTGCCCCGCATGTAATTTCTATATGCAGTTTGCGAATCCGTAATGATGTATTCGGAATTAGGATGCGAAGCTGCCATAGCAATCGCCACCTCTTCCAATTCTGCAATTTCCCCGTGCCGAACAGAAAGTCCACTGACCGTCTTCCCTTGATGCACAACGGCTATTGTCGAGACCCCTCCTACAGGACCCGCAGCATCCACGAAGAAGGCTCCCTCTATTTTAGAATAGATCCCGTCCATCTTCTTGGCTCTCGCTCTCCTCCTTGCTTGATGATATTCAGGGTGCATGTTTTTCGGCAGGGGCAGTGTCGCAAACTTGCTCCTCCACTCTTTCGGGATGTCTTGTCTTGCTGCTGTGTGGTAAGGGCAGCTGATTTTCAAGTCCTCCAGCACCTTGCGCCCCGTTTTTGTTCCTGCCAATCTGGCATATTGACTTAATAGGTGGGCCTCAATTAGCTCATCCGTTGTGTTGTGCACCCCCAACTGCAGCAAGCGCTCCGTAGATGTTTTGACCGACAGTCCCAGCGCCTTCTTATATGATGTTCTAAGGATGACATCGAAATGATTTAAATCGCACTTCCTCATCCGAAGGTACGGAGCCACGTACACGATTCGGCTGAGTATAAAGGCTTGGACCAACCGAAGAGTGTCGTTTTCCATCATCCCTCTCGTCTTATTGGTGATACGAGTGATCATACGTATTACTTGTTCGCATGTCGTACGGAGCTTGGCAATCATTTCTGAGTTGGCACCCTTGTTGTTAAGCAGTAGTCCCAGGATACGCAATGTCTCCACTTCAGGGATTGCGGCGTCGTGAACCCTAATTTCTACCGGGGCTTCATCTTGTCGTCTGCGCATGATGAAAAGAGCCGATTTTTCCGGAGAGCAGTGCAGTCCGCACTCCTCGGCATATCTTTGGACCATCGAAGCAGCCTCTTGAAGCGCCTCTTCCATCTGCCCCAGACTGCCCTTGGTCACCCAAATAGTGATGTCGTCTGCATAGAGGGCGTGCCGAATTCCCTCTATGCGATCGAGTTGTTCCGGCAAATTCATAAGGGCGATGTTGAAGAGCAGAGGAGAGAGGACTGCTCCTTGTGGCGTACCCCTAGAGCCCATAGGGATTGGTTCGGACCTAAAATCTCCAATCCTTACATGAGTTAGTCTGTCTTGTAGAAAGTATCTGACGTATTCAAAAGTCCTTCTTCCACATTGTGTCTTCCGCAGGTTGTCCAGTATTTTTGAGTGCTTCACATTATCGAAAGCACCCTTGAGATCCAGGGCTAAGATGGCTCTACTATTGCGTTTGCTGGGTGGGTCAATAACTTCCATCTTGAGCTGCAACAGTACGTCTTGCGTGGATAGGCGCTCCCGAAAGCCAAACATGGTGTGGGGCATCAAATCGTTTTCCTCCAAATACGCTGAAAGCCTGGTATGCACTGCTTTCTCCATCAGCTTGCCGGCACATGAAGTGAGCGAAATCGGACGGAGGTTGTTAATGCTTACGTCTTTGCCCGGCTTAGGGATAAAGCTGTCGTCTGTCGATTTCCACGCCAGGGGGAGTTTGCCAGTTCTCCAGCACTCATTGATGTAAACCGTCAGGTGGCTTAGCATCTTCTTGTTCATGTTGGCAAGCAAGCCTACTGTGATTTTGTCATGTCCTGGCGCCGTACCTCTTCTCATGCTTAGTAACGCCGCCTGTATTTCTTCTTCATCGAAGTCTCTGTCGAGTTCCGGATTATCCTTGCCTTGATAATGTAGCACAGGTTCGTCATCTTTGGTCGTACAGAGGTATTTGCTCGCGAGGGCTGTCACCAGCTGCTCATTCCGTTCCTGCATAGCCGTGGAGTGCTCTCTTCAGGTTCCGCTTTTGCTCTCCCCTCGTCTTGCTGGGCTCGATCAGGCATCGCAGGAGGTTCCACGCGGACTTGGCGCCAAGCCCGCCTCTCAGTGAGTCGCACTTGGTTAGCCAGTTGTTCTTGGCCAAGGTCCACGCGTATTCCTCTGCTTGTTGTGTGATTTCAGCGATTTTGATTTTAAGCTTGCGATTTAGTTTTTGCTTCTTCCATCTTCTGGTGAGGCCTCTCCTGGCCTCCCAAAGGTGGAGCAGGTGATTGTCAACTGCCGGGACATCCTCTGAGGTCTGCAGCGTTTTCGTGACTTTCTCCCTGGCAGCTAGCAGCGATTCAGCCCACTTCTCATATTCTTCTATAGGCGAATTGAGTTGAGGATCCTTGGACTCTCGAAAGCGTGACCAATCCGCAAGCCGGGCTTGTCCCCTGTGTTTGCGATGCTTGTTGTGGTCTAGGCAGATACGAAGTATATAGTGGTCACTGCCTAAGGCTTCGTGCGTATTTTGCCATTCGCAATTTTTAACATTCTTTACTAGCGTTAAATCAGGGCATGTGTCTCTTGACACGCTATTGCCTATTCTCGTAGGATGCTGCGGGTCCGTCAGAATAGTAAGATCCATATCCGATATTGCTGCTGCCAATTTTCTGCCTTTTAGGTTCTCGTTGTTGTAACCCCAGAGAAAGCTGTACGCATTAAAATCCCCCACTATAATGAGAGGCGCGGATTTTGCTGCCTGTGCCGCTTTCTGAAAGATTTCGTCAAAAACTGCTGCCCTGTGTTTGGGCCGGCTGTATATATTAGTATGTACGCTCCTTTACTGGAACGAGTGTTAGGGAGAATACAAATAAACACATGTTCTATGTCAGCATTGAGCTCTAGGTCTATTGTTGAAGCCGTACTATTCTTATGTACAAGTATGCAGGTCGAATTGTTAGTTTGATGCGTAGTGTACGACCTGAGTTTAGCTTCCACATTAACGTCTTGTAACGCGATTACATCTGGCCTCTCGTCTAGAGAGTCCACATACTGTTGCAAGGATTCCCGCTTACGTTTAAAACTCCTACAGTTCCACTGTAATATTGTCAGTTTAGTTTGACGAGCCATGTTGCAGACTGGAAGAGGTTAGTCCGTGTTTTTCTGTACTCAGGTCAAGCGTGTCATCACATGCAATCTGCCTGGTACCCATTTTGCCTGTCAATCTGGGTGTTTTCGTGCGCGAGCATTCAGCGAATTCCTGTAACTTACTGTCAATCCTAATTTCATAAGCTTGGAGTTTTGACAGATGTGGCTCCAGCATCGTATGTATTGTCCGCTCTGCCATTCCTTGTAAGTTCTGCTCAATTTTTTTTGCTTAGCGTCTCTTCAATTCTTTCTACGCTAGCCTGTAGGCTTGGTAGCATGCGCGATTCCATTTTTGCGATTTCCTCCTGCATTCGCTTTTCCATATTTTCCATCCATTCACTGAATTTCTGTGTAATTGCGTCCGCGTCTCGGTGCGCCGTACACTCCGCTATCGAAGGTACAGCTGCCAACGCTACGCCGCCGCCCGACGCTCCTCGCCCGATTTCTGACGTACCTGAGGGTAACTTAGTCGCACTACCTGACGGCGGCGGAGGAGGGTTGTCCTCCTCCATCGCTTGCGCGGAAGGTACCTGCGATGCTATATAGTTCTCTGGAGCGTTCGCTGCAGTCTTCTCTCTAAGTTTTTGTATTTCTAGCCTGAGCCTTTCGTTCTCAGCCCTAAGTTTCTCATCAGCCAACGTGAGGGGAGGGGAGGCAACCACATCTGCCCAGCTCACCTTGTTGCTGCTCGTTTTGTTTCCGCGTCTGGGGTCTGGCTCGGGCCCATCATGCTTGTCTGCTGGACGACCGCCTCCCCCAGGGCCCCCGCTGAAGGCTCTCCCATGCGGTCGAGGCGAAGGGGTCTCCCCCGGCGTTCGAGCTTGCAAGTCAGGGGCTTGGCTCGTTACAGATTTCTTGGATTGATGTTGCTGACTGGCTTTTCCATTGACGGGTTTCCGCCCGGCTCCAGTTCCAGCACCTCCTCTCCTATATTTTTGGTTGCACTGGATGGACCCCGCAAATGAGGCAACTGGGTTGACACTCGTGGTCCTCTTGTAGATTTGTCTCACCACAAGCCCGGCATCGGCCGGTCTGCGGATTAGGGCAAACGTCGGGCCGATGTCCAATCGTGCCGCAGCGTGGACAGGCTGGTGTCGTCTTGCGGTAGAGGCGAAGCGGCACAGCTTCTCCCCAGTAATAAACGTTGAAAGGCACCTTCCGGCCCTCGAACGTGATCGCTGCTACGTTGGTCTTTCCTAATTTTTGGACTCTTACTACTGGAGCCTCCGGTGAGTAAATGGCCTGAGTAATATCCGCTTCGGTGGCCTTAGGGTCCACTTGAATGACACCACGGCTTGTGTTGTCCGATGTCTTGAGGTAGGCTTGAACAGCTCGGGCCTGTCCTCCGAGTTCGAGCTGTCCGATCGCGAGGACCTGACGAATAAGTTGGGCATTCTTGATGCCAATAATAATTATATTCTGGTCCCATGCCGGCCAAATAGCGAGCGCCTGCGACGCCCGCGGAATGCTGGCGGCAGCGTACACTGGCTTCCCCGATCTGGTTGCTGCCCCTAAATTGTGCGAGGTTGAGAGTTCCCTTTGGCTTGATGATAATCACAGCTTCTTCCGCTCCAAATCTGGGCATAACTTGTGGCTTCTATATGAACTATTTGCCATCTGAAATTATATTATTGTATTCAGTGCCGTACTTGACACACCAATCACGTTTCTCCTGTTCCGTTTGTTTGTATGTGTGCTCTTTTTGTTGTTCAGGCACATTTGTACCGAAAGTGTAACTCACTCCTGCCTAAGGCCTGGAATTCAGGCTAGCAGTACTCAATTTCTCTCCGGCGATGGACCTCTCGCAGCCTAGACCCGGGCACCAACAGCCATAACCGTTGGACAAATAAAGTTTATTCCTATCCTATCCTACTCAATAAGCAAAATAAAAATATGTTTACTATATTTGTGGTTGTTTGGTTAGTATAGGCATTCCAGGGAAAACAACGCTCATGTTCAGCTCAGCATCAAAAGCGGTGCGCACATTATGACGCACCAGCTTGTTCCGTTTGATATCGATACGGAAGAGTTATTTAATTGACCAAGAGCAGGCCTATCATGATTGAAGAGACGATGAGGACGAC
Source organism: Dermacentor silvarum (assembly GCF_013339745.2). Classification (NCBI taxonomy): domain Eukaryota; kingdom Metazoa; phylum Arthropoda; class Arachnida; order Ixodida; family Ixodidae; genus Dermacentor; species Dermacentor silvarum. Next base: position 162,868,634 of record NC_051160.1, read on the forward strand.
GTCATAACCTGGCATGGGCTGTTCGTTCTGGCAGTGCTGGTCATGGATGCCAACTACTTTTTGACAACGTCACGCAATATAGTACTGGGGGCGTGGGAAGGAATGGGACCTGCCGAGAAGTCAAGAGACTGCAGCTCTTCTCGTATGATTGCGCGGACCATTGCACGCAAAGAGGGATCCGCGGTAAAGTTGTTGTGATGGGCGTCCGGGCGGCATTCGGACAGATTCAAGTTCGTCAAGGCACTGGCACGTAGCTACAATATCAGCCACGGTAGCCGGGTCCTTGATGGCCAACGCATTGAAGGCGATTGTCCTGATACCTTTGAGTATGTGGCGTCCTTTGTCTGATTCTGTCATGAAAGCGTCGACAAAGAGCGAGGACATCCTCTATATATGAGGTACAGGACTGGCCGAGTGGTTGCTTGCGAGTGTCAAGCGTCTTCTTCGCGAGGGCGGAGCGAACCGCCGGAGTACCAAAAACTTGTCGGAGCTGCTGTTTGAAAATACTCCAGTCAGCGAAGTCGATCTCGTGGTTGAAAAACCAAGTCTTCGCTACGCCTGTGAGATAGTAGACGTGGCGTACATTGAGCACCTCGTCCCAATGGTTAGCAGAACTCACCCTGTCGTAGTTGAGCCAATACTCCACATCGTCACCGCGAATTCCAGCGACAGATGGGGATTGTGCTGGGGCCCACTGACGGTCCAAGATGGAGAGACTGCGGCAGGCGGAGCCGAGATGGCAGATGTAGAAGTGCCAGATAGCGCGTCCTCGGCATGTTGGCGGACAGCTGGCACAAACGGCGACCTGAGCGAAACTCCGGGAGGTAGAGCGGGCGAGCAGAGGACGGGGGACCGAGGAGCAACCTCCAAACCTCCAACACCTGTGACGTAGCATTTCACACGACCTTTAATACGCCCCAAATACGTGGCGGAGCGATCACACTCAAGGCACTGATCAATCTCAAGATGAGTCCCCACAAGCGATGATGACGAAGAAGCCGATGCGATGATGATCATGTGCTGCTGATGAACAAGTGACTAAGAAATTCCCACACTACATACATATCACCTATGAAATGATGTTTATTATCCTGAGTGCAATATTAGTCTTGGTCACAAGGTGGACAGATATTTCGCCACTTGAGCCTAGATATGAATTCTGCCCACCAAGTTGTCCTCTTTCCCACATTTAGAGATATATTTTATTGGCAGGAAAGACAGAAAGGTCGACTTGAGCTGGTTCGCTCTGTTGGGCTACTCTGCACTGGGGAAGAGGGAAGCGAAGTGAAAGTACTGGGATGGATGATGATGATGACGAGAAGAGAAGTGGTTAGTGCTTATATGAGTATATTAGACGGTGGTCCTACTAGAGCCGCTCGCTAGTTTTGTGTCATGCAGGAACTTCAACACCGCTTTAGTTGACCGCATTGAAGTTGTAGTGTCTGGCCATAGGCCGAGAATAGCGTCCTCCGACAGTGGTTTCCTTCCATCGCTGACTAGGGAATTATCCTACGTTCATCGCTCCAGCATATAAGCTGGACAATCACATAATATGTGTGCTAGCGTTTCATGCGCCGTACAGTGTTCGCAACCAGCGCTGTTCGACTGGTTGATGAGGTTTGCGTAGCGGTGGGTGAAAGAAACGCCCAGCCGAATCCTGCGTAGCTATGATGCGTTGCTCCGCATAACCTTCGGGGCCAAATGGAATCTGGGTCGGTCACATGTCAACATGTCTGTGGATGTTGTCAGCGTGGACTCTGTATGTCTTTGCAAGGTGCTGCATCAATGAGTTGGTGTCAGGTCGCGAATAAGCAATTCGCACTTCATCAGAGGAAGAGAAAGCCGATCTTTCCTCAAAGCGAGTCATTGCCAATCACAGCACAGTGACCAGGCACCCACAGAAAAGTGAAAAAGTGGCCACTTTGCTGGGCACTGTGATGAAGTTATACACATGTGTTCGCTGGTTGAGAAAGAGCAATGTTCTTGCTTGTGTATTTCAGCTCTTTGATGAATTGCAGGTATTTGTAGCAGTACAAAATAAGAAGACAGAGCCGTTCTTAAAATATATCTCACAACCGGTGCAGTTTAAATGTAATATTTCCCAATTTGACAGACGTGTTCGAAGCTTTGAATGGACTGAGCCGGTAATTACAGGGCCCAGATACCACCATAATAATGCACATAGATGCAATCAAGGCAATTCTGGATGCCTCAATGCAAAAAAAAGTAAATTTCGAGAAGGCCTATTTAGACGGGGGGGGGGGGGGGGTGCGTCATGGTGGGATTTTTCTTCTTTCTGGGGTTTTACGTGCCAAAATCAGTTATGCTTATGAGGCACGCCGTAGTGGACGGCTCCGGATTAATTTGGCCACCTGGGGTTCTTTAACGTGCTTATGGTAGGTTTGGCGCTACTAAATGGTTTGGTACTACTAAGTGGGGTCACGTACTGGACAAGTTTGAGAAACACTGTTCTAGAAGTCCAGCGTTCTTGCGGGAATCTGCAGCTTCATTCGCAGTGGTTATGCAGCACAAAAAAAAAAAACAATGGACTGGATGTCTTTACGGAACGCTTGCCTATTATACTTGCCTAACCTTTGAGTGTATGTTTTGAGACCTTGCTTCAATTTTAGTAGTGTTTTGTCGCTCTAAAATATTTTACTCTGATGTAGTAAAGAAGAAATAAAGCTGCGCAATAGCGCAGTCGTAAGCAGACTCGACTTCGAAATACACATTGCTTCACTTGCATGTGTTGGAAACTCGGTGGAAGGGTTTGCGAAGTATCTTTTTTTTATTCCGTGGCAACGGCGAAGCTGGGATTGATGAAGAGGCCTAACGACGACAAAAATTGTGTGTCGTCGACACTGGTCTTCTTCAGCTTAACGGAATTGATTGTGGGATAGACAAGGCGAACCCAACTTCGATCACTTAACTAGTGAACTGCTGGCACAGTAAAAGGCAAAGAAAAGAAAACACAGAGCAGCACCGCTGTTCAGGTCATTTAGACAAATTTATTCTAGTTATACGGTATGCTGATGTGATATCTGTAATAATCTGCAAGTGGGTTTTAAAGTGCAATACCCACAGCATGATCATGAGCAACGCCATAGAGGAGTTGGTGTCTGACAATGTTGAAGGTAGACTACTCCAGAAAAAGTCGGACTACTCTGGATTTGTTCAACGTGCAGTTTAAGCTTTGTCTCCGGGTGGTTTCAAAGCACCCATAAGGTTACATAAGCCGACTCAGTCCGGGGTGGAGCTATTCGACAAGACAGAAAGCAGCCACGGTCTCGTGGCTTTGTAGCAACCTTGCTCCAAGGGCGACTCGCGTATACGATTATAGCGTGACTCCCCGTTTGCTTCTCTGCGTATCAGGTCGCGTTCAAACGGCATGGGCCGGGAATGCTGACGCTGCCGTCCACCCGCCACTGCCTGCGCTGCACCCGCCGCAGCGACCGGGTGTGCTTCACTCTGCTGCAGCCGGCCTGCGTCGTGCGCGAAGAGAACGCCGAGGCGCAGCCCTTCAGCGAGCCCCTGGGAGCCGCCTTGTCCGGCCTGCCTCTGCGCCACGCGTCGCCGCTCAAGGCCGCCCTCAGGTAAATTGACTATTGATAGTAGCGATGGTGTTTCGAAGCTATTGATAGCGTAAAAAAGAATATCAATAGTGTTACTATCGGTAACACTCAAGTTTCAAGTTTATTGTTTCAAGTTTGCTGTTTCCCGTAACATATGTTTGCGCATAAGCACAGTAGTTGGGTGCGTGGCTGGGCAGTACAAAACGTCACAGGCACAATACAAAAGTTATAAAACATCTCAATCATATCAGATGTGTCAACAACAAAACAAAAATAAATCTTTGAAAATTAACAAACCTAACATGGTGACAAATACATGTAAAACCGAACAACAACAACACAAAAAATTTGGCTGTGGCTCAACTCGATCGTGGGTGTGCGGAGCGAGAGGTACGTTTAATGTGATTGTTTAGCTTGGTTCTCTCTACGTTTACGTTTAGCTTCGTACGTCTGTATGTTTAGGTTTGGCTGTTACATCTCGTTAAGTTATGGTTACATTAAAGACTAATAATTTTTAAAGTGTAACGCATTTATTTTGAAAGTCTTCATCTTGTTCTTTCTCAATTGCCACAAAGACGGCCCGATGGTGGGTGAGGCGGGAGGATAAGGGCCTGTCATCCAGTGACTTGAACACGTTTCAGGTGCTATCCTCATCTGATTCCACTCACCTGGCCGCATTGTACTTACGACGCTTCTCCTCGGCTCCGTCTTCTCCGTCTCCTCGGCTCGCTGCCTCCTCTTGGTTTCGTTCCGACGACGAAGCCTGGCTTCTTTCAGTCTCTCCGACTCACTTTCCATATCTGCCGACGAATCCCACCGAGACGCGCCTTCTATATATACGATGCAACGCAGGCTCCTCCTCTGTTGTAACCCGGTTTCACCAGCTCCTCCTTTGACGTCATGCCAGATGGCGCGGCGAGTGGCGCTGCCAGCTGCGGCGGTTGCTAGGAAGCGGCTCAGCTCGCGGTGCGGCCACAGGCCACCGCCGTTTTCTTGTTGTAACGCGCTTTTACTTTCTCCTCCTCTGACGTCATGCCAGATGGCGCGGCGAGCAGCGCTGCCATAGGGTGTCTCGATGCCCAGCGCCGCCGTTCAGGGTGGAGACAACCCCGCTGGCGCCGCCATATTGAATCTCACGAGCTCAGACTCAGCTACGCTTGCTTTCATAAATAGTGTTACTCGCGGCGCACTTCCAAGTGCTTTGCCTTGATGAGAATTTTTTTATCGGTATCGCATCTGCACATCTTTATAACCAATAGCCGTTAACTCGTTGAAGGTCGAAGACGTAAATGTATGGCGCCGGGAATATGCCCCAAGTTGCCTAATTCAATCACATTTAATATGCCGTGTGTATGTTTGAAATACGCACTATTTTTTTGCACTTCGATGCTTGGTTTATAAGGTTTGCGACCCCCTGTGTGTGGAAGTTTTTCTTTTTCGCTGTTGTATTTTGGTTCACACGTCACGCCTCTTTTACCGTAGCCAGCCACTCGCGCACGGCGGTTAGTTTCCCTTGCGTTGCGCGTGCTCTTCGCGTTCGTTGCAATTATTTGACGATATCTACGCGCAATTTTGTTTTTGCCCACAGAACTGTGTGCTGACAGGATTAAGCTGGTGTAAAAATAACTGAGATGTGAAAATAAGGTTTAGTTAGTGCTGTAGAGAAAAATGTAACGTAACTTGTCTGTGTCAATCTTGCGTAGTACACACAAGAAACCAAACTATGCACAAAATACCTTTACTTATAATGTCTAGTACAGTCAATCATGAAAGAGATATGTACATGAGAAATTATATGTACTGTGTGGCGCCTGAAGGCTATGTTGAAAGACAAGATAAAAAAAATTCGCAAGGTAGGCTCGACACACACAATTCGGGATAGGGAGAGTTTCTTAATTTATTCATTACATGGGGGGTGGGGGGTTCAAGTGAGTACATCAACCTGATTACACACAATATAAATCGAAAACAAGAATACAAACAAGAAAACGCAACCGCGGGTAATATTAATCAAGATATCCAGCCAGAATACATCAGCTACCATCGAATACGTCGCATCAGCCAAACACATCGATGGCGAGTACAGAACATTTTATAAATAACCATTAGAACACTGATAACTACATTGAAAAACTAAACAACACTACATACATATCGCGTACAAAAACCGTAACTGAAACTAAGACAGTCAAATACAGATTAGCAATGCTTTTCACTTCGAAAATATAGTCCATGATGATGTAGGGCTGTTGACATTAACAGACGGCGCCCATCCTGTCGATTTCCCTCGTACTGGTCCTCTTCAAAGTGTTTCTAAGTACAAGTAAAACAACAAAAGTGATTATTGATATGAAAAGTTGCCTTGTAAATACAGAGAACCCATTACAGTGCTTAAAAATAAATATTCGCAGAAGTAATGCTGTATTACCTCGCTTCACACGTTTCGAAGAAATGCACAGGCTACAACAGACACCATGCCAGAAAGCGCCCAAACATTTTGGTCCCATGATGCCCCTTAACTCTACTACACCTGGGCACACCGTGCACAGGCATTTAAAGACCGTCACAGTACCCACTACGATCGGGAAGGAGCACGAATGACCATCGGCTTACGAGCACAACGCTACAAATATATTCGTCTAAAAAATCAGCTATATAACGTAACAAGCTGAGATCCGCAAGATATCTGCTTTGAAATCAGAGAAAATCACAATGCTTCGCTTGCCACGTACACAACAGCCGCTCTCCCCAGAAGAAGCACTGCGTTCTTTAGTCCCAAATAACCAGTAGCGAAAAAAGAAACCGAGGAAAAAAAAAGGAACAAGAGACACGATGTGTGCTTCCCGTGAAAAAGTAAAATAGGTGGTTTACATGACGATTTGTAGCTAATGTAAGACTATTTCGCGGCGAAGCATTTTCGTCAGTCCTTAAAATAAGCGTACTACTCGCATAGACTGCGCCGATCAAAACGGCAAAAGCCTATGCGACGCGCGCTCGCAAACCATAGGCTACTCAGACAGCATCGGTGCAGGGCTTAGTTCGTGAGCGAACCTAGGTACGTGAGCGAGGATCAGAGAATGCTTTCTTATTTAAAAAAAAACACGGTGCGATAGTCTAAACTTTCTTGACACTTAGCTCGCAAATGTAGGAGCTATCCGTTGCCTTCCAGTGATACCGCTTTACTTGGGCTTCCCATCTCTTCCTTCGCTCTGGGTCCCGGGGGAAGCGTAAACAACGAAGCCCTTTACGCGTCGATCCGGTGCACTTGGGAACACAACAGCCCGTCATGTCGACTCGATGCACTTGACAAGCTTGTCATTCATGCGGCTGAACACTGTCCAGCAAGTAGAAGCGTCAGCGAAGGATCCGCGCGCACTGTGTCTCGAACTAAGCACCGGCACCAAGCACTCGCAAACGCTCGCTGTGATTCAAGATGGCGTCGCAGCGAGAAAGCGGCGGCGCGGGGGCGGTCAAAGGATGGCACCACCCTGAACGGCGGCGCTGGCATCGAGGCACCCTACGCTGCCAGCTCCGGTGGTTCCTAGGCAACGGCTCAGCTGACGGTGCGGCCACCGGCCATAGCGACACGGCAAGAATACGGCCCATGTAGCTCTCGATACAAAAACAAATGATGAAATTGTAAAATGCTTGGTACTGAAGCCAAGGCACAAGTTTGTGGTAATTGTTTCCTGTAACCCATGACTGTCAGCATGCATTTATTGATTACATAGCAGGTACTGCGTCCACAGTTAGCCTAGTGAAGTTTAATGGTAGCAGTCAGCGTCACCCTTGCGTAGAGCGTGGGAACGGCGGCTGCCGGGGTGCTCCAGAGCCAGCAAGAGACGTCGAACAATAGTTGCTGGGCCCAAACGTGCCCAGCGCCTACCGTCAGTCGTCGGAGCCAGCAGCTAGCGTTAGACGTCGCTGGCGGCCTCGGGGACTCTCCGGAGGCCGCCGTTCCCACGCTCTACACAAGGGTGAAGCCGACTGTACATACAAACACATGTTCCCTTTCGGTAAGTAATATTGAAAGGCAGCAGCACAGCTGTTGTCTCGACGCCTTTATTCGGCTGAGCCATGCGCGGAACGAAGCTGAATAATGTGCTCGGATGAATATTGTGACGGATGAATATTGTGCTGACAATATATATTGTTGGAATAAAATTTTTTTACTTGACGTAGGATTCGTTATTTTACATTTCGAAATTGAAAGACATCCAAAACATTTTATAATAATATCGATATAGTATTACCAAAATTCTTTATGAAACCACTGACAGCGAACCAAAAACTATTGATAATATTGCGATAGCTGCCTTTTGACAGTGTGATCGATAGTTTTGCATTTCATAGCTAGCTACATTACCAGAAAGGTTGTGATAACTGAACATCGGTAACACTCAGTTCAAGCAACTAGAAACAAGGAAGCGTTGCCAAGTTATGTTCCAATGTTTATCTCCGGTACATCGCTCTGAGTTTGCATTATCGATACGGCACTGCCGATATTTTTATAAGCCATTTCCGTACGTTAGAGAAGCCACCAGCAAGGGGATGAAGACGACGATCGAAGAAGCGCTCACGTGGTCGTGGTTCCGCCTGCTCGGCTGCTGTCCGACTGCTGTGCTCTGTATATATTACACATTCGCTTTAGCTTTGCCTACTCTTATCCCCGTCACATTTTCGGAGGAGGTGCGGGGTATCGACTCGATACTATGGAGCTCTGCAGCAGGAAATGCCTGGCTCTTTCGACAATGGCAGAAGAGACGACTCCCATCGCAACAGCGGCAGCGTCAACGATTGTTCATACCCAGCCACCTAGGCACGTTCTGTGGGACTGATGGTGTCGACATAGGAGAGTGGTTGGCGATCTACGAGCGTGCAAGTAGGAATAACGGATGGGATGATACGATCATCCTATTTTAACTTCAAGGCACAGCGAGGGTGTGGTTCCAGAATCAGGAAGATGAAATCGGAAGCTGGGTTATTTGCAAGGAAGAGATGTATGCTTTGTCCAGCAAGTCTCTTAGTCGAAAGATTACGGCGAAGAAGGAGCTGCATCACGTGCCAGAACACAGAAGGAATCCTGTCTTACATACAGGATGTGCTGGCCCTGCGCAGGCATGACCGAATCTGAAAAAGTGGGACACGTCCTAAACGGGATAGCAGATGATGCGTTCAAGATTACTAATCTGCATATAGGAAAGAAACAAAACAGGAGAGGCCCTGACGTCACGTTTTTGAAGCCGGAAGTGCAGCCATGTTGGTGTGCCATCTACCGTTGCACCTCCAATCAGGGATTCTGCAGCTCGCCGGAGCAGATGGGCGCGAACTTTGAACTTGCATTTTTACGAACCGCCGGAAGTGTGTGCTGCCCACGCGCGTGAAAACAAAGCCTACGAAACTTTAGTAGCAGTTTTAGTGAAGCAGACGCGCTCCTACGTTTTTCCGAGGCACGTTGAAGACGACGACGAAGACGCGCGCCGTGATTGCTTCAGTGTATCTGTTGCTGCCTAACACTTACACTCACAGACACAAAACACAACTTTCAAGCTTACACACCACACTCTAAATAGGCTTTTCTCGTGAACAAAATGTGCTGCGAGAAAGACACCGGTGGAAAAGTCTTGTCTCACTTTTCAGAGACCGAGAGCAGCAGCGAAAGCTTCAGGAGCACGGTTGCTAAGGCAACGTTGACATTTGGGGTACCCGTCCCAGTGCTCCTTTGCGAAAAACAGCACGTGACTTCCGCCACACCTTCTCCAATACGTCCGTGCTGGCCGGGGCCTCTCCTGGGTTTCCTTCCTCCATGCTAATCTGCAAGGACTGTGACACAGTCAATGCCATCATTCAAATGTGCAAGCGTATTGACTCCAAAATCCACGTACAGCCCATCAGTTCACTTGACTTCCCCACAAGGCAGCAACATCGTCGAGCGAACACGTACCTGCACCACAGATCCCGCTAACCGCGGAACATGTGAGGAACGTTATACGGAGTGAGGTTGAGGCTATGTCTCCTGGTAGGCATGAGCCTACCAGGAGGCCCGGACTTGGGCTTTAGTTCCTTCGGGGCTAATAAATGTTATTTCTCTCTCTCTCCCCTGCCTGAGTCTAGCTCTCCCATGATACCACTTGTATAAGCCATCGTTCGTCAGGAGCTTTCAAATGTTGGCTGGACTTCATATGGGCCGTCGCTTCCTCCCGGCAACACCGTTTCCCAGTTTCGTATCACCAAGGCCAGGGGCTCCCGGTATGTCCCCGCAATCCGGCCGAGTGGTTCACTGCTGATGACCGGCCCACTTGCTTTAATGGCAGTAGTATTGGTCATGTCGCCCACTATTGAAGCAACCTGAGGTCTTGGCCTCATGCGCCCTACGCTTATAACCCTCGCCCCGAGACCGATCCTGGCCGCTTACACTCTTACCGCGAGCCGCTTTATGCCTTCATATTAGAAAGATTTTAACTGCGCTGTGAACAGGGACAAAAGAGGATGAAAAAGACAAAACATGCGCAGACTCACAACTAACTTTTATTGTGTGAAAGATGACATATATACAGTGAGGATAACAAAACAAAATGATCTGATTGGCAAGGCATGGTCACATGTACACTTCAATCATAGTCTCGCGCCTAGATATTGCACTTCGCAATCTGCAAGCGCCGCCAACGGATCACTGATGCATGCACGTGTTTTCTTAATTGCATACGCCTCGAAGATCTCCCACGTGATGCGATCCTTATGGCGATATAAAATCTTAGTTTTTTTTTTCAGTAGCGGTCGGCACGCCTTGTTTGTCTCCTTTTCACAGTTCCTGCAGTGTTTCGCCACGTGAGAATAGCCATCAGACAAGCAGTTCGTGGAATGCTCATTTAAACGAATATTAATGCAGCGGCTCGTTTGTCCAATATACACACGCCCACAAGTGAAAGGGAATTCATATACTACAGCGCAAACGCAGGGGACGTACTCCGGCTTCCTGTGGTCAATATGGCAAACAAAAAGGGTATTGCTAGGTGAGCTGTCTATTTTATTCATTACACGTGCACACAAGTGTGACATTTTCTGAGGGGCGGAGAACACAATGTTCACACCGTAATGTTGCGCAATGTTCTTGAGATTGTGTGACACCTTATGCTGGTAAGGGATCACAGCAAAACGTCTACGCTCCTGGTAGTTATCTTGAGGCGAAGCAGTGACACCACACTTAATCTTCTTGATTAATTTTTCACACACTGCTGCTATTACATAGCTCGGATACCCTGCAGTAGTCAACCTTGTTGCTTGGTGTTCAACGCTATCTGTTACCACGTGGGCGCAAGATTTTCGTACAGCGGAACTAATGCTAGACAGAACAATGCCATTTTTTACGGTTTTGGAGTGTTCCGCAGAAAAACTAAGGGGCATATTTAAAGACCGAGGTCGAAAAAACCAGGAAGTATGGGACACATAGAAACGACAAACAAGGCGTACCGACCGCTATTGAAAAAAACTAAGATTTTATATCGCCATAAGGATCGCATCACGCGGGAGATCTTCGAGGTGTATGCAATTAAGAAAACACGTGGATGCATCAGTGATCCGTCGGTGGCGCTTGCAGATTGCGAAGTGCAATATCTAGGCTCGAGACTATGATTGAAGTGTACATGTGACCATGCCTTGCCAATCAGATCATTTTGTTTTGTTATCCTCATTGTATATATGTCATCTTTCACATATTAAAATTTAATTGTGAGTCTGCGCATGTTTTGGCTTTTTCGTCCTCCTTTATCCCTGTTCATAGCGCAGTTAAAATCTTTGTAATATGAACTTCAACCAACTAGCCCAACTTGGTGCACTACCGCTTTATGACTACGATGATGACGCTCCGACGATGTCATATACCGTCGTCCACCATTGCCGCGTGGTCAGGAGTCCCGCTCGCCGTTGCCTCATCGGTCATCATCTCGCTCCCTACAAATCCGACTCCCCCCATTGCCGATTGGACGCCTGTCTCCGAAAAACTAAACTGGTGCAGCTCCCGGATGTGACGCTGCATTGACGACACGGCCGCGAAACCCTCTGACCGCATTACCTATACTAGACGCAACCTATTTGACGTTAAGGTACGCTAGGTCAAGTCGTTGCTCTCGTCGACACAGAGCCACATATATCAGTGATGCATGCGGAGCTTCGCCGTCGACTTAAGCCGGTTCTCTAGCCACTCACGTTACCGCTCATCCGGGTCGCCGACGGGGGAACTCTTCCCGTCCTTGATATGTGCACCGCACGAATAAGTATCGCCGGTCGCTGTGCGACTGCATTACTTGCTCTGCTCGAGCACTGCTTCTAACAACTCATCCTTGGCGTGGACGTTCTATCTGCCCACTCCGCCCTTATTGATTGTGGAACCGGCTTGCTTCAGCTTGATCTACCTTACTACTGTGGCGCTATGACCACACGTCAATCTCGTTTGTGTTCCACCGATTACATTCGTGTGGCATCTCAATCCGTTGCGTATGTGAACCCAATGTGTCTCCCTTCTATTCCTGATGGCGATTACGTCCTGACTCCCATTGTTGACGTTCTACTGGCCAGACATGTCCCTGTTCTTCATACCATTCTATCCGTTACTAATAACCGCGCGTTCCTTCCCATCTTGAACTTCAGCTGGTGCTCGCTCTCTTATCCCGAACGGCATGACTCTGGCCAACATCTTTTCTTCGATGAATATGCCGTTTCTGCATGAGTTGCCGGCGAACCTTGGTTCCCCGCTGCATTCAACACCTCCCGCAGTACAGCCGACCGTGGCGTTAACAAGATCGCGCCTGACCTCCTCCTTGCGCAGCCTGCCGATATCAGGCACATGATGATAACTTATCGCGACAGCAATCAGCTTAAACTGCAAGCCTATGGTCCAGAAAGTCGTTGTCACTCACTGGATACATACTGGAGACGCCAACTCCATCAGAGGACAACCTTATCATGTGTCCCATGCTGAACGGCAAGTGATACGGGCGAGGTCAGAACAACGCTCACGAAAGACGTTGTGGCGACGAGCGACCACGTAGACCGGCAACGTCTCAGGGCTCTCGCGGGAGAGGAAAAACCGACAACCGATCACTTAGTGTAGCATTTTTAATCTGTCTCGGAGCGCTAGCCTGTGCCCATGCGTGCCAGCCGCTCGTGTCTCGGGCAGACGCGAGCGTCTACGTAATTATCATGCGACGCCGTTGCTGCTGCCGCTACAGAGCCCCCCCCCCCCCCTTCCCCCCTAGAGAGGAGGAAAGTTCGACGAACGATGAAAAGTCCACGTGACGCAGCGTGTCTTGGCGTTGGTCTTAGGTGTCACGGACGTAGGCGGCGTCGATGGATGCAGCAGGGTTGCGTCGCGCATTGGTGGGGCCGATGGCGCGGGTGCTTCAACGTAGGCGGGTTTGAGACGTTCCAGGGAAATTGTGTCCGATCAGCCGTTGACGTTCACGACAAAAGTCGTCGGACGACGCTCGAGAACACAATATGGCTCGGAGTAGTGCGGCAGCAAAGGATTCCGCACGGCACAGTTACGAACGAAAACGTGGGTAGCAGAGGTGAGTGCGGGAGAAATGTACGGAGACCTTGCTTCCTGCGAACGTGTAGGCACGGGGCGCATCTGGCTGAAGCTTGCAGTTCGGCAACGTAGTCGGCAGGTGATGGCATTGGTGTTTTACTGGTGGCGACAAAGAAATCGCACGGAAGGCGTAGGTGAGTGCCTTAGACTAGCTTAGCACAGGAGCAACCTAGGTCGCTCTTGAGTGCGGTTTGATGCCAAGCAAGACGAGAGGCAAATGTAGAATCCACTTCTACGGCGATTAATGTGCCATAAGGACGCCTTGAGATGCCTGTGAAAACGTTCAACAAGTCCATTGGACTGCGGATGGTAAGAAGTCGTGCGAAAACATGTCGTTCCGATTAGTTTGAGTAGCTCGTTGAAGAGTGCTGAGTCAAACTGCCGACCGCGATCGGTGACTGTTGAGGATGGGCAATCGAACCTTGCAATCCATGTAGACACGAAAGCTGCTGCAACAGTGGGCGCTGAGATGTCACATATAGGTCTGGCCACCGTGTGTAGCGGTCGATACATGTCAGCAGGTAGCAGTAACCTTTCGAAGGTGCGAGAGGGCCGACGAGGTCCAGGTGTACGGTGTCAAAACAAGCATCCGTTGGAAGAAAAGACTTCGCAGGCGAAATGGGGTGACGCAGGGTCTTGGAGCGTTGACACGATAACAGCAGCGAACCCAATCGCGAACTTGCGTGTTTAGCCGAGGCCAAAGAAAACGACTGGAAAGAAGCTTCTGTGTCGCGCGTATGCCAGGATGCGACAGGATGTGTACTGTTTATAATAGGCGTCTGCGAAAGGATGATGGAATGAATGGTCTAGGCATGTCGGCAGAAGTGTGGCAGACGACGAACGTATCATCTGGAGTCACAACGACGTCCTCCAATTTCAGGGACGTTGATGAATTCCGGAGCGTACGAATTTCGGTGTCGTCACGCTGTTGACTGACAAGTAAGTCGACATCGATGATGTAAGGCTCCGACGTCAACGTGGAAACGGCATTGACACGACTCAGAGCGTCGGATGGAACGTTGTCGGTGCCCTTGATATGTCGGAACGTTGTTGTAAACTCGGAGATGTAGGAAAGGTGTCGACTCTCGCGGGGCGAGTAACAGGACGCCGAACCATTCATTGCGTGCACAAGGGGCTTGTGGTCTGTCAAGACAGTAAATGCACGGCCTTCGAGGAAAATGACGAAAATGTCTGATAGCCAGGTAAACTGCGAGTAATTCACGGCGGAAGACGCTGTAGCGGGACTGCGCAGGCTTCAGTTTCTTGGAGAAAAAGGCGAGTGGATGCCACGCATTGTCGATGAATTGCTGCAGAATGGCACCAACGGCGGTGATTGAAGCGTCGGTCATGATGGCAGTGGGCGCGTCAGGCTTTGTGTGTCTAAGCAGCGTGGCGTCGGCGAGGGCAGACGTGACTCTAGTGAAAGCGTCAGTGGCCTCTTCATTCCACTGAAGCACTTGGTTACGTTTGGTGACCAGCAGAGCTTCTAGCGGAGCCATAAGTTGTGCGCAATCGGGAATGAATCGGCGTAGAAATTGACGAATCCGAGAAATTGGCGAAGCTTGGTGAGTGTGGTCGGTCGGGGAAGGTCTTCGATGACGCGAATCTTGGATGGCAGTGGGCGAATGCCGTTAGCGTCGACGATATAACCGAGGAATTCAAGTTTGGTTTGACCGAATTCGTTCTTGGCGGCGGTGATGACAATTCCGTTACTGGCAAGGCGTGAAAACAACAACCACAAGTGGTGAAGATGTTCTTCTGCGGAAGAGCTTGCGACAAGAAGGTCGTCAATGTATGCAAAAACGAAAGGCAGGCCTCGCGTGACGGAATCGATGAAACGCTGAAACGATTGGCCCACGCTCCGTAAGCCGAAAGGCATACGGAGAAATTCAAAAAGACCGAAGGGTGTGGTGATGGCTGTCTTGGGAATGTCTTCTTCAGTGACCGGTAGTTGATGATAAACGCGAACGAGATCGATCTTAGAAAAGATCGTCGCACCATGCAACGCGGAGTCCTGAATGTTCGGGAGAGGATAGCGATCAGGAACTGTAGCGTTGTTTAGTGCCCGGTAATCACCGCATGGCCGCCAGTCTCCCGTCTTCTTAGGCACCATGTGAAGTGGTGATGCCCAATTACTGTAGGTAGGGCGGATGATGCCAAGTTACAGCATGTGTTCAAACTCCGCGCGAGCGATCTTGAGTTTCTCCGGGGACAAACGCCGGGGTAGGAAGTAGACTGTTGGGCCGGAGGTGACGATGTGATGGCACACGTCATGTTGCACCGGTTGCGTCCAGTCTGGCAGGCGCATCAAGGTGGGAAACTCACGTAGAACCGCGGCGAAAGGTTCGTCCAACATGGCAGAAATAGGCGCGATCGGCGATGTGTCTGATGATGAGACTCCGGGAACGGATAGCTGGGTCACGGAGTCAATGAGACGGAGTCGTCGAACGTCGACAAGGAGTCCGTAGTTGTGCAAGAAGTCTGCTACAATGACTGCACGACGGACGTCTGCAATCAGGAAAATCCAGCGGAACGCTCGTCGGAGGCCAAGCTTTAGCATGACGGAGCGTGACGAGAAAACTGGAGTCCTGGTGCCGTTGGCAGCTTGCAAAAACGACACAGGTGTCGCTTTTCGGTGGGAGTGGTGAGCGGGGAGAATGCTCACGTCAGCTCCTGTGTCGAATAAGAACCGTTGTCCCGTAACTCTGTCCGTCACGTAGAAAAGGCGACTTGTGTGTTGGGCCGGACCACTCGTCGCCGTTAGAGGTCGGCCGGCCTGTTTCCCTGCTAAGCGCACGGACGCCGACAGTGACGAGCGTAGTTTCCAAAACGGCGGTGGTAGTAGCAAACGCCAGACGTTGTAGTGGATGTTTCATTGCGGGTGCCCATGCATCTTGATTTGCTGCAACTTCGGCTGCGTGGGTGACGAGATGACGTGCGGCGATGTTCTGCTGCACAGATGATGCGTTCCAGGCGCTGACACAAAGAGTCGAGTGGAGATTTCGTTGCTGAAGAGCAGAAAAGGGTTTGCAGGGCGGTTGTAACGTCACCCGGAGACGACGTGGTGGCTGCTATGGTTGGGGTGGCTACTTCCATGACTTTGTCGGCCAAAGTGGCAAGTCCGGTAAGATCCATGGTAGAGGCTGTCTCCAGGACCATCTGCACGTTAGCCGGCAGTCGTTGCAAAAACAATTTGCGCAACAGCGCGTCGTCGATGGATCTCGCGTTGTTTCCGAGCAGCTGCCTCATTTCGGCGAAGAAGTTGACTAGGGCGTCGGTCGCCGAGTTCTTCAGCGGTCAGAAACTGCTGGATGCGAGAACGCTGTGAAGCTGCTGTGCGCTGTAGCAGGGCTGCCTTGAGATCGTCATAGGTAGACAATGGGGCGTTCAACAAATCTGCTACTTTGTCACTGGTGGCGGGCGAGAGCACTGCAACGGCGAAATGAAACTTTTGAGGTTTGAGAGTGGATACCAGTGACTTGAAATTGCGATTAGGCCTGAAGAAAGCACGCCGAGGGATGCTGGCCCAGTACTGTGGGAGGCGGACTGCGATGGCCGAACAGGAGGGCTCACCGCGTTCTTCGGAAGGGTTCTGGCCTTGAGCTCTCATAGCGTTGGTCTGGTCCATGGTTGTCTCTACCACAGGAGCGTATGACAGTATTCCGTCCGGGTCACTAAACTGTAGCGACGAGCAACCACGTAGACAGGCAAAGTCTGAGGGCTCTCGCGAGAGAGGAAAAACCGACAACCTATCCCTTAGCCAAATGTCTTTATAGGAGGCGTTGCCTTAGCGTAGCATTTTTAATCTGTCTCGGAACGCTAGCCTGTGCCGGTTCGTGCCAGCCGCTCGTGTTACGTGGGAGTGCACGCTACACAACATAGAACACCATGACACGAACACCACGAGGGAGCAATGGGAGGCACTGCTGTCCAGCTCGGCCCTCGACGACCAGCTCAAGGTGATCCAGAGAGCAGAGAAGATGGCAAGAGCCAGCGGAGCCCTGGACTAGGGGCACCGACCATTAGCGATGCCCCATTGGGGCAAGACAACACTATCTTTGAATTAGTTTATCTATCTATCTATCTATCTATCTATCTATCTATCTATCTATCTATCTATCTATCTATCTATCTATCTATCTATCTATCTATCTATCTATCTATCTATCTATCTATCTATCTCGTGCAGACGCGAGCGTCTACTTAATTATCATGCGACGCCGATGCTGTTGCCGCTACAACGTCATTGAACCTTCCTGCAGTCCCTGGGCCTGCAGTCCCTGGGCCTTTACTAGCAGTCAATGGCCGTGCTAGTAAATGAGACGGATGGCAGCTGGCTCTTCTGCGTGACAACCACCACTTGAACAATGTAACGCGAAAGGACGTCTACCGTTTGCCGCGAATCGATGACGCCCTCAACAGTCTCCACGGGTCTACCTGCTTCTCTCCTCCATCGACCTACGGTCAGGATACTGGCAGATTTCTGTAGATGACGTGGAGCACAAATAGACCGCATTTGTTACACCTTGATGGACTTTTAAGCGAAGCTTTACAGGTTCACAAGTTTCGGCGGCGGTGGTGGTGTTGTCACGCTGAAAGTAGGCCGATCCTGGTGATAGTGCAGAAAGGGTCCGAGCTCAATGGCACATACCAGGGACAAAAAAGAAAGAGAACGTGCGAGAGAAAGAGATGGAGAAAAAGCAATAAAGGAGAGAAAGATAGAGAGAAAGAGAGAAAAAATAGAGAAAATCACCAGCCCTTTCCCTGTCGAGAAAATGGGGGTAAGTGAAGCTTGTCGTGTGTGTACTTGTGTACTTGACTTTCCCTTCTCTTTCCTACTACTTTTCATTCCCTTTCGTGGTACTTGTCCATCCCTTTCTTTCTACTTTTGTTTCCCTTTCGTTCAACTTTTCCTTCCGTTGCGTTCTACGTTTCCTTCCCTCAATGCGTACATTTATTAAACGTTTATGTTTTATTATCGTGACATGTCGTGAACTTTACGTTACGCTGCCGAAGGTCAGATACACACACGAAAAGCTTCGCTTACCCACATTTTCTCGGCAGGGGAAGGGCTGGTGATTTTTTTCAGTCCTCACAGGCCACCATGCAGTATGCTGGTTGTCCTTCTTTAAAGACCCAACTAGATCACTTGGTCGCTGGGCATTAAAGCTTCATAAATACACATTCGATGACATTTACAAATATGGCAGAATGCACCAGGATGGTGACAGCCTGTCCCACCATCCCACAGATCCTCCTACTCCACTGTGCATGATTCCGACGCGTGCGCCTTCGCCATCTCTGAATTTAGCGATAACCAGAAGGCACAGCTCAGTAATGCAGACTTGTACCCTCTAATCCACCGTCTACGCGCTCACCACTCTGCCCATCCTTACACATGTTTGTCCTCCGTGATGGAATTGTCTAACAACGCAATTCAACTCCAACGCAACAACTCCAACGGCTAAGACTTTCCGCTTGTACTCCCTACGACTCTCCATCTCATTGTTCTCCAAACAGCTACACAATGCCCCAGCCCCTGGACGTCTTGGAGTGTCCCGCACATACGCCCGGGTGCGGCGTCGGTTCTTCTGGGCAGGCCTTTCTGTGCACCGGTATGTTGCTGCTTGTGAGCCCTGTCAGCGCCCTTTCTTGTTGCCCACCGGTCCACTTCAGCCTATCGAGCTTCCGACTGACCCGTTCTAACGCGTGGGCCTCGATCTCGCTGGACCATTCCCAAGTTCTTTTACGGGGAACAATTGGATTGCCATAACTACTGACTACACCACGCGAATGCCATCACCCGGGCACTGCCGACAAGCTGTTCCATTGACGTCGCGGGCTTTCTGCTTCACGGTGTCCTTCGACAACACAGCACACTGCAACAGCTGCTGACCGACCGTGGTCGTTGATTTGTTTCAAAAATCGGCGACGACATTCTTCGTTCGTGTTTCACACGTCACAAGCTGACCACAGCTTACCATCCGCAAACAAATGTACTTACCGAACGCCTTAATCGCACGTTGACCACGATGCTCTCAGGGACTCCGGAACGTTTTCGGAAGTGGGGGGGGGGGGCAAGTATTGTCTGATTTGTATGTTGTGGTTATTATTATTTTTCTCAATATTATCAATTCTAATTTTACATTACATTTTATTATTTTGATAATTCGTATAATTTTGATGACATCAATTAATAATGTTTCATTGCATTTTAGCCATAATAAATTTTACTCTTTTCATTCTCGCTTATTCAGCATTGGTAAACATTTTAAAAATGGTTGTAAATTTCAGAAGTACTGGAAACAAGCGCAGACCGCGCAAATGACAAAACGGTTCCGAAAGCTGCGAAAAATCATTTTTATTATTTCTGCATTCGCTCCCGCAGTGAAGGAAATGTGAACTGACGCAAGTACACAAATGTGTTACAAGTAGACAAGAAAGTAGGCACTAGGTACAAAGCTATTATCGCAGATTGACGATCTTCATGGCTGGCATGACAAGAGGGCGTTGGGCAGGAGATGTTGTCAAAGGAGGCCGAAGGTCACTGTTCGTTCTGCCGTTCTAGACACGAACTCTTTCATAACGCTGTCGAAGTGCAGTTCCGCAGCTCTCTTCTCGTACACGTGGAGGAGAAGAAGGTGTGTCAGCCTCCTCTTGGTCATTCGATTGCGCAAAAATGTTTTTACTCGCCTCAGAGCACTGAAAGTTCGCTCTCCTGAAGCAGCTGACGCAGGCACAGAAAACACGAGTTGCAGGTACCAGACAACCTCGTCCATGATCTTACGCATATCTGCCGACTTCCCCTGCAGAATTTGTAAAATGCGTTCACTCGCGGCTGGATCCTCGTCACGCAGGAGCGTTGAGAGGAGCACGAGTTGCGCTGAAAGCCTGCTGATGTCAAAATCTGCCGCGTGTGCTCCTAAAAGCTCATTTCGGTTGTTTGCCGCGAAGTTTCAACCTTCAGCAGCGTCAGTCGAAATGCGCTCGAGGCTAACCAGCTGCTCCATACCAGGCTGTTCAAATCGCCGTCAGATCTCGCTGGTAATGCGATCGATAGCGGTAAAAAAACTATTTTCTTTGTGATGACTTGCCGTCAAGCGCTACAGGTTCCTCAGGCTTGTATGTGAATTGAATCATTTTGGGCGGCCGCGAAACTCAGGGCACACGAGGTTCCTTTAGACCTAGCTCCGTTACTCTTGAGTTCGTCCGTTGTTATAGGACGTCAAATGAGGCGTGAAACCGCAACCTTGACAAGCGGTCACAAAGAGCCTCTACTGCTTCTAGCGCGGTAAACTGGGCGTTGAAACATCCTCGCTAATTCGTCGCATGGGCAAAACAAGGCTATAGAAAGGTTGAGAGAGAGAGAGAGAAAATGATTTAATGAAAGGCAGGGAGGTTAACCAGGACTGAGCCCGGTTGGCTACCCTACACTGGGGGAAGGAAAAAGGGGAGAGAGAGATTAAGAGAAGAATAGAAAGTTCACTCTTGATATCGCCGACGTAGCAACAGATCTCTGTTCTATCACTGATTATCAATCAGTCCGGGTCATAGACGGTCACTCAGTCCTGTCGTTTTTAAAAATCGCAGCAGCGCTTTTGTGGCCTTTTGCAGCTGTGATATTCGAGGCCATGGTCCCAAGATCTTGCTCAAAGTGAACGGTCTTCTATCTAGCCTATTGAGAACGTTGCAGAGGTTATGTCTTTCGCTTTGAAAAGATGGACAGTAGCATAGTAGGTGTTCTATAGTCTCATCGACACCACAGGCATTACACTCGGCGCTATCAGCCATTCCAATCAAACACGTGTAAGCATTGGTGAATGCAACACCCTAGCGTAAGCGGCACAGCATTGTCTCCTCATTTCGCGGAAATCCAGGCAACAGCCGCAGCTGCATAGATGGGTCGAGAGAATGCAACCAAGGTTGGGCGAATTCAGTTGTATGCCACTTCTCCAATGTCATAGTTTGCGCTAGCTTGCTTAGATGTTGGGCTGCGTCAGTCCTCGACAAAGGTACAGAAACAATATTTGCTCCTTCGTGTGCTTTCCTAGCAGCTTCGTCGGCGATGTCGTTGCCGGTGATACCGCAATGACTCGGCAGCCACTGAAACACGACGTCGTGTCCTTTTGCGATCGTATGGTGGTGCATTTCTCGTATCTCCGAGACGAGTTGTTCGCAGGACCCGCGACGGAGAGCTGACAAAAGACATTGTAGGGCCGCCTTTGAATCGCATAATATTACCCACCGATTAGCCGGTTGGTTGTTAATATAATCAATGGCACCTCGGAGGGCAACAAGCTCCGAAGCGGTCGATGATGTCACGTGAGAAGTCTTGTATGTGATGCTCATTGATCGTGATGGTATAACCACTGCGCCGGTGGAGCAGAAAGGTTGATACCCAATAAAGTTTCGAACTTCTTTAATACTTTCTCATATCATTTTATAGCTGTCTTGCTGGTGCCACTGAGAGAGCTTTGAACTTGTACCAGTTCCTGAAAAGTTCATAGATTTCAACGAACCTGTCCACTGATTTTACTCTTTGTGTCCACCTCTTTGGACACAGGGGTAGCAGTAGGGTGTTCGGCCTGCAGCAATCCTGCTCACCGGCATCAGTACCTGGAGGAAGTACAACGCTCAATTACAGCGCTCAAGTACAACGACAATTTGCGTGTCAGGAGTAGTCTTTCATTTCTTGTTAGGGGGCAGTCTATGAGCTGGTCATCGATCTTTTGTGCAGGTTCGGCATTTGCAAGAGTTGTGGTAAGTTTTGGTGGATATTAAGAGGTTGGTTGGAAATATTGCCTGCCTTGTGTATTATTTTGTAGGGAAGTGCGGTGGCATGAGGGAAATGTTTTTATCAATTGATGCGTTGTTGTTCCTTATACGTGTGTAAGTCAATATTCCGTCAATGTTTTGTGCATCTGTTTGCGTAGTTATTATTTAATGAAGAGTTTGGTTACTGGTGTGTTGAGTGGCGTGCCTTAATTTGTGGCATCTTAACCGGCCATCGTGCCACCGTTGTACGTCCAGTTGATCATCGGACTACTGGAAAGCATTGGACCACACAACCACCAGTTTGAAAATTTAACTATATGCCTTGTCAAAAATTTGATTTCAGCGTAAACGGTCGGAAAGTGAGGGGGCCCTGCCCACTCTGAAAAAATGTTGGTGGGGCGACCGCCCTCCCTGTCCCCCCCCCCCCTCGCTCCCCGTTTCCCGAGTCCCTGGATGCTCTGGATGTACGTTTCCGCAAGTCATCGTGATTGTGACAACCCTTTGGCTTATGTGACATTCGCTTACAACTCGTCGCGCCACGACCTCGCTGGCTTTTCTCCCTGTCACCTGTTGTTTGGCCGACACCCAAGGCTGCCCTTCGATAATCTCCTGCCATCAGCTGCCGACGCTCCTACACAGTACGCCCGCGATGCTGCTGCTCGGGCTCAAATAGCTCGCCAGATTGCACGGGGTCGTCTCTGACTCGCAAAAATCCCAAAAGGCCCGCTACGACAGCCATCACAAAACCATTCACTTCTCTCCACGCCCTTTGGTCCTTCTTTGGACACCTTCCCGCCACGTTGGCCTGTCTTCGCAGCTTCTGTCTTGCTACTCTAGCCCTTACAAGGTTCTCTCCCAGCTCACTGAAGTCACATACGAGATCGCCCCGGTGGACGGTAGCTCATCATCTTCCGTGCCATTTAGTGATGTCGTGCACGTCTTCCGTCTGAAGCACCACTTCTATACTTCTCCTACAACAACCCCCCCCCCCCCCCCCTTACGCTTAGCGCTGAAACGGCGCTCCTCCCAGCGGGGGCATATGTTACAAGCCATTCCCGCACATTGGAGAAGGTGCCAGCAAGGGGATGAAGACAACGATCGAAGAATCACTTGTGTGGCGGTTGTTCTGCTGTCTCGGCTGTAGCTTCTGTCTATATAAATTGTGCAAATACATATTTCCTTTACTTTTGCCTACTGTTATCCCCATCACATTTTTGTTTTATTCTCACCATGTGTGTCCCCCCCCCCCCCCCCCCGCCCGATCAGTGTCGCGCCAGACATTGGATTACTATCGCCAGCACTATAGATGGTACTACCGATAGTTTTCGCGCTGTCGATAGATGGATAATGACTGAACTGTCGATGGCATTATCTAACGTTTTGCATCACTATGTAACCCCCAGGGACCTCTTGCTTCGCGTGGACGAGGCTGCTCTGGACACCGAGGCTGCCCCCGACTGCAAATACCGAGATCCACCCTCGCCCACCACGCAAGCTGTTGAGCTGCTCACCTTCTTCAGGCAGTACTGCACGCTGCTGTCACTGGCGGCACTCGTCTGCCTCGCAGAGTGTGTGGTCGGTTGGTTTTGCAGGCGCTGATGATCAGGTTGACTGCACAGAATTAGCACGCCGCACAAGGTTCACATGGTTGCGTCAAAACGTTCCGAGACTGGCCATGTTATGAAGAAAGTAATTTATTTATGTGCATTTAAACACTGCAACTTTTAACTAGTCGCCGTGCACAGCAACACAGCGCTCCTAGAGATCCTGCCAATTCGAGAATATGTCGTCGAGGTTTTTTTTTTTTTTCGGAAGCAGTCGAGTACCCTTAGATTCTAGCTTGACTACGGCTGTCGTGCCAAAATGGCGACTTTAGAGTTGGGTCTGTAATATTAGGACGACTGCCTCCTCGGGGTGGTTGAAAAGCTGGCAAACAATTATAGGCTCCCTTTTTTCTTTGTTCAGAGAGTCCCGCAGTGCCACTAGGGCATTATTGCAAGGGGCCACTGTTTATAAAACAAGGCAACAATCTTCAGTCCACCGATTGCGCTGACAAGTTAACCCACTCTTCGCTGGTCTTGGAAAAATATGAAACTCGAACAGATCTGTCCTGGAGTGATACGGCCTAACCTTACATGCATGATCTTTGCGTGATGAAACATAATGTGGGCGAGATACGTTACAGGGTGCTAAAACGTAAAGTTATTCCAATCTGCTTCTATTCTGTTTCTGCAATAAGCCCCACGATTGGTCAAAAATAATTCAGGCCAACCTCCCTTCGTCTTCCCGTCAAGTGACATCACAAAACTACTTAAAATCACCACGTCACAATGACGTGTACGCATGAAAGATGCAGCCATATGCCGAGCGAAACTGAACTTTTTTTCGGAATTGCCAGAGTCTGCCCGTTCGGAAAGAAATAGAAGACGGCATCATCCGCCGATTCTTCTGGCACCTACTACTCGAAGCTGCCAGGGAGAATGGATTCTTTGTACATAATATATTTTTTTTGCTTGGCGGTATATGGTTGTGGAGCCCTTTCGGCGCGT
Source organism: Dermacentor silvarum (assembly GCF_013339745.2). NCBI lineage: Eukaryota > Metazoa > Arthropoda > Arachnida > Ixodida > Ixodidae > Dermacentor > Dermacentor silvarum. The sequence goes on from NC_051160.1 coordinate 162,893,116, forward strand.
ATACGACATCGCTCAGCTAGCTGTTTTTCGCAGAATATTTGTTCTAGCTGCATTTTTAACCTTAAGCTGCACGCCGCCACAATCATCGACGAGCCACCGCAAGCTAAGCAAGGGGAAGCGGACAAATTGCAGTATCCGGCAGCAGCCTGCTGATGCGATTATCAACTTTCGCGGCGCTAGCTCGGTCCCACCGAAGCCCTCTCCCCTCTCTCCTCACCTCTTGGCAGGTAATTACACAAGAAAAAGCTTTTACGATAGGAATTGCTATTCTCTTTGAAAGTAAACAAATTTGACCTCCTATAAACGAGGACAGCGTTTTATTCGCCTGTTCAAACAACGCTGCGGGCCACCACCCGATGCTTGTGTCAGCGGTTACGCAGATTTGACGTCAGGAGGTTGAAACAAAATCACAATGGAATAATTTTACGTTATATGGCCCCTGGAAGGAATTACCGGGTTATTGCGGTATTTTGAATGCAAGTGCTTAAGGCGCAGATTCTCATGCCTCTGTGCTATAGAAAGCTAGCAGAGACCTTCCTTTATTTTCGCGACGTTTGAATATGTGATGAAAGCTTGCTGTTTCCTTTGGGCCCAGGATCCTTTTAATATTGACACGGCAGACGGGAGCCTTTTAAATGCAACACAGACTATACACAGACACGTGAACACGGTACAGAACGCTTTACATGCACGCGGACTAGACTAAGAGTTCTGAAGACGCCTGTCCGCCTATATAGTGATGTGCGTAGCACTCATGCAACGCGACTCGCCGGTGTTCGTTGTCGTTGCGATGCCCGTGACAGTTGTCGCTGCGGCTGCGTCGCTGCGTAGTCCGACACTTGAATACAGCTGGTATGTTGCTTGCGGCGGCCACGTCCTACGTCGTCACCACCACGCCGCACCTTGTCGCGACGTGGTAGCAGGAGAAAGCAGGCCGGCAGAGCACCAGGCCACTGCTGTAACTGGCCAGCGACTCGCCAGCCACTCCTGGAACGCCTCGGCTGCTGGCAGATCTGGCTCGGTCTGTAGGCAGGTAGCTCAGGCGCCCCGGTTCCCATCACGAAACACTGCACCAGGCCGCTGTGACAGCAGGTCGCTGGTGGGCAGGAGAGCACAGCCACGAGCGGGATCTCAGCCCAGGTCCGCACGGTAGCAGGACAGCCGGTGGCAGGTACTCGAGCCTCGAACCGCCGGACTTCCGCTCGCTCTCCCGCTCTGCGCGCTCCGCGCTTCCTTGTTCGTGGCACGTGGTCTTCTTCTTCCGCAATCCCAGCACTAATTCTCCTTTTGTTGTTACCACACAATCATCATCACTCCAAGCTGGCTTGTCACACACTTTGTCTTGTCATGGCCACACGCTACAATCGACATTATCACAGAATACCGGTAGTGTTTCCCCAGGACAAACCTTGCAGTGACAGATTGTATACGTTCAAGAACATTAACATGTACACATTGAAAAGGATCCCACAGAGGACATGCGAATTCAAATACAGGCAACACATAAGTTTCATACGCGACTTCATTTACCTCTACACAGATGCTTTAAATCGAACGTACGTTTTTTCTATGTTTATATGTTTTGTTCTTACCAAGTTGTGTGAGTAATAAATTTTATGGGACAATGGCACACAATTATTGTTTATGTAAGTTCACTGGCATTATTCATTGTTAGTCGGAGTTTCTATTTCTTGATTATATTTCTGGCTTTGTAGAAAAAACAAGTTCTTATTTGCATTGTTACTTTTGCTTTCTGTGCTTTGCTTGAATTGATTATTTTGCCTTTATTTTTATTTTATTTTACTTAGCTTTACGGTCGGTCGCTTTTATATAGTCTTGCCTCATATTGTATTTTTCTGCTTGTGTGTAATTTGTCTCTCAGTTATAATGTATACATGGTCTTGGGACTATCTTCTGCATATTCTATTCCTGTAATGATGTTTTGAGAAATTCAAATAAACTTGAAGCTTGTAACTTGAAACATGAGGGTCGATAAAGTGGACTGCGCGTAACTGGTTTGCAAAACGTTCCATTTTTTTTATTTGTACGAACTGAAACTGAAATTAATCGAAATCGTACAATAATGCAGTTGTTTAATTGCGAGGAAGGCGTAATTTACTCTCTCCCCTTGGACTGCGGGAATAAATATAGGGAACACAAGGATCCGGCCGGAAAGACTGTCGCTTCGGGTCAGCTGTAATTACTCTGCAGAAGTTGTGTTTGTGAACCGGTCTATGGGGAGTGTTCAGTAATTAAGAAAGAGAAGGACAAGCTGACACGTGAAGTGATAGAAGCATATGATATCTATCCTGATAACGATAATTGCGTAAGCACACCTTCAGTATCACTCTCAAAAATATATATTGAATATCTGGGTAAAGGGCAAAGGGCAACATGATGAGTGTGTTTCCCTTGATCACATTTTTTTTGGTGTTTGGCTTTGTTAGCCTTCCCATTGGCTGTTTCAGCCTTTATATGTGTTACACCTTTCAATAAAGCATCAGTTGTAGTCTAGCGCTGTGTCCTGCTGTTTCTTCACTCTGTCCCCGTCTGTGTGCGCTGGTACCCCCTTAAGATGTTTTACCAACTACCCCAACAAGCCATCCCTGTGAACGAAATCAGAGCACTTTGAACCCAAACAGAAGAGGTTTTTTTTTTGGTTCGACAACCTGGATTTTGATTATCACGGAATGCTGGTAAACGTGAACGGACGTCATTACAAGCGTGAACTAGCTAGCACGTGTGAGAGTGATATGTCAACCTGGGCCACTATTCACTCAGCAGTGAGTTACCGCTTTCCAGCATCAATCTGAGCATCTCTGCAGTCGCCACTTCTGCTGGCCAGTGAGAGTGGCAGACGAGTGCGCAAGTGAGTGCATGGCAGTGGATGCTTGCAGCTTTGAGTGTGAACGCGACTTTGAAGTGAGCTCTGATCCTGTGAATGAGCTCGTAATTTACGTGAGTTGTAAGCCTGCGAGTTCGAATAAAATGAACAAGTGGGCGATTCCATGAGATATAACAGAGCCCGACCCACCGATTCCGTTAGTGCGAGTGTGTCCGTAAGTATGTGAGTCTGTGTAAATCCAGTATGTGTGTGTGTGTGTGTGTGTGTGGTGTGTGTATGAAGCGAGTACAGTGAAATAGAATTAACGTGAAAGCCTTTTATGTGACGACAACAGCAAGACGACGGTAACGACGTTTGCGTGATTTCTACGAACGATCGAATTGGTATGAAGGAGCGGCATCGAGGAGCGAGATGGGTTAGAAACAGAGAGACGAAATTCTCACTGACGGCAGCCCGTGGTATCACTTAGAGGACACCAACGGGTCACTTGATGGCGATACTGTGGCACAACCTGAAGCTTGTGTTCTTTTATAGCAATTCGGACGAGTGGCCGATCCGTGATGACGCAGCCGTAGTGGAATTTGATGTACCTTTGTCGTACTCGGACACTATCTGCACCAGGAAAGAGCATGCCTCGATGTTTCATTAAGCGGCCTGGTAACGACGCGAAGGGCAGTGAAAGTCCGGTACGATCTCTGGGAGGAACGAGGAGGTGGTGTGTTGCTGCCCGGTACTCGGAAATCAACGCTTGTGGGAAACTCGCTTTGCAATCGTTGTTAGAACAGATACGACCGCCACCCGGTGTTCTGCTGCCGAGATGCCGGGATCTTCTTACGCATGCCACCTGGCTCGAGTGCCGATGACACGTGAGAATCAGAGGCGACAGTCGGATTAGGAAGCTGCAGTGACGATCCAACCACTATCGCAGCATCACGAATACGAGCATACAGTCATCGGTCAAAGTTAGTAGATGACTTGGTCCATGTGTTCTGCATGGTGCTTGCCATGGTAATGCCATGCATGCATGTCATGCATTTACCTCACTCTTGTTTTGCATGTTATGACATTTATAGGAATCGCGTCATCGCTTGTCATGCAGACCATGGCATTTATGCCAATCATTTTACGACATATATGGCAAGACATGTCAACAATGCCGCACATGCATGTCGTGACACGCATACCCAGAGTTTATCAAGGTAATGAATCGCATGTCATGTTATTCAATCCATTATAGTCATATCATTTATGACATTCGTGTCATCACATGATTGTCATTCACGTCAGTTACATTTTCGAACAAGTTATTTATTTATTTATTTATTCAAAATACCTTACAGGCCCATTGAAGGGCATTGAGTAAGGGGAGCAACAGTAATTACAAGTAAAAAAATAAAAAAATAAAGATACAGACGGAAAAAAAGCAACAATGCAAATATTACAAAAATCAAAGTACAACATCTTTATACAATATTATTACGCAACGAATTCAAGTTATCACGGAATGTTTCGCGATTAGAGATGGACGCAATGTGATCCGGAAGACTATTCGAATGTGCAATAGCACGAGGTAATGGTGATGAGTTGAATGCCTTGTTTGATCATGAATGCGTGCAAAACTAAGTGCATTGTGAATGCGTCGAGATGTGCGCATAGGTGCATGAAGCGGCAAACAGTGAAATGTATTACTATAAATGTACCTGTGTAAAAGACATAAAAGAGCGATGACACGGCGCTCTTCCAATGACTGAAATGCAAGGACTTGCTTTATTCGGGTAACACTTGAATGATAGTCGTAGTTGCCAGATATGAATCTGGCTGCCCTATACTTTGAACACCTTCCAACAAACGGATTAGATAATCTTGATATGATGACCATGTGGATGAAGTGTATTCTAATTCTAATCAAAATATCCATGACATTAATGAAATCACATGCGTGTCATGAGTGACGTAACTGACATAAGGTGATCACGTCGTCATCATTTCTTTAACTAGATATGTACCAGGATATGTATGACATAGTAAAAGCAGCGGAAGAATTCTATACTGACCTGTACAGTTCACAGAGCAGCCAAGCTACTTCAATTCGAAGTAGTGATGAACAGGATACAGAGGCTCCTTCTGTAACTATAGCTATGAAGTTATAAGGGCCTTGCAAGACATGACCCGGGGAAAAGCGGCTGGAGAAGATGTAATAACAGTCCACTTAATAAAAGACGCAGGAGATATCATGCTTGAAAAGCTTGCGGCTCTTTATACGCAATGCCTCACGACTTGAAGCGTTCCAGTGAACTGGAAGAACGCCAACACTATACTAATTCATAAGAAAGGAAACACCAGAGAATTGAAAAAGTATAGGTCCATTAGATTGCTTGCAGTATTGTATAAAATATTCACCAATCTAATTTCCGATAGAATCAGGGCCGCACTTTTGTTTCCCAACTCCCATTTGTTTCCTGTTTAGGAGGTCCCCCGACAGTTTTTACTTTGGGACCTCTGATTGTGCAATTATACTTCACCTGTTGTATTTTTTGTAGTACTGATGAAAATAAATTCAACTTCAACTTGACTTCAATCAACCAAGAGAACAGGCTCGCTTCAGGAAGGGATATTCTACAATGGATCACATCCATGTCATCAATCAGGTAATAGAGATATCTGCGGAGTACAATAAACCCCTATACGGCTTTCATAGATTATGAAAAAGCATTTGATTCAGTAGAGATACCAGGAGTAGTAGAGGCATTGCTTAATTAATGAGTACAGAAGGCATACATGAATATCTTGGGATATATCTACAAAGATTACACAGCTACATTAGTTATCCACAAGAAAAGTACAAAATCACCTACCAAGAAAGGGGTCAGGCAAGGAGACACAATCTCTCCAATGCTATTCACTGCATGCTTAGAAGAAGCATTCAAGCTCTTAGACTGGGAAGGCTTAGGAGTGAAAATCAATGGCGAAAATCTCAGCAACCTTCGGTTGCAGATTTGTAAACTTTCTACGTAGCCATAAGGACTCTATCGGTTTATTGTGACATTCTTCAACGGGCTTCTCTTCTTCGTCGTCCTCTTTTACTCTCCTGCGCCCTGGCCACTGGCGATGTGGATCGCTGCAACATTGTCCTGTCCAGCAACTATGGGGACGAATTGCAACAAACGATTGGGGACCTTAACCGAGAAAGTGTAAGAGTGGGATTGAAGATTAATATGCAGAAGACAAAGATAATTACGAGAACTGCGGTGCAAATAAAACACAAGGACGACACAAAGAAACGACCAGGACGAGCACTGAACTTGCAACAGGTGAACTTCAGAGCGCTCTTGAAAAATGTTGACCGCACTGTATTTCAGAAGCGTTCGAGCTTCAAACTGAAGGACTGCTGAACGCTGGATACACCCAGCACCTCCTCATTTCGGTGGCAGAGAGCCTGCTAATCCCACCCGTGCATATTCTAACATCATCATCATTACCCTATATTTATTTCCACTGCAGGACGAAGGCCTCACCCTACGATCTCCAATTACCCCTATCTTGCGCTAGCTGATTCCAACCTGCGCCTGCAAGTTTCCTAAGTTCATCACCCCACCTAGTTTTGTGCCGTCCTCGACTGCGCTGCCCTTCTCTTGGTATGCATGTGTAACCCTAATGGTCCACTGGTTATCCATCCTACGCATTACATGGCATGCCAGCTATTCTATGGTAATATACCGGGTGTATTTTTTAGAAGGTCCAAAATTTCTCAAAACTGCCTGTGGCAGATAGCACAATTCTAAATAACCCGATGAGGCGGCCATTACTTCAAAAGAAGCCGAAGTACCTAATTAAATCATTAACCTAATTTCCTTAACTAAGATTTTATTTATGTTACGGTGCATATATAAATCTGCGAATTATAGTCGGCGAGTTCGGAAGGCGTATTCACTTTAAAAGAATTCTCTGTGCTGCACCAGTTTCGAAATATTAATTTTCAATGTGTCCGACGAAAGGCATCGGTGTTCCAGTTACTTTTGTGTTTCAAAACAGCGTCTTCTTGAAAGAAGTAACTGGAGCGCCAACGCATTTCGTCAGACACCTTTAAAATTATTATCTGGCCCGGCAAGCCAAAGATGCCGTCCGAGTCCATGAACTTCGAGCAGCCACCTGACGCCACTAAAACCAAAACTGCCGGCCCATTCTTTTCAATAAAGTTTATTTTATTTTCGAAACTGGTGCAGTCCTGAGAATTCGTTCCAAGTGGATACGCCTTGAGAACTCACCGGCTATCATTTGTAGATTGAAATATGTGCCGTGAAGTAATTAATTAATACATTTATTAGCGTAATAATATTAAATATTTAGCGATGAATTTAGATTTCTGGTAGAAATAATAGCCGCCTCATCAAGGGCTAGAATTGTGTTATCTCCAACAGGCAATTAAAAAATTGTTTGGACTTCCTAAAAAAAACCCTGCATATCCTGTTGAAGAAACGACCACGACGGCATCATAACATAGGAGGCTAGATAGATAGATAGATAGATAGATAGATAGATAGATAGATAGATAGATAGATAGATAGATAGATAGATAGATAGATAGATAGATAGATAGATAGATAGACTAAAAAGCGTGAGGTTCGGAATGCTTCGCAATAAAAGAAGTGGGCCCAAAACAGAGCAATGCGGTTCACCCGAGGTGACATTTACTTCTTTTGAGAATGTAACGTTCAATAAAACTCTGTTTCTTTCGTACAAAAAAACTGCAATCAAATTAACCACCAATTAGTGCTTATGTTAACTAGTTTCCGCACCAATAGTGAATGATATACCGGAACATTTGCTTTGTGAAAATAAAAAAAATCTGCAATCAGTTTGAATTACCTTATCAAGGAACGAAGCTACGCAATGTTGAAATTCAAGCAGTTGTGCATTGTACGAAATCTATTTCTTAAATCCATGATCAAGCGCCATAGAACTCCATTTTAATTCAGATGTCTAACTGATTCCGAGTACAGAATACGTTTTAGTAACTAAGCATACAGCCTATAGGCGCGAGGGAAATATGCCTGTAATTAAATACACTTGTAGAACCACTTCTTACCACTGGCACTACCTTAGTTGTTTTTCGCTCCACTGGAAGATTGCCCTCCACATGTGAATTAATAATTGTAGTGGTCCGGGTAGATTAACTGACCACCAGACATAACTTCGGTAAGACAGGTGTTGTCCGCCATTTAATCTTATTCTCCGCCGACCCCTCTTCTTCGTCTTATCCCTTCTCTTCTTTCACATTCCAGAAGTAGTGCGCTTTACTCTCGCCGGCTTCTTTGGTTTACACCTTCTGGTGTAATATTTGGATACGTTCCCTATTGGGGCGCACTCTGTTTGACCGGTGGCTCCCAGATACCAAATAGTCTTGAATACACCGTGCTGCGATGCCGTTTTAACCACGGGGAAGCGTCCGCAAAACGTAGCGTTAGTACTTCCAATTCCATTCCTGACTAGGACGCGGTCTACTTCTATATCTGGTATGTTGTTGTTTCGCCTCTTCTCGAAGTTCCTATTCATGCGCTGTCTGTAGGCGTCTTCTTGTGTCTCGCTTTTCTTGACTTCACTAAGTGTAAGCTTCTCCAAGATGCTGAGTTCGCAATCCGCAGGAAGAGTAGGCACAATTCCAGAGGTGGCAAAGAGGGGACTGCATCCTAAACAGCTCGTATAAGAACGGTTGTGGTGACTTGTAGCAGCCTCGAGGCAGCACTTCCAGCCACCTCGGCATTTCGGGTACATCTTGATGTATTGCTTGATGTCCCTTATAGCACGTTCAGCAAGACCGTTTGCTGCAGGATGGTAGGGTGAGCAAAACTTTACTGCAATCCCATGATCTCGTGTCAAGTTGGCTAATATATTGCTCCGAAAGCCAGGGCCATTGTCACACGCTATCGTCTTTGTGTTTTGGAAGCATTCAGCTTAAAGAAGAGCAATGACCCTGTTGGCATCTTCTTTTCCTGCCTTGGCCGTGATAATTCTTGTGCATTCGTCGATACTGAGTAAAAACGCTTGAGTTTTCATTGTGCCTTCTCCATTCTTTTTTAAGTTCTGCGAAGTCCAAGTGCAGCACTTCAAATCGGATGTGTGAATGCTTTGGGGTTATCATCACATCTGTCGCCTGCTTGAATTTCACTTTGTTCACTTGACATAGGTGGCACGTGCGAATGTAGTTTCTGATGTCGTCCTTCCTACATGGCCACGTAAACATTTTCAGCAGTTTGTTGTAAGTGCGCCAGAAGCCGTCATGTCTCCCTGAATCTGGACTGTCGTGGTATAGTTGAAGTATCTTGGGAACCATTGTTGATGTCACGTGATATCTTCCGTTCACAAACTTCATTTCCTCAGTGCCTTCCCACAACTCGACGTGATTTATTATTGCGATAGCAATTATATGGACACTGAAAGAGGATTTATGCCGTCGGCGTCGTCGTCGCCGTCGCCGTGAGGTTCCGTATGAGTTCAACGGCGATGAAATCGTCGCCGCGCGCCGGACGCTGTACGTGTGTGAGTGTGTGAGTGGATTTTGAAAAGGAAGAGAAAAGTACAGTACCGTAACTGCCTCTCGTGAGAGGGCACCTCAACAGCGCTGTACGGGTGGAGGGAGAGGGAGACAGAAAGTGAGAGAGAAAAGGAGAAAAAGCAAAAAAAAAAAAAAAAAACCCAGCGGTAAGAAGGCAAGGCGGCGCGACTTACAGCCGTGAGGAGAGGTTTGTGTCCTCCAAGTATTCGAGAAGCGCCGAGAAGGCGCGCCTGCCAGTGGATGAAGGAGTTGCCGGAAACAAGAGTGCCCGTACGTGCCCGTGCAAGGGCGCGAGGGACGCGCGCTTTCACGGGGAGCGAACGCATGGCGGAGAGCAAACGCGCGTTCTGCGCCGTGCGTCTCTTTCCTCCTTTACAATCATCATATATATATATATATATATATATATATATATATATATATATATATATATATATATATATATATAGGGCAAACGCGACTTCTTCCGTCGCGAGAAAGGCCGTGGGGGGACGGGAGGGAGGGAGGGCTGGCGACGTTTAGCTGCGGCACCAAATGCGTATTTATATAAAAACGTTCCGAGGCGAGAAGGTGGTAAAGACTTCCGACGCTGCTCGACGAGTTTCTCGTTCTGATCTCGTCGAAAACCTCCGAGCCGCCCCCAGAGGCCCTGGCAAGTCACCAACGCTGCGCGCGTTCGGTGCGAACGCGGGCAAAACGGCGACGGCGTCGACAACAGTCCTGCGCGTTGCTGGTGCTGCTGCATGTCCAAGTTTATACAGCTGCTAAAACTACTATCCCTACTCCGAATAGCTCTCTACTAATTTGCTGTCGCAATTGATGCTTCGCCTTTCGGGCGAAACTGCAACATTTTTTCTTCTGGGTGTTCGCTTGTCTCGTGGACAAGTAATCTAATCACGGCGTCCACATCTGTCAGTAGTGGGCCCGGCCGACTTGATACGTCAAAGTCGAACTGTTGTATATAATTAACCCATCTCGCGATTCGGCCCTTTGGTTGTGCCATGCCTAGGAGATGAGTCAAAGCTTGATGATCGGTAAAAATGGTGAATTTCGAGCCTTCTAGATAGGTTATAAAATATTGTACAGCTTTTAAAACTGCCAGCGCTTCTTTTTTGTGGTAGTTTAATTCACTTCAGCAGGCTTCAATGTATGACTGTAATATCCAACGACGGAGTGCTTTTCATGATCAGATTGTCGTGGTGACTTCTGATATAGAACTGCGCCCGCTGCGTAGTGCGACGCATTAGTATTGAGCACAAAAGGCAAGATGTCTGGTGCGCGTAGGATGGGATCTGACGATATCAGTTCGACTCGCCATAGGCCCTTTCACACTCCGGATCCCATTGGAAAGGCATGTCCTTTTGCATCAAACGTGTAAGACACCTGGTCTTTACAGCAAAGTCTTTGATGAAGGACCTGAAATGTCCAGCAAGGCATAGAGACACCCGGAGAGAGTGGACATCGTATGGTTTCACCAACTTTGAAATTCTCTCAACAGAATCGTGCTTCGTGCTCTTAGTAGACCCGTCGAAGACCCTGCCGAGGAACACAACTTTCTTTTGAAAAAATGCGGTTTTCTTGAAGTTGACATTAAGGTGGGCATGGCTGAGGTCTCTCAGGACTTGAGAGAGATGATTCTGGTCTTACAAAAAAAAAAAAAAAAAACAGAAAAAAAACAACAACGATGATGTGTATACTTAGACATTACAAAAAATACCTAGGTGCGGTTTCAATATGTCATTCATAATCTTTTGAAACCAGGCCGGAGAGTTCTTCCAACTGAACGGCAGGCAATTATATTCAAATAAGTGAAAAGGCGTAAAAAATATGGTGTACTTCTTTGTGTTCTCAGTAAGCGGAATTTGCCAAAACTCCTTACAAAGATCGATACGAGAAAACCAGTGGCATCCACCTGTTTCGTCTGTAATGATATCTATCTTTGGCATTGGGAAAGGTATAAGATCCGTTTGCTGGTTAAGGGCTCTATAATCAGTGAAAAGACAGAAGGTGCCATCGTCTTTGGGTGCAATATTTATGGGTGAGGCAAAGGGTGAAACGGAAGGTCGAATAATATTGACACGTATACATGTTTATCTTTCACCGGTGGCCGCTTTCCACCGGCTAAGAAATGTTAAACGTTATCGTTCGGCGCAAGACGCGCCTGTATCGGAAGTTTCTAGAACGTTATCGATGCTTCTTTCCGTTGCCTGTTTTCACCGACGCTTATGTTATCTGATTGTATGACCGACGCGAATTCTTTAGAACTTTCTGGAAGACCCGCGGGCATCAGGGAATAATCTGGAACCTTCGATGACTCAGGTATAAAAGCCGACGCGTTCCGTCGCTGATCAGATTTTCCACGATCGCCAACTGTGTTCGCCGCTATCGTTGTGCCATAGAGAAAGGAATTCAACAAGAGGGGACACTCCCGTAGGGCCCAGTGGCCGAATTGATTGCACCGTGCCAAGCGGTCGGTGTCAATCACTTACATCACTTCCGGTTTTGGGCGCGCGTATTTTGAACACAAGCTAGCACGCCGGCTGCGCCCCCCCCCCTCCTTTTTTTTTGCTCTTGGTGCAGAATCGGTTTATTATTTAGTAAAAATGATTGCGAACGATAAGTCCCATCGAATCTGTGCCACGTGCAATTTCACAAAGTAGACGCAAGACCTTTTGTGCAATGAGGAAATATTTATTTTGCTCTATATAAAAGCTCGTTCCGCGCTTTTTGTGCGTTCATCCAACGTTGTGACGCCAGCAGGTAAAGAAGTAGTTCTAAAATCCCTATATAAGAAAAGTACTGCCATCCTTTGACAAATGCCGCTTCGCTCTCTCCTGTGTTATCCTGTATCTCCGATTGGGCGATGATAGCGCGCGCTTTTCACTTCTTTATATTTTCTTTTTTTCCGCCTCAGAGCCATGTTGAAAGTCCTCTGCGCAGCCGCAGTCGCTGGCGGCGGCGGCGGCGCGCGCCCGGCCTGAAAGCTTCAACGTGGATTTTCTAGGTGCGCCACCGTCGACTTGGCTTTCGCAAGCAAAAAGTAAAGAAAAAGCAAGCGCTTTAGGAGAGGAGGCGGCGGAGGAAAGAGTAGATGGCGGTACTTTTCTTATATAGGGACTTTAAGTAGTTCCTGTATGAAGCTCCACCGGACGGCACCAGCTGAAAAAAAGTAAATTACAAGCATGTTACATTTGCAAGCACGTAACAGCATGTTACAAGCATGAGTCATTTTCGTATTTAGACATGGGAATACTGCGTGTAGAGGCGAAACGTGCGAAAGCGGTGAATGGGCGGCATTACAAACAAAAGCAATTCGCTTTACATACATGGCGTAGAAAATACCGGACTCATCCCAAACATATATGAAAACATCTGATTTTCAAGCGTTCCCCCATTGCCGGGCATTTTTTCCTGCACTCTGGCAGCACAAATACACGAGCGACTTCGCGTTTCCAAAACTTGGCCTCGGGCGACGCGACGGTACGCTACATACATAGAGACGGACGCAACAGGCACTCAAGACAAATGCGTGGGTGCAATGCCTTTTTTCAGTCCTTCAGAAGACGTAATTTTCGAATTACAAGTTTCTGGTATGTTCGTCGTTCGCGCGTTCTGCCGGCGCCAGCAGCACACCCCGTGTTATCACTCTTGGCAATCGCCCATCGCGTTTTCAACAGGCGTGAGTACCGAAAGAAGGTATATGTTGTTGCGGAGCCACAAAAACGTCACAGACTTGTCCCTCTAAGATTCATTACACGCCAAACTAACTTTATCACCACGGCCGTGCTGCTTATCGCTAACTGCGTCACAGCGCGCTGTGCGGCCAGAGTGCCTCAAGAGTACCCCAGAAAGTAACGAAATTACTTTTCAGTAATGTCTGGCGTCAGAGAAAGCGGCACAAACTTCTCCTAGCAAGATGCACTAGACTACACACCACGGCTGAGTTCTCGCTAACTGCGACACGGCGCCCTGTGCGGCCAGCGTGGCTCAAAAACCGAAATAAGTTACAATAGTCCCATAGGAAGCGTCGGAAACATGTCTCAGCACGATTCATTAACTCAAATTAACTGCACCAGGATGGCCGAGCTGTTTTTCGCTGACTGCGTCTTAAGTCTCGGTCCCGTGCCGTAAGCCTAATTCCGTCGTAGACGGTAAAACAAGATTTCTCACCTTGCCGTAGTCCAATAGTGCAGTGGTGTCTTGTCCCAGTGCAGAAGGAACGCAGGAATACGCCGAGAGCCAAATAAACCAGGTTACATTTAAAAAAGAAAAAAAGAAGGAGACAGACGGGTCGCCGCGCGTGAGCGCTCAAACGCGCGCGCAGCCATCCTCGCTGGCTTCGGGGGAGTTTCTGGCGGATGACGCATGTATCTGGCGCGTCATTGACCTGTGACTAGGTAAGGCAAGGAAAATAAGTCGCAAAGCTTAAGTTCATTTATACGCAAAACGTTTTAGTTTTGCGTATAAACGTTTTATTTATTTAAAAAAAATAAATCAATGCCTGTTAACTTAAGTTCACTTTCTTTTTTTTTTTTTTCGATGCTCGCGGCAGTTAACGCTCGGAGTCAAAAGTATAGCGTGACGTATGGTGACGTGTTTCCTGTTGCCAGTTTTTGCCGAGTGTCCCCTCTTGTTGAATTTCTTTCTCTATGGTTGAAAGCTTCGTGCACCAGGTAACCAGGCTCAACAACGCTGGCTATCCGAAAGGCCTCCTTACAGCTGTCGCCGAAGGGTTGCTAAAGAAGATGAAACTCCCGAACAGCAAGCCTCAAGAAAAACAAAAGAGCCAACAGAAAAGGAAGAAGGTCGCGGTTGTGCCTTATATACATGGCTTAATCCATAAGGTAAAGAAGGCAGCCGGAAAGGAAGGCGTCACGGTTGTATGTTCAGCACCAAACAAGGCATATTCAACGTGTGCGCGAGTCAACATCGGCCAGAAAAATAAGCAGTGCACAATCAACCACCAGAAGTACACTACCTGCAAAACAGGGGTGATATATGATATACCTTTATCATGTGACCAAAGATATACAGGACAAATAGGCAGGTGTGTCAATGACAGGACAAGAGAGCATGCAGCATCTTTAGAAGGAATCTCCGCTGGGCATCTCGCTTTTCATCATCGCCAGCATCATTGCACCGTACAACTTTATGACATACAGGATTTAGAAAAAAGTAAAGACAAGCTGACGCGCGAAATTTTAGAAGCCATGGCCATTGACAGAAGCGGGCAATCATGCATGAGTACACCGTCGATACTACTAACACAAAAAGAAAAAAAAAACTACTTGCGCAAAGACGACACTTCGCCCTGAAAGACGGATAACCGGCATGACAAAAGGAAGAAGCATTGGCTGTCGTGTGCTATAAAAGGTGTGGGAAACCAAGAATAAACGTCCAGTTGCTAGTCCAGCGTGTGTCGTCGTCCCTTTCTGTCCGTGTCCATACGTTCTGCTGGAAACCATTTGTGCTATGTGCAACCAACGAGCTCAGGCCAACACTATTCTGAAACGACTGCTGTCCAGTCGATTCTTGTTAATAATTGATACTGAAGCTCCACTGTCTAACAAGGCTTTCATTTCAACACCATCGATCTTGTCAGGTAACTGTAGTAAACTGGATGACACTATATGCACCGTCTCACGGTGGTCATTACGTTGGTGCCGATGACCTTCACGGAATTTTGGTTGTGGATGGTAGGGTGCTTGATCCTGTGCACTGATGGAATTGTGTTCGCGCTACCCCAGTTATTATCAGCAGATTGGCCCGAACTGTGCATGTAGTTACGTGCATGGTTATTTGAGGATAGGCACTCCTTATGGGCACTTCATCCCATTCCTTTATTTCAGCATTCTTCTTTAAATATACAAATGCAAGGACAGGAGCAAAAAGCCGCCATTTCAAGCGACTTGACAAAGGACCCTGCCCCTACAGTATTTGGCAGCAGACAGTTTGTGAACCCTTTTCACCGAAAAATACATCGATACATTACATATATTTTGGAAAACATTTCTAAGGGCACGTTAACATGCGTTTTTGAAAACATACACTATAACCAACATTTTTTTCCAACAATACATGCCTTCTCCTAACAGAAATCATACTTATGTAACGTGGTGAGAAAATACATTTTTCCAGGCACCATATC
Source organism: Dermacentor silvarum (assembly GCF_013339745.2). NCBI lineage: Eukaryota > Metazoa > Arthropoda > Arachnida > Ixodida > Ixodidae > Dermacentor > Dermacentor silvarum. The sequence goes on from NC_051160.1 coordinate 162,908,662, forward strand.
AATATATAAAACCCCACTTTCACATACAAGACAAATACAGGGTCTTATTCATGTCCTGATTGTTAAATACCAGTTCTCTCCTCCATATTGACCATTCCTGTTCTAGTTCTGTTCCTGGTAACAGATTCTGGAGGCACTGCAAAAGCTCATCTAGGGTCCTTGGGGCTTTCATCTGAACTTCATTTGGAATGTACACACAGAGACCCTGCATCACTAAGGCAAGAACTGCCGTTGAGGCGAGCCTAGATTCAGTGGCATGCAGCAAACGACGCTTCTCAAGGACATACTCTAGAGGAGAGGCTGGTGTGTACTGGCAACCTAGAGCAGCATCCCATCTGTTTACAGCACTGACTTCGAAAACAGCCAGGAAACTCACGTTCCATTTCTCCCAACATGGTGCTGCCTTGTCAAGAAGCTGCAAGTCGTACCCTTTCCTGGCGGTGGTATGAAGATAACGTTGCATGTCCTGAATTTTTTAATCATCAGAAATCCACTTATGCTTTTCCGATGCGTACTCATAAAAGGATAGCCATTGGTGAAGGCTTTGGTGGTTGCCTTCAAAAATGTCCGGCTCCACAAGCTTTTGCACTGGTTTGTCTAAGCTGATTGACTCAACTAGAGTTTTCATTAGTTTACCGTGTTGCGTCATTTGTCGCTGCTGCTCTTCAATAATTTTCATAACCGATGCTCACCTTCTCCACAGTGGTTTCTTGCGTGAAGCGTCCACATCGCATTGGCTCGAGGATCGGTTGTTCCAGTGCTAGTAGTGGCAGATTCACCTTCACCGATTTGATTTTGAGAAGTTGCTCGCGTCCTATGAAGGCTTGTTTCATAACTGTGTCGATGAGGTCTGCTGAACTAACATGACGTGGAAGGTCTGTTGATGGTTCACCTTGCACTTGATAACTCGTAAGACAACATGCTGCGACGACTCCTGGTCGATGCAGAACGTAACCCACATGTTTATCGTCGGCTGCGCCAAAATATGTAGTGGTCCGGGCAGATTAACTAACCACCAGACTTAACTTCGGTAAGACGAGTGTTGTCCGCCATTTGATGATGATGATGATGAACATTAACCATGGCTCGCACCCACTGAGGGGGATAAGCCAAGAATCGGGTGGCAGTAGGTAGCTAAAAAACTTCTTCTTGGCAATGAGAAACGCAAAGTAAAAGAACGCAAAAGCAAAGACAATGAAAATTTAGTGTAACTAGAATAGTGTGCCAACGAGCTGTCAGACTAACTGAAGGGTGAAAAATGCGGTTAATATCAGGGTAAGAAAAAATACAATGTTACTAACAAATTTGGAGAACAAATTTTAGTGAAATGCATACTGATCTGATAGGTAGAATAATGTTGCAATAATTAACAGGGTAACCGTCCTGTTTCAGCTAAAAATTCAAACACTGCCCAACAAACGTCTCTGTGATAATAGCCGAGGGTGGAGGCCCCAAAGGATAATAATACTGGTGTATTTAATCTTAATACAATTTTGCAGAGTGGAGCTTCGAGTAATATCTTTCTCTGGTTCAAATAATGTCGGCATGATAAAAAGTAGTGGTCTATTGTTTCAATTTCCTTACAATTTTGGCACAGAGAGGACATCGTCAGACCAGCTCTATGTAAATAGAACTTCAATTCCGGGATGCGACATCGTAATTTGGAGAATGTAACTTCTAACTGCTGAGAAGGACACCACTGATTTTTCCAGCCAAAACCGAGATGCTGAAAGTCTGTAGATGGGATGAGCGATAATTTGCTTAAGTCATTTCGTAGGCAAAACGTTATGAACCTCGAAGCAGTGATGTAAGCTGTATGTGGTAAAATATGAAGCACAGGTCCATTTAAAGAAGTTCTGGCTAATAAATCTGCCATTTCGTTTATTTATAAACCGCAGTGTCCAGGAACCCAGAGCAAATTAATTTTTGCAACGTTGTAGGGACTAAATTTTGAAACACAGTTATGGTAGTTGTATTCCTTGCCGAGGAAAGCGACGCACATACCGACCGAGTCTGTTACTACGACAGCTGATAATTGATTCGGGGGTAGTTTGCGCAGTGCTAAAACAATCTCCAATAATTCTACTATGAAAATAGACGTGTAATCCAGAAGGCGAATAGAAAAGGACCAAGTAAGAGAAGGAGAAAAGATGCCTACGCCAGCCTTTTCGTCTAACATTGAAGCGTCTATGGCTATTATATTGTTTGTTTCCTGGTGAGAGAGGTAATCTTATAATTGGTCATCTAAATATTGGAATGGCATTAGTTTAGAATTCGTGGAAGAAATATCGTCAAATTCAATTTGGATGTTTTTCTTGGGTTTACTTTCTGGGTGAATTCATTGAATTTGTACAATCAGTGGTGTTAGCTGTGCCTGTACGAATACGAACTGAGGGGTGTGTAGCCGCGACCAATGATCGGCGAGAGTAGCAAACTCGAGGTGCTCACCTCGTATGCCGCGACTTGTGCGTTGGTGGAGACACGTTATGGTGGAGACACGGTGGAGACACGTTAATTCCTTAGACTAAAAACTTCGGCGATTTGGGCTACCTTCCCTGATGTCTATGGGGCTTGGAATCATAACCCGCACCTCCACCAGAAATGTAACCAACAGTTGCGACAACCACTTCTAAGAAAACTGATTTATTTTAGGTGAACCTGTGCCCATGAACTCAAGAGACTCAACCCGCAACCAAATCGCCTTTGAGCGTAGCTTCTTGGAACGTCGTTCTCTTCTTCGTCACCTCCTGTCACGTGCCATTCATCCGATTCAGGAGCACGAGCCGCCGGTCTGCACCGCACGTGCGTGGGCACGTGCGGTGCAGCGTTGCTTTGCGGTGCCTTGCCTGACGCTTGTGGTGTGGCAGTTCTTTGGTACACAGCTACGATGCGGCGGGCATCTTTTGGTTCTCGTTATGCTGGCGGCAATATACATTGTTACGCTAAAGGAAGATAAAGGACGGAGGACAGGAGGAGGAAGTGCGCTTGTCTGTGGAGCGGCTTGGAGTCGGCGCGGCCCCTTTTCATCAATTGATATCTAAATAAACACACCCCATCGTAACAGTTTTGGTGGTGGTGCGGGGTAAAACAACGGCGCCCCCGAAGAACGACGACTAACCGCCCGCAGAAGCGCAATCCGTGGAGCTTCGCTGAAGTCGCCGAATTGCCGGTATGCCACCAGAGATGGCTTCCGACGGTGACAACCCGCCACCTTCTTCCAGCTACTCAGGGCAGCCCTATATCGAATCACGAACGTTCGCCAGAAAAGCCGGGGAAGACGTGGACGGATGGCTCAGCTTTTACCAACGCGCGAGTTGGTTCAATGGCTAGAATGCCACCGCCCAGCTTAGAAACGTTGCCGTCTTCCTCAAGGGAACCGCGTCTGTGTGGCTTGAAAGCCACGAAGAAATCCATGAGTAAAGTTGAAGCGTGAAGTTGACACAGGGGCTGGGAGCCAGCCATAGACAAGCACTACATGGAAAAGCGCTACAAGTGCTCAATTTGACATTTTCTTTGACGTCCTGAATGACACGCACAGCTGACGCTTGCCTTTCTTGGTGTTCCCGTTGCACAAAAAGGTATTCTGCGTCAGATAAGCTCCTGGAAAACTGCTCTGTAGTCTGCACATTGCTGTTTCCCTAACATACCACTCACTGCCGTTCAGCATACAGCGCAAGCACCCCGAGCAACGCGACAAGGAGCACGCGCGTGACGTCATATGTCAACAAATTGCTTATATAAGCAGGAGCATGCGAGTTTCGTCTTGTGGATCTTAGCGGTGTGAGACATTGTGTTAAACAACACTGGTTTTGGAACAGGTCCAAATTAAAGAATAAATTTTGGGGTTTTACGTGCCAAAACCTGAGGTTTTTTAAAGTGCACCTGAATATACGTACACGAGCGCTTTTGCATCTCGTCCCCATCGAAATTTTGCTGCCATGGCCGGCCTCGAGCCTGCGACTTCGAGCTCAGCAGCGCAACGCCGTAGCCACTGGGCGACGGCGGCAGGATCAACCCAAGTCGGAACGAAAGATGTTGACCCCCCTCCCCCCGTTCTTTCGCCAATCGCAGTTTCGCCCGAAATGCGAAGCATCAATTGCGATAGAAAATTAGTACAGATATATACGGAGTAAGGATAGTAGTTTTATCGACTGCGTAAACGTGAACAAATTCGCTGATTAGCTAATTTAACAAGTGATATGGGGTTTATTGGCGCTTAATCCCGTTAGGTCCAGCATTACACAAGCATGGTTTCAGCGCGCACACGCAAACATTAATAGATCACACTCGATGACCGCAGACAACCACTATCAAAACGCTGGCGTGAGCAAGCGCAGCAGCAGCAGCGAGCGAAGATTCGTGCGGTCTATCGATCGCTTCAACGGAAACTGAGCGGCGAAAGCGCAGCGCATACAAAGAGTTTTGTGGAGATCGCTTTCAAGATATGGTGCGCGCCATGGAGGAAGGAAAAAAGCTAGGAGGGAGCGTCACGCGACGATCTTGAAGCGTAGCCATAAAAATTTTTGAGGAATAGAATGATGGAAACTAGGCCCGCACGTGATAGGCAAGCGGTAGATTTTACTCGGCTCGCTTCGGTTGCGTCTGTTACGTCAGCTGCGGGGGTTTCCTAATATGCACACATAGTAGACGTGGCAAACGCGCGCCAAGGTTAGTGAAGGAATTTGTATGAAGTAGTGGAGTCTGTGTAACGCACCGAACCACCACGCTGCTGGCCACTTAATTAGCAGACAGGCGCCAAGGCTGTTGCGAATGGAGGCGTCGGGAACCGGCATTGCACCCAACAACCCGGGAGGACCACCTCAAGGAAGACTGGTTGCGTTTCGGGGCGGTTTCAGGGAAATGAGGAAACCTTTCGCCCTGCAATTGTGTGAAGGCAACCAAGCCGCCCTTCCGACGGCGATTCGTCGCGTTTGGGACGCCTTCTGGGAAACAATGATACCTTTCGCCCCAGCAAAAATGTGTAGGCGAATAAGCGAGCCTACAGGGCTCGAAGCGACTGTTTTTCCACGGGAAAAAAATTCGTCCCGTCTTGTGCCCAAGGATGGACTGGCGAGCCGGGGACTCCGAAAATATTTAGGGCCGTGCCGGCCCATAGTAAAGGTAGGCGGTCCCAGTCGACGTTGTCGCTCTGCTCAAAGTCTTTGGCCTCTCAGCAGACCGGCGAGAACTACCGTCAGCAGTAGGCATACCTGCGTGATGAAGTGTTGTGTGCCAGGATGCCCTAATCGAACAGGAAATCGGCGTGATGGTCTGTCCTTCCATAGGTAAGCACAATGAATGTTTCTTTTATTCATGAAAATGGAACTGCAATATACTCTAGTACGTGCTCGTGCGAATGAGCTGACGAAATTGTGAGATGTTGTCCTAAGAAGAAGTGCATTGTGGTGCTACCAACATAATTACTGGTACTGTTTATCGTCCCCCTGATATGAATATGTTCACAGTCGAATTTCGCAGAGTATTAGTCGAGATATCATAGAAATTTTCTAATCCAACGCTAGTCACATTTGGTGATCTTAATTTTCCCACTATCGATTGGTCTACCTTATCTGAAGCTGCCTTGGAATCGGAGCATCGTGCTTTCCTGGACACCTGCCTTGATTTCTCATTGTTTCAATTAATCAGTCTGCCCACACGACGTTCTTCAACCTCGGCTAACATCCTTGACCTAATTTTAACAAGTCATCCCAATCTTTGTTCAGATATTGTACATCATGATGGTCTTTCCGATGACGCCGTTATCACAGGAAACTTGAACTTTTCACCCATTTCAAAAAGCGTTACTAAAAAGCAAATTAGGTGATATGGTAGAGCTAACTACGATCGTATAAACGAGGAATTGACTACATTCGCACGAGTGTTTCTCGACGATTATGAAACCCGATCAGTACATGAAAATTGGAGTTTGTTTAAAACTAAATTTGCCGAACTCGTGAACAAATTTGTACCCGTCATAACAATTCCATGTACTAACAAAGTTTCTTGGTTTAATAATCAGTTTCGGCGACTTAATAACAAAAAGAAACGCCTTTAGAGGCAAGCTAATAAACATAAAGAATCGGCTTCCTGGTCCCAGTACAAATTTTGTGACAGTCAGTACCAATCACTGCTAAAATCAACCCGCCGTAACTTTTTCACTCACGATCTGCCATCAATGTTGACCAACAACCCAAGAAAGTTTTGGCGCACAATAAACCCTTGTAATCATCCCGACATCACCCTTTCAAATGCTGCCGGTGACGCGATTACCGAGGACGAGTGCGCGCAGGTCCTAAATAATTTCTTTTTGTCAGTGTTTACTCGAGAGGACGTTGCGTCATCGCCAGCTGTAATCCCTTTTTCCGTTAACTCAATGTCTGAAATAGTTATTGACGAAGCCGGTATCTTTTCCTTACTCAGCAAACTTAAAACGACTTCAGCATCTGATCACCTTGGATTAAATAACAAGATACTAAAAAATGCTGCTCAGGGCATTCATCGCATCTTATCTGCTCTCTTTACTCAGTGTTGTCGTCTGGTGTAATCCCCGAAGACTGGCGAATCGCTAAAATAACACCCATCTTGAAATCTGGAGATCGTTCTTCCCCACTTAATTAAAGACCAAAATCATTAACTAGCACCATTTGAAAACTTCTCGAACACGTAATTCACTCGCAGGTAATTAACTATCTGGAAGAGCATAACATCATTTTCAAATACCAACACGGCTTTCCAAAGGGCTACTCGTGCGACACTCAACTAGCCGGGTTTGTTCATGATTTACATTCTTCCGTTGACGCTGCCATACAAACTGACGCAATTTTTCTTGATTTCTCCAAAGCCTTTGACCGTGTGCCTCATCACAGGTTGCTAATGAAATTAACACCGTTTAATATTCATCCGCTTGTACTCGCATGGATTAAAGATTTCCTTTCAAGAAGAGTCCAATTCACATCCGTCAATAACAGTTCCTCATCCCTTGGGAAAGTGTACTAAGGCGTTCCTCAGGGCAGCGTCCGGGGCCCCTTGCTTTTCTTAATTTTTATTAATGATTTGCCTAACACAATTTCATCTCAAATCAGGCTCTTCGCGGACGATTGCGTGATCCATCGCAAAATTTCGTGTAAAGATGACGAACGGGCACTCCAGGCTGACCTGGACTGCGTAACCTCTTAGTACTCTAAATGGTTAATGTGCCTTAATACTTCTAAAACTACGCCTATATCCTTCACTAAACGCCCTAATCGCATTTACACCGCGTACTTTTTAAATAATACTGCAGTTGAACTTACTACTACTCACAAATACCTCGGTGTTTACCTTAGTTCAGACTTATCCTGGAATCATCACATCAACGTCATACTCGCATCTGCTAACCGCTCACTAGGTCTCTTAAAACATAACTTGAAGCATGCTCCATCGCACCTACGTAAACTTGCTTACATCACCCTAATACGGCATCAAATCGAGTATGCATGTGCCATTTGGGACCCTTACCAAGTTTACTTAATCAACAACATCGAATCACTTCAAAACCGCGCAGTTCGCTCATCTTTTCAGACTACTCCCATCATTCTAGTGTCTCAGCATTGAACATTCGTGCAGAACTGCCAGACTTGTTGCGACGACGCACAGCTTCACGGTTATCACTGTTTCACAAACTTTATCATCACCCATTGCTTCATGACGACTTCTTTTCTTCACCAGTTGCCATCCTTCCCAGACGTGACCATCCTTTCAAAGTGAAGCGTTTTGCGTGTCATACCTTATACTATTCACAATCATTCATTCCACGTACAACCGTTGACTGGAACGCACTGCCATCACACATATAGCCACCGTCATTGATTCTGTTAAATTTCGTGAACTAATATTGACGGAAGTTGTGAAGTGAAAATAAAACTATCGCTATTTTTATTTTATAACTTCGGACACATTATTCTCTTTGTTTGTTGTTACTTCTTCCATGTCTATCTTTGTGTTATTTGGAGCTAATATTATTTTGTGATATTTGTGTTCGCTCATGCGTTGTTCTTTCCACGTTTGACTTTCGCACTGTATAACATCTTTTGTTGCATTGAACACCCTATGTAATACCCTCCTGCGCGAAGACCTTTAGGGTATTTTGAATAAATAAAACTTAAGAAAGCAATAAATTTGCCCTTGATAGATGATAACACCAGAAAGAGAAACAGAAGTGTTCGGTGTGCACTATATTTAAGTGCCTACAATTGAGTCGCACGGCTCTTTATGTCTGTTCAGTTGAAATGTTGGTGCAGATCTAGTAATGATCATTGACACTGAAATTGTGCACTAGGTTTCCAAGGCATGACCTAAGAAAAGAGTGGGCGCTAGCAGTGCGCCGCTCACATGCGTGGGCACCATCACAATGGAGCGTTGTTTGCTCGGAGCACTTCAGCGACGGTGATTTTGCGAGCAGTACCAAAGGCCAGGGTCACTTGAAGGGAAATGCAGTACCATCGCTCGCGGGCACCACCAAGGTTTGTGTTGTGACACTACATGTCTGCTTGTGGTACTAATTTTCTATGTTTCGGCTCGGTTCGGTAAAACTTTATCCGCCGAACTTTTAGAGGGTGCGCTAGACGGCTGCAAGGAGCCCATAGACACCGGCGATCTGCACAGCCCGCTGGATGGGCCTCTTGCAAGAAGTTTCGATTTATTTTATTTGGAACATTGTTGCAAATAAAATAAATTGAAATTGAAACTTCTTTACGTGATGAAGGAATTCAAGTCATGCACTTACAATCAATTTACTGACTCTTTCGGTTATAAAGTTGATTATTTTGATTTTCATATTTATTTACATTATTACTGGGGCTAGAGTCATTTCAAAATATACGACTCAATGGTATAATATAATACCAGGGATTTCGCTCATTGATCGCATCTTCATATTTAAGGAATTGCGCTAACTTTTTCCAAACGTCCATTGTATTCCAAATTGCATGCTAAGCCATTACAAACTCTCAGTTAAAACAAAAGTACTGCCTTAAAGCTTTCTAGATATGTTGCAGCAAAGCATACTATAGAATGATCTATATGCAGTGCTTTTCCTTGTACCTCCACGCTGTGTAATCAATGGTGCAATACAAGTCAGTAATTTTTTTCCCAACTTTGTCAGAATTCCCACAAAGTGTTAAAATTAGTAACAACTTGATGAGGGCTAGTTGGTTCATAGTTGAGCGAAGGTATGAAGTAACAGCGCGTAATGAACAAAGACGAGAAAGGAACGAAGACCACAGGACAAGCGCTGACTGCCAACTGAATGTTTATTACAAGAAAACCAGCCTTTTTATACAGACTCAAAATACATGCGCACATCAAACACTCGCTAATCACAATGCCAAGCTTTCTTTCAGGAAGTTTATTTCTTTCTCCGATAGTAGAAGAGAAAGCGAACTGACACAATTGTCACCTTCGATGCTGATACAAAAGGCCTCTAAAATTTCTCTTTCCTTCTTAGATTTTCCTTTTCCTATAAATTTCGTTTTATTAAACATCGGAGCGCATGCGTGTTTCTTACAATGGTCAGCTAAATGGCTACCATATCCGTTCTTTACGTTATTGCAGTGTTGACGAGCACGATCATTGAAACATTGTCCAGTTTGACCTACGTAAACTTTTCCACAATTCAAGGGTATCTGATACACTACATTATTTGTGCAATCGGACAAAAATCGGGTTTTGTGATTGACAGTGCAAGCGGGGGGCCTGTATCTTGGTTTCATGCGTGCACAAATCGAAGAGAGCTTGCAAGGGGCGTTGAAAAGCAAGTTGACATTATGCCTATTTGAAACTTTCTTAAGATTGTGTGAAAGCTTGTGCACGTACGGAACAACGTGCACTGGTATCCTGTCTTGATTGTTTTCTTTTTTGCCTGGTTCTGATTTTGCTCTCTGCAGGATTGTATCACACACAGATGTGACAACATGTTGGGGAAAGCCTGCATCTCTTAACCTTGCCAGCTGATTCATCAGGCTACGCTCACATTCGTGCACGCACGACTTATTTAATGCTGCCTTAATACACGTGGTGGCTATGCCCCTCTTAATCAGTTTTGTCTGTGCGCTGTCATATGGAAACAAGGTTTTCTTGAATCTAGGCTGATGGGTCCAGCATATATGCTTACTTGATGAAAAGTATAGGTTAATGTCAAGGAATTGAATTCTGTTATTGATCGGCAACTCGTGCGTGAACTTGAGTCCTCCCAAAGATTTGATGAAAATGTCTATTATGTTATTAACTTGGTGCTGTGAAAGGGCGCAATCGCTGTTTGTAGTGAGATGATTGCGGACCGTCACGTTCGTTGACGTGCGGTGCGGTGAAAGATGGAGCCGTAGACGTTTAGGTTTGAAGATAACATATATTAGAACTAAGCACTCTGTAAAATACTATACAAACAGAACGACGCACATATCATACAGTGACTAAAGTACATATAACCCATGCATGCGAAGTCCCTACGCTACAAGGCTCTTGCTCGCGCTCACGTCCTCGTCCTCGTCGTCTTCAGTAGAAGTAGACCATGTTGGGACGACTTGGTCGCTGAGCAAGACGTAGTGGGCTGATTTGCCGAGATGTTGGGTTAGCGGTGGCGGCGGCTCGAACGTTGAGGAACGGCATGAGATAAGACGACCAGGAACAGTTCGAGCCGGAAACAGTCTGTCGGGCAGGTAGTCGCCGCACAGGTCACCGACATCCGCAGGAGCGCAACTAAAGTCCTTTTAGGGATTTTAAGCGCAACTGGTCAGGAGGTTGCCCAGCGGTTCACCCGAGCATCCCTCTCGAACCCTGGCTCTTCGAACGCCGTCTCCAACGCCTCTGCTGCGCTCGTGCCTTCTACCTCTTATTTTTTTTTCTCCGCCGCGCTGGTTCGTGGTCTGTTTGCAAAACGAAGCGCTTTCCGTAGAGGAACACGTGGAACTTTTGGATGGCCCATACAAGGGCGAGGCCTTCCCGTTCTATGGTAGCGTAGCGTTCCTCTTTGGGTAGTAGCTTCCGTGGTCAGTCTTAGTTGGCATTCTACGAGATGCGTCTTGCCAGCAACATCCGAGAATATGTCTTGGAATGCACGCATCATAGCTTTTGCTTGATCGCGTTGCTCTACTGGCAAGTCCGTGGAAATCCTTACGTTCTCGTACGTTTCTTTCTGCTTGAGTACAAGAGGTGGAGGGTCGCTATTTTCAACACCTTCGCGAGTGTTGACCGCGGCAGCAGCTTGGTGTTTTGTCGGCGGCAACGACTCCCGCTCCTCGTACTTTTTAAGGAGATTGATGTGGAAGGTACCGTCTCGTGTGCCTAAGTCTACGACAAAGTCGATGTCGCTTCTCTTTTCAATAATAGTAAATGGTCCCTTCCAGGTCAGTATTAGTTTGTTGTTGTCGGATGGGAGCAGAAGTAATACTTTGTCTCCCACGGCAAGGTGTCGAACCTTCGCTTTCCGGTCACAACATTCCTTCTGGGTCGCCTTTGACCTTCGAAGTGCCTCATGGGCAAGTTCGCACGTTCGGTGTAATCGTTCTTGCAGCTCCACAACGTAGCCGTACGTTGTTTTTGTCTCGTCATGCAGATGGCTTCCCGACCACAGCTCCTTGAGGATTGCCATCGGTCCTCGTACGTAGCGTTCACAGAGCAGATCAAAGGGCGAGAAACCCAAGCTTGCCTGCGGGACTTCCCTGTAGGCAAATAACCGTGGGGCTAAGTATCGGTCCCAATCTTTCAGGCTTTCTTGGCACATCTTCCGGATCATTTGCTTTGACGTTCCGTTAAAGCGCTCCACTAGACCATTTGCCATTGGATGGTAAGGCGTGGTCGGTAGCTGGTTAAAGGCAGCAGACGGCTTAACTCTTTCATGAGCTGCGAGGTGAATTGGGTACCTCGGTCGGTTACTATTTCTCGTAGAATTCCGACCCTGGAAAACATCTCAAGCAATGCCTCGGCAATTCTTTCAGCGGTGATGCTTGGCAACGCAACCGCGTCTGGATAACGGGTTGCAAAGTCTACCATAGTTAGGACATATCAATTACCACTGGCCGATATGGGTGACAGGGGTCCAATGATATCGATAGCGACACGCTGGAAAGGCGTATTGATTATCGGCCCGTTTCTCAGAGGCACACGTCCTACAAGACGTTTTGGGACGGTCCTCTGACAAATGTCACAGGATTTCACAAACCGCGTGACTTCTGCTCGCACAGGGGCGCTCCGTGCTAACACGACTACGATACCCCCTAACGCCACAGTTCTGCAGAGACGAGACCATACTTATGCCACCTGATCTACGAGCAAGAATCCATGTGAACCCCACCCCACGTCACATGAACCCTCACTTCCACGTGAAACGGCGACAAGCCCGAGCAGCCATCCTGCGCAAAAGGCAGGAGGACGCAGACACATACTTTACTGACGCGGGCTTATACCCCAGAGGTGAGACAGCGACTCCTACTTATGTAGCTGTCGCGACAAACCGGGGGAGGCCGATCGTAGCAGCGTCCGTACGCACGACTTCAAGCTCCACGGCGGAATCCGCGGCCATAGCCCTAGCCATCCGAGACGCTGACGCCAAGAGCCAGTCGGCTTATATACTCACAGACTCGCAATACGCCTGCCGCCTCTTCCTTCGGGGAGTTCTACCGGCCGGGGTCCTTCGGATACTAGGACCAAGGCTCCAAATGGACCACGGGATAACCTGGTGTCCCGCGCACACCGGAGTGGAAGGCAACGATCGGGCGGATCGTCTGGCTCGAGGTATAACAGGCCGAGCCGCGATACATACCGCTCGAACGGACGCCTTTCCGACACCCGGCAGCACACCGAGAGACATACTTGAGGCACAACGACTAGGAAGACGATCCAAAGCTCCACCTCACCGCAAGCTCAACAGGCGGCAGGCGAGGGACTGGCGCCGAATACAGACAAACACCTACCCACACTTACATAGACTGCACAAAATATTTCACAACAAACACAGCGACAGATGTCCATGGTGCGACTCCATCCCGACACTAGAACACATCACTTACCAATGCACGCAGCGTCCGGCAGACGCCGTGTCACCGCTACTTAACGATACACTAAACAATTGGTCGTGGGAGGCGCGACTCTCCGAACTGGACTTGGGAAGCCAATTGGCGACCCTTGACCAGGCCCGGCGCGCCGCAATAGCCAGTGGGGCCCTGGAAGAGGGGCTCCACCCACAGTAACCAAGCACGATCTTTATTTAAATAAAGTTGTTTCTCTCTCTCTCTCTCTGCTTGCACACCAGGCCAGTAGAATTCTTCCGAAACCCTATCCGCCGTCCTCTTTGTCCCTTGGTGACCGGACAGTATGCCTTCGTGTGCGATCTTCAGGACGGATGCTCGAAGGTCCTTCGGAACAACCAGCTGTTCCACTTCTCTCTGTGTCGCAGACTTGTACCACAGGTAGAGAAGGTCATTGATGATGACGAATATGGCAGTGGTTGATCGTGTCGTTTTAGTCTTGCCAACGTCCGCGAAGCAACCACTGAGGCTTCGGTCGTCTTTTTGCATTTTCGCGAATCTTTCGGGACCAACGTCCAACGGGCTTGGCATGACTACTGGCAGCTTTGGTGTTTCTTTACCACCGGATCGTGATACAGCAGCCACATCATCATCGCAAACAAGTTCGGTGCTGTCCTTGCAATGTAGACAGCCATCAGTATGTTTTTCAGGCTTTAGCGCGGCTTCGCTTCCAGGCAACTCGAGAGAGGGGCAGACGCCGTTGATATTGCCCAACACAACATCATACAGTGGCCGTTCCATGCATATGACAAGTACCGTGCCCTTGTAGAACGGACAGTCGATATTAACTTCTGCTTCTGGAAAGTGTTGAGCGGAACTGTCTAATAAAGAAACAGTCCGTGTTTTACCAGTAAGTTTCTCGGCTGGAACAAGTGCACGTTTTACGATGACCGTGTCGCAGCCTGAATCTCTGAGAACGGTCACAGGCTGACCTTCCAGATAACCTTGCGCTGTCGGCATTCGTTCTGTTCGACGTTTCGGACCGGCGGGGCTTTCCGCACCCGACCCAATTTTGTCACATCTGGTGTCTTCAATGTCTGTTGGAATTTGGCACTGTTCGCGCAGGGTGCTTTCTTGGGTTGTTTGGCCACGCTCATAACTGGAACACAAAGCCTCGTTGCGGTCCTTCGTGTTTTTGGGAAAGCTCTGTGGCTTCTTCCCTTTCACATTGTTCACAGGCCTACTCCCTTTGGCTCCAGACCAGCAATCAGACGGCTTGTGGCCTCGTTTATTGCATATGAAGCAATGGGGCTTTCCTTGAGCTCTCGTTGGCTCTTTTGGCACCGTCCCGCTCTTCACATACGCGTTCTCTTCTCTGCCTCTCGCCAGGTGTGTCAGGCCTTGGGCTTAGAGATAAGGATCCGCTGTTGTGGCCAAATTGCTCAAATCTTTACAGCCTCGCTCCTTCAAAAATACCGCGAGCTTCTGGTCGCATCGACGCAAAAATTGTTCCGAGACGACCCTGTCTCTCAAGGCGTCATATGTCCTTTCGGTTTTGGCTAGTTCTTGCCAATGGTCAAAATAACCAAGCAGTCTGCCTGCAAATTGGCGTCCTGTTTCGCCATTTTCGGGTTTGGCCTCTCGGAACTTGATTCGGTAACCCTCTTCGGTATACCGGAACCTCTGCAGTAATGTTGACTTCAGCTTCGCAAAGTCAGTTGCATCTTCAGCAGACATGCGTCCGACAACAGTGAGAGCCTCCCCTGTTAGGCACAAACTCAGGGATAGACCCCACCTGTCACGGGGCCATCCTTGGTCAGTGGCTACTCGCACGAACCTTTGAATATAAGCGTCGAGTTCATCCCGGGATTCATTAAAAGCTGGAATTAGCTTGTGCGGACTCCGAAAACCTTGACTGATCGCGATGCGTTCGCTTGGTTCAGCGGTGACTGCTCGACTAGGTTGTTGCGACTCTTGCACGCGTAGCCTTAGCTCAAGTAACTGGCGCTCGCCGGCTTGCCGCTCTAACTCTCTGTCGTGATCCTCCTTAGCAGCTTCACGCTGTAGCGTATATCTCTCGCTTTCTCTCTCGCGCTCCTTCTCTATCCACTGCTGGAGTGCCTTTCCTGACAGTCCTAACTCTTTACCAAGACCTATCAGCTTTTCGGCATCCATCTTCAACCACCGCACATAAACAAAGTGAGACTCTCAAAAGGTGTTAAAGAGAGTTTTGTCCTGTCGCGGACGCCAAAAATGTAGTGAGATGATTGCGGACCGTCACGTTTGTTGACGTGTGGTGCGGTGAAAGATGGAGCCGTAGACGTTTAGGTTTGAAGATAACAAATATTAGAACTAAGCACTCTGTAAAATACTATACAAACAGAACGACGCACATATCACACAGTGACTAAAGTACATATAACCCATGCATGCGAAGTCCCTACGCTACAAGGCTCTTGCTCGCGCTCACGTCCTCGTCCTCGTCGTCTTCAGTAGAAGTAGACCGTGGTGGGACGACTTGGTCGCTGAGCAAGACGTGGTGGGCTGATTTGCCGAGATGTTGGGTTAGCGGTGGCGGCGGCTCGAACGTTGAGGAACGGCATGAAATAAGACGACCAGGAACAGTTCTAGCCGGGAACAGTCTGGCGGGCAGGTAGTCGCCGCACAGGTCACTGACATCCGCAGGAGCGCAACTGGTCAGGAGGTTGCCTAGTGGTTCACCCGAGCAACCCTCTCGAACCCTGGCTCTTCGAACGCCGTCTCCAACGCCTCTCCTGCGCTCGTGCCTTCTACCTCTTTTTTTTTCTCCGCCGCGCCACCTCGTGCTCTCTCTCTTCTTTCCGCGACGTGCCGCACATGTAGTCAATGTCGTCGTCGTCGTCGTTTCACCACACTGTTCTTCATAACAACTAGGTAATCATCAACGTGCCTGACCACTTGTGCTACAGGCGTGTCTGCTAACTTATCGGCGATAGCATTGTCAGGAGATGATAAAAATATGTCACATAAAATGGGAGCTATGGCTGAACCTATACAGATTCCGGTTCGCTGTATGAAAAAATGGCTTTCAAATTCGATGACCGTCGAATTAAGATAAAATTCTAAAAGCGCTAAAAAGTTGTTGCTGCTAAGGCCCACAGAATTCTGAAATTTCACTTCCCCAAAACCCTCCATTCTTTCACGCACAGCTGACATAAGACCATCATGCGACTTTTAAGATAAATAAATGTTTATCAGCTAGCGTACTCTCCTAAAAAGCCCATGATGTGAAACTACTTATTGTCGAACAATTGCATTTCCTGCTATAAAATGTATTATTGATTGAATTTTGTATGCATTTCTTTCGGATGAAAACAATTAAAATTGCAATAAACCTATAATGAATTAAAGAAACCAAGAAAGATTAGTCTTCACGTAACGTACCAAGTTTTGCAATAGTCAATAAGTAGAAAATATTCTGCAGGTAGTAACTCTGCTTGCGTGTGCAAAGTTTAATCATGTCATGAAATTTTTTGCATAAAGAAATCTCTCAAGGTTGTACTTCCCATGTTGAGGTTAAATACCATTTCATTCCAGAAGATATGGTGCCGCTCGACAAATTTTAAACAGGGAAGTGACAGTTGAGATGATGTTACGCAGTTCTTCTATAAATTATGGGAGTGAACATTATTTCAATTCAGTTATGAGTACCCTCAAGGCCCGGAAACATTACAGAGGAGGCATTGCATTACATTATGCATGTGTACAGCTCCATTCTCAAAGATTAAATTTGTTTTATTTGTATTTTACAGGCACACTTAGATCGAACATACCTTTCTGCACAAGGGAATGTGGTGTGCAGGGACTGCATGCACAGGTCATGCGAGGCTTGTTACATGACTCTGCAAAGGTTGTGTAAATTCATTCCACAGCCAATGTTATTCTTGGATATTAAAATATGTGGTGGGTTATTCGTTACTGCAGACGCTTGCAAAAGACGATGCCATAGCAATGAGTCAACATTCAAGTGAAGCAGCTTAACCCACGAGAACATCACAGCATCAAGATGAGCCAGTAAGTTTATGCACATCTATATGCAGCCATATTGCATGTTTCCAGTTTGATCATGCCTTATTCATGACTGAGGTAGATGTCCCCCACTATTGCTGAAGTTAAGTATGCTTTTATTATATTTAGACAGGTGTCTCTCAAGCCACAATGGACATGAACATCTCTGAGGGCTTGTCAGATGTGCTAGCAGAGGGTGCTGCTGCATCTGCTAGCTTGTCCTTCACCGATTCAGACATCGCTGATGAGCCTTCCGAAATCCAAGATGTCCGGCAACATGTCCGGGTATGTTTGATTGTGGTAATGATCACAGGGTTTGCTTAAGACATTTTCTCATGCGTGTGCCTTGGTTCATTCATGTTCTGCTCCACTTTGCAAGAATCTGGTGTTTCCATGTAACCTATATTCTGGAGTTCACCTTTAAAATAATTATTGCAGTTTGAAATATGCATATGAGACTGTCATACACTTCTTTGTAAGATGTTTTGGCAGATTTAAAATATCTAATAGTAATGCTCAGAATTAAGAGAAAGAACTGATCAACCTATCATCAGCAACATTACAGCCCTTTTTTTGACACAGGTGACAAGCAAACCGCATTCAAATTTCATTGTAAACACTGGCAAAAGCTAGTGCTAATGAATGAAAGCCATATATGCTACATCATGACCTCATTTTAGTCAATCTAGGATAAGTGCAAGATAAGTAAAATAAACAAAGTGCAGCAAAGCAGTGTTGTACAAGATGAAAAACTAATTTTTTCAGTAAAGTTGGAATGAGGAAAACACACTCCTTTTCTGAATTATACTTCAGCCGTGTCCTCTCATTACACGCGTAATTAACACCCTTGCTAGGCTCCAACATTTACTACAGTAAAAAAATTTATAACATGCCAACTGTGCTGGTAAGCTTGATCAACGTTACTTTTTGGGAAAGTAGATAAACAATACAGTACATAGCCACAGCCACTGATCTCGCAAACAATGTCCTGCTTGCTGGTCATTATTGTGCTTAAATTTTAAATCGAGCCAATGGTCTCGCTATTAGTCCGGGACTTTAGATTCAACTGTGCACCTGGTATTTTGATTGCACGACCAGCAATTTCAACCTATGTTGCAGTAAACAGTCCCTCATCATTGCACTTGGTGTATTTTCTCCAGTCTACCAGTACAAGGCCTACCAGCACGCTCAAGGGTGACGCTTCTGCAGCGCTGCCTACACACAACCCAGTGACACCTCGAACAGCAAGGCATACTATGGTAAGGATAATACTCGACCACTACAATTTTGACATACTTGTTTCCTTAGGCAACTTCAAGTGAAGTAGCATTTATTTTCATGCCATAATAATTGTCACTCAATGAAGCGTAATAAATGCCACTCAGTAATATTCATTACGGTTCATTGTTACGCTTCAAACTGACGCTGACTCTAACATTTATGATCATGGCTACCATGTAATTAAAAGCTGAAACATATTAATATTTGTCCACAGCGGTATGAGTTTCCTCAGGGTTTGCAAGTGGCGACGAATCTGCTATCAATTTCTATTTTATATTCAAATGACACGAATAACTAGAAGACCAACAGGTTTTTCACAACTTTCTATGCTCTTTATTTGTTCGATCAGTCATGATGAGCCGTGATACAGGCAGACAAAACTGCTCTTTTCTGTAGGAGTATGAGCTAAGTATATTTTGCCCACTCAAACTAAAAGGCTGCTGTGAAGCATCCCGTGTTGAACTATGCTACATTAGCCTTTTCTGTGTTAGTGGCTTCGTACTTTCGTACTTTTACCTTTCCTGCCTGGGCCTAGATGGGTCTGCAGTATTTTACAAATAAATAAATAAACAAACAAAATGAAGTAGCACAAGCAAACTCGTGTGAATGGCACTTTTATGCCTTCAAAGTTTTAAGTTTACAAAAGCGTGAATGGAAACCGTCGTGAGCAAGGTAATGACCTAAAATTTAGCAATGTATTCTTCATGGCTCTCATAAGAATGTATGTAACAACAACCAAGTACTTTGTACATGATTTCTATCACGTTGGTTGGTCATGCACCCGTTTTTGAGATATATTTTGCAGCCACAGCCAGCAAAGAAGACACGCCTGAAAAGACCTTTCTGAGGCATGAAGTCAGGCGTTACTCACAATTGCAAACTGCGACCAAGAAGAAGATCAAGATTCTGCAGCAATCCCGTCGCCGGCTTTCGCAAAAGGTTGCTCATCTCCATGATGTCATAGGAGATTTATCTGACAATCGCATTCTAGGAAATGAGGATGTTGCCACGTTGCAAAGTATTGGTGGGGCAAAAAAATACTTGCTCATGTGTCAATGGGCACGTAAGTCTGGTGCAGCAGTGTCACCCACTTATTCGCCAGAGCTCAGGGCATTTGCACTGACGTTGCATTTTTATTCACCTAGAGCATACCGATATGTACGAGCTACTTTTGACACATGCCTTCCGCATCTAAAGGCACTGTGTAAATGGTGTCAATCCATTGATGGGGCTGCTCACTTTTCAAAAGAGGCACTGACGGCATTGGCTATGAAGGTAAAGCAAAATTCACGAAACGGCCGCTCCACATTCTGCGATGGTAGTGGATGAGATGGCTATTCGGAGACATGTGGAGTGGGATCATGGAGGTAAAAAATACTAGTTGGGAGCGTCACGTGATTCTGCTAGCCTCAGCAAGCCAACCTCCTCTGAAGCCACCCCTCCCTCTCTCAGGGGCCCCGTGCGCGGTGCCTTCTGGGCGGAATAGGCCCACAAGGTTGCCGGAACATTCGTGATTGTTAGGTACGTGGTAACTTTTAGTGGCGCCTGCCGTCACAGGCTTGGAGGCCCGTATGCGGGTGGTGGTTTTCTGCTACTGCGCGCGTCGTTCTTCGCTTCAAATGCGATGCCTTGAAACGTGGAGCAAGACTGGGGCGTCTGACTCATGAAGACAGAAAATTTTCAAGGTGTCACTTGCGCTTATCACCGCGGTTAGTGGAGTGGCCAGCGCTCGCGGCTCGAAACCCGTCCAGACGCCCGAGTGTGGTCTATTTTCCCTACGTACTGCAAGTTTCGTCAAATCAGCCATTGTGCACCTTAAGCTGTGGTGCGTATTATCTTGCTAATTTTTCGTCCCGCTGTCTTGCACCTAGAAAGAAACGAGATGTTTTGAGAGACACTTTTTTGTCGCATTTTCGCTTAATAAAAGGCTAATGTGCGTGTTTTATTTTGAGAGAACTAATTTTTGTCACGCTGTCTTGCACCTAAGAAGAAACGAGATGTTTTGAAGGACACTTTTTTGTCGCATTTTCGCTTAATAAAAGGCACTGGTGGGCGGGTTTCATTTTGAGAGAAATAAATAGCATTAGCCTGCACTCTAAACGCCGAAGTGATCGCCGCTTATTCAGATTTACGTGTACTATTTTGCAAGATTGTGTGGTGCGACGACGCTGTTGAGACGCGCCTCGGAGAGCCATTTTCGTTATATAATAAAGCAAATGGACGGAATTTGTGCATTATCTAGAGTTAATTCAGCTGTTTCCGAATGCGACTATAGCCCCACAGCATAATTATGTCCTAGAATCAAACACTGCCAGGGGGACCCTTCTTCCTCTGCTAGTGTGAAACGGCATGAAAACTGAATACATAGCGGCAAGGGAAAAATGGCAGCATCCATTTGCATTTGTGGATTCATTGTGTTGCTGGTTTACTTGTACTATGGAAAGCACATTTTTATGAGAATAGTAATTGTTTCATTCTTCATTCAGTGTTTATTGCACCTATAGAAGCCAGAAGATTTCACACAAATACAGAAGGAAGTCACATTTATAATTTAAATTTGTTGGGTCCCAAAAGAGTGTACTTTCTAATTGTATTATTTACTTATGTTAAATAAACTTTCAAACTTCAAACTTTCAAACTTTCAAATGAAGTACATTGCAAAGATAATACACAAAAGAAAATTATAAACAGCAAGTAGGAAAACTTATTGTGCCACTGCTCTTCGGTATCAGTATTAGCATACTTGTATGCCACAGGGCATTTGTATAATAATGTTATACAAGGTAAACTATATCACACGTAGTATTGATACCTTTAATAAAACTGGTCAGTGGGATCAGCTGTCCTTGAATGTAGCTGCAGTTTTGCTTACAATGCCTTGTATGCAACGCCTTCAATACAGGGCTATAATTGTATAATATTTATATCTGTGCTGTACTCACAAATATCGAAAGGCTTCGGTGATTGTGCTTGTCAGAAAAGTAAGCAATACATATGCAGAAATTAAAAAAAAGAGTGGTAGTTCACAAAGTCAAAGTGAAACAATTGATGTGAGGCCAGACCCACAAAGTAAGTATGTCAACATTAAAATACAATGCATTTTGCTGCAAGTAAAATGTACAACAAAGCTTATGTTGTATCGCATACCTACAAAAAAGTTAGCACCGTCGAAGCTGAGCCAACACACCGCAAAATTAGGACGCGACGGCTCTATTACGTTGTGAACCTCAAATGAATGAATATTTCACGGTATTTAAAACACTCATTGAGTGGTATACACCAAATGTTTGTGGTTACAGTGAATCTGGCATCATAAAAGGCTATTGTAAAGCAAGTGAACAGAGTGAGCACATTAAATTATTTAAATAGTAACACCAACGGTATTCCAGGTGGCAGTGGCAAATTTCCACAAAAGTCAGGTAAAAGACATACAGGATAAACATAAAAAAAACATTGTCATCCTCAAGCGTATACCTAGCTCACACATAATCCATTGAGAGCATTTACAGCATGTCCATGTCATCACACAATTTTCTCTAGTGAAAGGTAGGCCAGCTAACCTACCGTCATTGTCCACACTGTTTAGCTTGGGCTGAACAGAACAATTGTTTAAGCATAATTTGCATGCAGGCGATTCAAGCTACAGCATTCAGCAAGACAACACACATGTACTTGGAGAATTTACAAGAAAGTATCACATTTTCCCTCTATAAAAGTTTGACATCTGCATACAACGCTCTTGAACAATATATGCACTTTACAAAGTAACTCAAAAAACAAATACCTTAACATAAAACCTGGTGGGACAGCTGGAGTTGATGGATAAAGGAATTAATTGTGTGGGCCATCATGAACATAATTCACCCACGAGAAAACTTGTGTAGCAATTCTTCCAGTACTGCGAGCCACAGGCACTCAAGCTCAGACACCCTGCCTGGGTCAGCAGAGTAACCATGATCCTCTAAAATTGATTCTGTGAGTGGTTCACTGGCTGCAGGGCTTTTCTGAGGGGAGTGAGGTTAATTACATCGATGGAGTATGGTTTTTTCAGAGGAGCGTACAAAGAGAATTTCGATGTGTTCCAATAGAAAGCAACTTCCGCCATCAATGTCCTTGACCTCATTACGAACTATCAGACGCTTCAATGCTGCTGCAAACTGCTTTGCTGTTGGGTTGTCATTGCAGCCCCCAAATGATTTTATTGCAGTAAAAAAGTAACTCAAGGTCGTCCTGACTGAGCTTGAAAGTTGGAAGATATGCCTATAGGCCATTTTCTGTACCCAAGTGGTTCTATAGACGGTTGTCTAAGCACACCACAAAGCGAATGAAGCCTGTGTTTTGGTTGGTCCCTGTCATTAGTTTACCAGCTGCAGACTCCCTAAGCGAGCAAAAGTAGGCCATAAGTTCTTTGACATACGCAGTGACAGGAGCCACATTTTCAGGACACAGTGGTCCTTTCTATTCTTCTTGCCTTGGATGTCTTGAATTTAAAATGTCAAATGCGTTGTTGACATGTCTGATAAACTCTTCTGTTGGCAAGGAATTTGAAAATTTTGAATTTTTTGAGCTCTGCAGTCACTAAGAGCATCTGCTACCGATTGACTAAACGTTTGAGCCAACAATGAGACTTTCATGGGCTGGTTTTTCCAGGTAATACGTGCTTGTCTAAGTTTGTGTGCCAAATGTAGGCCCTCTGTGTACTGGATTTCATGCAGCTCATCAATGTGTTTCAACAATATGAACTGTTTGTTCATATCACAATAGCCTTTTTATCAAACAGGGTGTGCCGCAGTAGCTTCAACATGTGACAGGGATCCAACATGGCAAAGAAAAGCTTTTTTTGTCACTGGATGTGAAAAAGAAGTATCCAGCTCAGTCAGGTCCATCTTGCAGCCAAGGCTGTGCAGCAATGACAAATTCGCTGCAGCGCCATCGCAGGTCAAACTCACAATGTGTGCACCTTTTTCGTGAGTGAAGCTAGCAGCACCAAATTGAGCCTCTGCTCACCACCAAGGCCATGCACTAGAACATACCCAATTGGCAGCTTCCATCTGCCATTGATTGCAACAAACATTAAAACAAATGCATCTTAGGCAACTGGAAAGCTGTCATCATTGACATCGATGCCCATGTCAACATATCCATGGAAGCTTTTCCCATCCCACACTACTTCTTTGAATGGCCATCTCATCCACAACCAGATTGCATAATGTGGAGAGCCGTGCTTTACCTTGATAGCCAATGCAGTCATTGCCTCTTTTGAAAAGTCAGCAGCCGTATCAATGGATTGATATCATTTAAACAGTGTCTTTGGATGCGGGAGGCATGTGTTGAAAACAGCTCGTACATATCTGTATGCTCTAGGGGAATAAAAATGCAAAGTCAGTGCAAATGGCCTGAGCTCTGGCGAGTAAGCGGGTGAAATTGCTGGCAACAGACTTATGTGGCAGTTGACGCATGAGCAAGTCTTTTTTTTCCCACCAAGACTCTGCAATATGGCGACATCCTCATTTCCTAGAATGCGATTGTCAGATAAATCTTCTACGACATTTTCGAGATGAGCAACCTTTTGAAAAAGCTGTTGATGGGATTGCCGTACAGTCTTCATCTTCTTGGTCGCAGTTTGTAATTGTGTAATGCCATACTTCATGCCTCAGAAAGGCCTTTTCAGGTGCGTCTTCTGCTGGCTGTGGCTGCAAAATATCACGCGCTGTAACAGGTGCATGAGCGACCAACATGACACAAAGCACGTACGTAGAACAAAGTACTTAATTGTTGATGCATACACTCTGTGCAAGCTATGAAGAATATAATGCTTAATTTTAGGTCATTACCTTGCTCACGACGGTTTCCGTTTACACTTTTGTGAACTTAAAAACTCTGGGGGCATAAAACTGCCATCCACACGAGCTTGCTAGCGCCACTTAATTTGGTTGGTTTATTTATTTGCTAAATACTGCAGGCCCATCTGGGCCCAGGCAGGAAAGGTAGAAGTACAAAACAACACAGAAGAGGCCAATGTAGCATAGTTCAATGAGAGATGTTTTACAGAAGCCTTTTAGTTTGAGTGGGCAAAATATACTGAGCTCATATATCACGGCTCATTGTGACCGATCGAACATATAAAGCGCATAGAAAATTGTGAAAAACCTGTTGGTCTTCTAGTTATTGTGCCATTTGAATGAAAAAGAAAAATTGAAAAAGGATTATTGGCCGATAATTGGTGTTTAATGCAACTCTGAGGATACTCATACCACTGCGGACGAATATGAATGTTTCAGTATTTAATCAGATGGTTGCCAAGATCATAAATGTTAGTGTCCAAGTGCAGTTCACTGAGTGACATTTATTATGCTTGAGCTATTAAACAGTTGCCACGAAAATATATGCCACTTCACTTGCAGCTACCTAAGGAAACAAGTATGTAAAAATTGTAGTGGTCGAGTATTATCCTCGCCATAGTATGCCTTGCTGTTCGAGGTGTCACTGGGTTGTGTGTGGGCAGTGCTGCAGAAGCTTCACCCTTGAGCGTCTTGGAGGGCCTTGGACTGGGAGACTGGACAAAATACACCAAGTGCAATGAGGAGGGACTGCTTACTGCAACATAACTTGAAATTGCTGACCGTGCAAACGAAACACCAGATGCACAGTTGAAGATAAAACCCGGGACTAATAGCGACACCATTGGCTTCATTTAAAATTTAAGCACAATAATGACCAGCAAGCAGGACATTGTTATGAAGATCAGTGGCTGTGGCTATATACTGTATTTTTTATCGACTGTCCCAAAAAATGTTGATAAAGCTTACCAGCACAGTTGGCATGTTATAAATTTTATTACTGTTGTAAATGTTGGAGCCTAGCAAGGGTGTTAATTATATGTGTAATGAGAGGACATGGCTGAAGTATAATTCAGAGAAGGAGCGTGTTTTCCTTATTACAACTTTACTGAAAAAAGTGGTTTTTCATCTTACATAACACTGCTTTGCTGTAGTTTGTTTTATTTTCCTTATCTTGTACTTATCCTAGATTGACTAAAATGAGATTATGATGTAGCATATTTGGCTTTCATTCATTAGCGCTTGCTTTTGCCAGTGTTAACAATGAAATTTGAACGCAGTATGCTTGTCACCTGTGTCAAAAAAGGGCTGTAATGTAGGCAATGATAGGTTGAACAGTTCTATCTTTCTCTTCATTCTGAGCATTACTCATAGATCTTTTAGATCTGTCGAAAACATCTTACAAAAAGCTATATGACGGTCTCATATGCATTTTTGAAACTTAAATAATTACTTTAAAGGTGAAATCCAAAATACATATTAAAGGGAAACACCAGATTTTCGCAAAGCAGATCAGAACATGAATGAACCAGGGCACACATGTGAGAAAATGTCTTAAGCAAGCTCTGTGATCATTACGACAATCAAACATGCCAGGACATGTTGGATTTCGGAAGGCTCATCAGCGATGTCTGAATCAGTGAAGGACGCGCTAGCAGATGTAGCAGTACCCTCTGCTAGCACATCAATCAGACAAGCCCTCAGACATGTCCATATCTATTGTGGCTTGAGAGTGACCTGCCTGAATATAAGAAAAGCATATTTCACTTCAGGAATGGTGGGGGACATCTACCAGACTCATGAAAAAGGTATGATCAAACTGGAAACATGCATTATGACCACATAAAGCTGTGCATCAACTTACTGGCTCAACTTGATGCTGTTATGTTCCCGTGGATGTAGCTGCTTCACTTTAAGGTTAACTCATTGTTGTGGCATCGTCCTTTGCAAGCGTTTGCAGTTAAATAATAACCCACCAGATATTTTTAAGGTCCAATAATAACATTTGCTGTGGAATGCATTTACACAACCTTTGCAGAGTCATGCAAAAGACCTCGCATGATCTGTGCATGCTTTCCCTACACACCGCATCCCCTTGTGTAGAAAACTATGTTTGATCTAAGTGTGCTTGTAAAATACACATACAGCTAATTGAATGTTGGGGAAAATGGAGGTGTAGTAACTTTGCAGTGAATGTTTCACACAAAGATATCAAAGATATAGCATTAACACATACATAATGTAATGTAATTCCCCCTCTGTAATGCCTCCAGGCTTTCAGGGTACTACTAATAAATGAATGAAAATGATCTTCACTCCTGTAATTTAAAGTAAAACTGTGTTATTTCATCTCAACTGTCATTTACCTGTTGTTTAAAATATGCCAACCAACATCATATCTTCTGAAAAAAAATGATATTTAGCCTCAACATTGCAACATGATGTTTGAACTTTGCACTCACAAGCCGAGTTAGTACGAGCACAATATTCTCTACAAAATAATTGTTCTTGGCGACTATTGCAAAACTTGGTATGTTATGTGAACACTAATCTTTCATGGTTTCTTCAATTAATTAGTTTTATTGCAATTTTGATTGTTTTCAGCCACAAGAAATACATACAAAATTCAGTCAATAATAATTTTCATAGCAGGAAATGTAATTCTTCGACAATAAATAGTTTCACATCGTACCTTTTTAGGAGTGTACGCTAGCTGATAAAAGTACTTTAAAGAGAAATAAATGTTTAACACTTAGGGGGAATTATGACAAAGTTGAAAAAAAATGCCTTGAATAGTATTGCACCACTATTTCGTCAGTTATAATTCACACGAACACATAGTCACTAACGATCGCGAATACTGCAGTTCCATTTTCATAAATAAAAGAAACGTTCATTGTGCTTACCTATGGAAGGACAGGCCATCGCGCCGATTTTCCGTTCGATTAGGGCATCCTGGCACAAAACACTTCATCATGCAGGTTCGCCTACTGCTGACGGGAGTTCTCGCCGGTCTGCTAAGAGGCCGAAGACTTTGAGCAGATCTCGAGCAACAGTGTCGACGGCGCTACGGGCCGGCACGGCCTTAAATACGTTCCGAGTCTCCGGCTCGCCAGTCCATCCTTGGGCACAAGACGGGACGCATTTTTTTCCGTAGGGACAGTCGCTTCGGACCCTGTACGCTCGCTTAATCGCGTGCACATTTTGCGGGGGCGAGATGCATCATTGTTTCCCAGAAGACGTCGTCAAACGCAACGAATCGTCGTCGGAAGGGCGGCTTGGTTGCCTTCACACGTTTGCAGGGCGAAAGGTTCCCTCGTTTCCCTGAAACCACACCGAAACGCAACCAGTCGTCCTTGAGGTGGTCCTCCCGGGTTGTTCGGCGCAATGCCGGTTAACCGACGCCTTCGTTCGCAACAGCCTTGGCGCCTGTCTGCTAATTAGGAGGCGAGACTCAACTGCTTGACACACTCGAATTCATTCACTAACCTCGGCCGCGTTTGCCACGCCGAGTATGTGCGCATATTCCGAAACCCCCGCAGCAGACGAAACCGAAGCCACCGAAGCGAGCGGAGTAAAATCTACCGCTTGCCTATCACGTGAGGGCCTATTTCCCATCATCCCATTCCTCTAAATTTTTTTATGACTAGGCTTCAAGATTGTCACGTGACGCTCCCTCCTAGTTTTTTTCCTTCCTCCATGAGTGGGATGGAAAAAGGTTCCATGGATATGTTGACATGGGCATTGATGTCAATGATGACAGCTTTCCAGTTGCCAAAGATGCATTTGTTTTAACGATTGTTGCAATCAATGGCAGATGGAAGCTGCAGATTGGCTACTTTATAGTGGATGGCCTTGGTGGTGAGCAGAGGCACAATTTGGTGCTTCAAGCTGCTAGCTTCGCTCGCGAAAAAGGTGCACACAATGCGAGTTTGACCGGCGATGGCGCTGCAGCGAATTTGTTAATCCTGCGCAGCCTTTTTCAATTGCGCTTTTTCAATTGGTAGTCGAACAGTAGACTGGCCTTTTTTAATGTTGCCACAACAATGTGTGGCCGCTCTGGTGAGCATAGTGTCTGCAACCTCGTGCAGAGGAGAAGGACCCCTTTTGCTCGATTATATTCCTTTTGTTTAATCATCCACTGTTCAGGACCGACTGGTCTGGGTGATATCATAGGCAGGGCACTGCTTTGTTTACTGAAAGCGCAAAAAGGAATACCAGTGAATTAGAATCGTTACATTATGGTGAACATGGCAGCACAGTTCCACAATCGCTGTGTCGCCATGCCAGTCAATAGACGTGGTGAACCAAGCTGGAGCCTTGTGTAAAGAAATAGAAACCTCGCATTCATGTTGGTCAGTTGCTTTGGCTGCACACTGACAAAGCATAGTTAAGGTGTATGAACCTTTCCAACCTGTCATTGACAAGTAGCACTGTGGGTAGAATACAATTGATTCATCACACAAAGATTCAAAACTTCAAAGCAACACATGGGCTCTAAGAGATGCCATAGTGGTGGGCTATGGATTAATTTTGACTGCCTGGAGGTTGCTCAGCATGTATCTAAACTCAAGAAAACAATAGCATTTGCATTCTTCCCTCACAGGAACGCAACTATATCTGGAAATCAGACCCGCGACTTTGCACTCATGAATCACTATTGCCACTGAGCCACCATGGCTTGTCTTATTTAGCGGCTGTGACTAGCAGTACAGGAAAAACTGCTACACAAGTTTCCTCGCAGGTAAATTATGTTCGTGATGGCTCACACAATGAATTCCTTTATCCATCAACTTCGGCAGTCTCACCAGGTTCTATGTTAAATTAAATTAAATTATGGGGTTTTACGTACCAAAACCCCGATCTGATTATGAGGCACGCCGTAGTGGGGAACTCCGGAAATTTGGACACATCGGGTTTTTAAACGTGCACCTAAATAAAAGTACACAGACAGAAAGACAGACAGACAGACAGACAAAGAACTTTAATGAAGGTCCTGAGAAGTTCCGTTGCCCCCTCTCAGGGAGGCGACGAAGCCGTGGGCCGCACCCACGTCGGGACAGGGAGACCAAGCTCCAGCGCCGCATCGTGGGCTGTCTGAACAGCCCAAAATTGGGGTGACTGATCGGAGCTCCGAAGAGCAGAACTCCATTCCTCTGCAGTGCATCGATGCGGGCCCCTATGTAACGAGGGGCATCCCCAGAGCATGTGTTCTAAAGTACTACATTGTCTGCAGCTAGGGTAGTCTGGACTAAAGCAGTCTGGATTGATGTAGTGAAATAAATTCAGGTTGGGATATGATCCCATCTGAAGCATGCGTAGTGTGACAACTTGAGGTCTGGTTAGTGTGTCGTGTGGGGGAGGGTATAGTCTCCTACCAAGGTAGTAGTGTTTGGTAACCTCGTTGAAGGTGGAGAGAGTGTCACGGAACTCGACGAGCCTAGAATCGACAGAGCCTCGACTTGCAGTGGCGTCAGCGCGGAGGCTTAGTTCGCGCGCTCGGACGTGTGCGATGACATTGAGGTTGCGGAGGGAGTCGAGTTGGGGTTCAAGATGGGCCGGGAACCACGTGATTGTATGTGGCTGGATGACTTTGCCTTTGAGAATTCGATGAGCTTCCTCGGCGATGGTACCAGAGGCAAATGCCCGAACCACCGCCCTCGAGTCAGTAAATATTTCAGCTCTCTCATCGTCGAGAAGTGCACGAGCGATGGCAGCCTGCTTTACCCTAGTCGGGGTGCTGTCTCTGATGGAGGCCGCACGAGTGACGTGTCCGTCGTGATTGACTACCGTTGCGACGAAGTCCGATGTGTGCTCGTACTGGGCCGCGTCAACGAAAGTGACCGTGTGAGGCGAGGCTTTTATCCTTCGGAGCAATGCCACAGCCCTAGCTTTGCGCCTGCTTGCATTGTGTTGTGGATGCACGTTTTTGGGAAAAGGAGCAACCGTAATGTTGTCCCGTAGGTAATCCGACATTTCACATGTGCATTCCATCGCTACAGTGTAGCCGATTCCTAAGACCGCGAGAATCTCCCTCCCCGCAGGGGTGCTAGGGAGTCGGGATACTTGAGCCGTTTCCTGAACTTCGTGACTTCATCGAGTGTATTATGTACACCTAGTTGAAGAAGGCGGTCCGTGCTGGCGTTTATTGGTACTCCTATCACTTTTTTGATGATTTTACGGATGAGCGTGTCCAGCTTGAGCCTTTCAGAATCGTACCACTTGTGCATTGCAGCCACGTAAATTATGTGACTCATTAAGAATGCGTGGAACAGCCGTAGGAGATCGTCCTCCTTTAGACCGCTCCTCTTGTCCGAGATTCTATTCATTAATCCAATCATGCACTCTGTCTTGGCCGTGATTTTTCTGAGCGTCGTGAAAATCGAAGTACACGGGTGTTTTGCATTTAGCCCCCATCGAAATGCGGCCGCCGTGGCCGGGACAGGGTCTATGTTAAGGCATTGTTTTTTTGAGTGGCTTTGTAAAGCGCATGTATTGTTCAAGAGCGTTGTATGCAGACATCAAACTTTTTTAGGGGAAAATATTTTTTAGGGGGAAGCTTCATCAAAGCCACTCCCTCATCAGAACAGGAATTGGCCTCCCTGGTGCAGTATTCGGCCACTACCTCCCTCATGACTCCGACAATTAACCCATGGCCCTCAGTTCCCAGTAGCTGCGGAGCACCTGACCAAGGCGGCGGTCAGACCTGCTACGCGGCAGAGGGTGCTAAGAATCTCTGGGTCAAGACAGGCCGCCAATGGAAACTGAACCTGGCAACGTTCAACACGCGCACCCTCTCGAGCGAGGCTAGCTTAGCAGAACTATTTGAAGAATTATCAGGCATTTCCTGGGATATTATTGGCCTTAGTGAGGTTAGAAGAACGGGTGAGGCTTACACAGTGCTGACTAACGGCCGCGTCCTATGCTACAGAGGTCTTCCAGATAAGAAAGAATCCGGGGTAGGATTTCTAGTGCATAACAACATAGCGGGCAACAATGATGAATTCTACAGCATTAATGAGAGGGTAGCAGTCGTCGTAGTAAAGCTGAATAGGAGGTACAAAATGAAGGTAGTACAAGCCTATGCCCCAACCTCTAGTCACGATGATGAAGAAATAGAACAGTTTTATGAAGATGTTGAACTAGCAATGAGAAAGGTGCAAACTCAGTATACTGTAGTCATGGGCGACTTCAATGCAAAAGTGGGGAAAAAGCAGGTTGGTGAGCAAGCAATTGGCAACTACGGCATCGATTCTAGGAAAGCAAGAGGAGAGATGTTAGGAGAATTCGCGGAAAGGAATAGGCTTCGAATAATGAATACCTTCTTCAGGAAGCGAAGCAACAGAAAGTGGACCTGGAAAAGCCCTAATGGAGAAACAAGGAATGAAATAGATTTCATACTCTCTGCCGATCCAAGCATAGTGCAGGATGTAGAAGTGTTAGGTAAGGTTAAGTGCAGTGACCATAGGTTAGTCAGGTCTAAGATTTCTCTCAATTTGAAGAGAGAGAGAGAGTGAAATTAGTCAAGAGGAAACAGGCGAACCTAGAGGCAGTAAGGGTAAAAGCAGACCAACTCAGGCTGGTGCTTGCAAACAAATATGCAGCTTTAGAAAAGGAAGATAAAGACAACATAGAGGTAATTAATGAAAC
This sequence comes from Dermacentor silvarum, assembly GCF_013339745.2. Taxonomy (NCBI): domain Eukaryota; kingdom Metazoa; phylum Arthropoda; class Arachnida; order Ixodida; family Ixodidae; genus Dermacentor; species Dermacentor silvarum. Next base: position 162,940,481 of record NC_051160.1, read on the forward strand.
CGTAACTAGGTTTATCTCAGAAGCAGCAATTGAAGTGGGAGGTAGGGCACTAAGGCAACCAGTAGGTAAGCTCTCCCAAGAAACAAAGGACCTAATAAAGAAACGACAGAAGATGAAAATGTCCAACTCAAGAGATCAGATAGAATTCGCTGAACTGTCAAAACTAATCAACAAGAAAAAAGTAAGGGATATTCGAAATTATAACGTGGGAAAGATTGAGGAAGCCGTAAAATATGGACGCAGCATTAAATCAGTAAGAAGAAAGCTTGGCATAGGACAAGGCAAGATGTATGCACTGAAAGATAAGCATGGCAATATCATCAGCAATTTCGATGACATAGTAAAAGCAGCGGAAGAATTCTATACTGACCTGTACAGTGCCCAAAACCGCCAAGCTACTTTCATTCAATATAGTGATGAACCGGATACACAGGCTCCTTCTATAACTAGCGCCGAAGTTAGAAGGGCCTTGAAAGACATTACCAGGGGAAAAACTGCTGGAGAAGATGGAATAACAGTAGATTTAATCAAAGATGGAGGAGATATCATGCTTGAAAAGCTTGCGGCCCTTTATACGCAATGCCTCACAACTTCATGTGTACCAGAGAGCTGGAAGAACGCCAACATTATACTAATCCATAGGAAGGGAGACGTTAAAGAACTGAAGAATTATAGACCCATTAGCTTGCTTTCAGTATTGTATAAAATATTCACCAAGATAATTTCCAATAGAATCAGGGCAACACTTGACTTCAGTCAACCAAGAGAACAGGCTGGATTCAGGAAGGGATATTCTACGATGGATCATATCCATGTCATAAATCAGGTAATCGAGAAATCTGCGAAGTACAATCAACCTCTCTACATGGCTTTCGTAGATTATGAAAAGGCATTTGATTCAGTAGAGATTCCAGCAGTCATAGATGCATTGGGTAATCAAGGAGTACAAGAGGCATACGTGAATATCTTAGCAAACATCTACGAGGATTCCACAGCTACCTTGGTTCTCCACAAGAAAAGTAGAAAGTTACCTATCAAGAAAGGGGTCAGGCAAGGAGACACAATCTCTCCAATGCTATTCGCTGCATGCTTAGAAGAAGTATTCAAGCTCTTAGACTGGGAAGGCTTAGGAGTGAGGATCAACGGCGAATATCTCAGCAACTTTCGATTTGCAGATGACATTGTCCTATTCAGCAACAATGGAGACGAATTACAACAAATGATTGAGGACCTTAATCGGGAAAGTGTAAGAATTGGGTTGAAGATGAATATGCAGAAGACAAAGATAATGTTCAATAGCCTGGCAAGGGAACAAGAATTCAGGATCGCCAGTCAGCCTCTAGAGTCTGTAAAGGAGTACGTTTATCTAGGTCAATTACTCACAGGGGACCCTGATCACGAGAAATAAATTTACAGAAGAATAAAATTGGGTTGGAGTGCATACGGCAGGCATTACCAAATCCTGACTGGGAGCTTACCACTGTCGTTGAAAAGGAAAGTGTACAATCATTGCATTCTACCGGTGCTAACATATAGGGCAGAAACTTGGAGGTTAACGAAGAAGCTCGAGAACAAGTTAAGGACGGCACAAAGAGCGATGGAACGAAAAATCTTACGACTAACGTTAAGAGACAGGAAGAGAGCGGTGTGGATCAGAGAACAAACGGGGATAGCCGATATTCTAGTTGACATTAAGCGGGAGAAATGGAGCTGGGCAGGCCATGTAATGCGTAGGATGGATAACCGGTGGACCATTAGGGTTACAGAATGGATACCAAGAGAAGGGAAGCGCAGTCGAGGTCGGCAGAAAACCAGATGGGATGATGAAGTTAGGAAATTTGCAGGCGCAAGTTGGAATACAATAGCGCAAGACAGGGGTAATTGGAGATCGCAGGGAGAGGCCTTCGTCCTGCAGTGGACATAAAATATAGGCTGATGATGATGATGATGCTTTAGTGTAAATTGTGCAAGTACATGCTTGTTGTCTTGCTCAATGCTGTAGCTTGAATCACCTGCATGTGAATTCTGCTTAAACAATTGTTTTGTTCAGCACCAAGCTAAACAGTATGGGCAGTGACGATAGGCTAGCTGGCCTACGCTTCACTAGAGCAACCTATGTGATGACATGGGCATGCTATGAATGCTCGCAATGCATTAGGCGTGAGCTACGTATACTCTTGAGGATGACAATGTATTTTGAAAGTTTGACGCTGTATGTCTGTTACCTGACCTTTGTGGAAATTTGCCTCTGTCGCCTGGTATACCATTGGTTTTACTACTTCCAAAATAATTTATTGTGCTCACTTTGTTTACTTGCTTTACAGTAGACTTTTATGAGGCATGATTCACTGTAACCACGAACAGTTGGTGTATACCACTGAATGAATGTTTTAAATACCATGAAACATTAATTTATTTGAGGTTCACAGCGTAATGGAGCCGTCGCCTCTTAATTTTGCTGTGTTGGCTCAGCTAGGACAGTGCTAATTTTTTGTAGGTAGGTGATACAACATAAGCTTTCTTGTCCATTTTACTTGCAGCAAAATGCATTGTATTTTAATATGTACATATTTAGTTTGTAGGTGTGACCTGGCATCATTTTTTTCAACTTTGACTTTGTGAAATAGCACTCTTTTGTTTTCGTTTTATGCATATGTATTGCCTATTTTTCCGACAAGCACCATCACCGAAGTCTTTCGATAATTGTGAGTACATGGCAGATATAAATATTGTACAATTATAGCCCTGTAGCGAAGACCTTGCATACAAGGCATTTGTAAGCTAAACTGCAGCTACATTCAAGAATAGCTGATCCCATTGACGAGTTTTATTAAAGGTATGAATACTGTGTGTGATATATAGCTTACATTATTATACAAATGGCCTGTTGCATACAAGTACGCTGACTAATACTGATGCCATAGAGCAGTGGCACAATAAGTCTTCCTACGTGCTGTTCATAATTTTCTTTTGTGTATACTCTGCAATGTCCTTCATTTATATAATAAATGTGGCTTCCTTCTGTATTTGTGTGAAATCTCCTGGCTTCTATAGGTGCAATAAACATTGAATAAAGAATGAAGCAGTTACTGTTCTCATAAAAATGTGCTTTGCATAGCACAAGTACACTAGCAACACATTGGAAGCACAAGTGCAAATGAATGCTGACATTTTTTCCCTTGCCGCTATGTATTCAGTTTTCATGGCGTTTCGCTCGCAGTTTCACACTAGCAGTAGAAGGGTCCCCCTGGCAGTGTTTGGCTCTAGGACATAATTCTGATGTGGAGCTACACTCGCATTCGAAAACAGCTGAATAAATTATACATAATGCACAAATTATGTCAATTTGCTTTATTATATAACGAAAGTAGATCTCCGAGGCACGTCTCAACAGCGTCGTCACCACACACAATCATACAAAATAGTGCACGTAAACCTTAATAAACGGCGAAGACTTCGGAGTTTAGTATGCAGGCTAATGCTATTTATTCCTCTCTAAACAAAAGACGCTCAGCAGAGCTAGGTTCCTTGTCGCATTTTCGCTTAGTTGACTAAGCGAAAATGCGACAAAAAAGTGTCCCTCAAAACATCTCGTTTCTTTCTAGGTTCAAGACAGCGGGACAAAGATTAGCAAGATAATACGCACCGCAGTTCAGGTTGCACAACAGCTGATTTGACGAAACTTAGAGTACGTGGAAAAAATAGACCACACTTGGGCGTTTTGGAGGGTTTTGAGGCGAGAGCGCTGGAAACTCCACTATCGCGGTGGTAAGTGTGAGTGACGCCTTGAAAATGCTCTGTCTTCGTGAGTCAGGCGCCGCAGTCTCGCGCCACGTTTCAAGGCATTGTATGTCAAGCGAAGAACGACGCGCGAAGTAGCAGAAAACCACTCGCATACGTGCCTCCAAGCCTGTGACAGCAGGTGCCACTAAAGCTTACCACGTACCAAACAATCGCGAATGGTCCAGCAACCTTGTGGGTCTATTTCTACCCAAAGGACACCGCGTACAAGGCCCCAGAGAGAGGGAGGGGCGGCTTCAGAGGAGGTTGGCTTGCCGAGGCTAGCGGAATCACGTGACGCATCCTGCAAGTATTTTTCTCCCTCCATGGTGCGCGCGACAGCCCGCAGCCGCGCAAAGTACAAGTATACCCGCAGTAGGTCGCAGAGTTGAAGCCGCACTCCCTCCCTCCCGCGCTGCCTTCCCGCTTTCCTCCTTTAGGCCGCTTCACATGGCGGGATTTTCACACAGCGAAACAACGAATTCCGTCGCTCAGCGACCGTCGCGGGCTCTCCACGACGGCATTCCAACATGTTGGAATTTCCGTCGCTGAGTCGCAGCGATCGGCGTGATGTGGGCGGAGCAACGTGACGTAACAGTAAGCGCCGTCGAAATAGGCCCTTTCCTGTTTTACCATGTGCTTGAAGCTCAGCGGAGCAATGTCGCGCGCAAGTTTCAACGATGTTTTAATCGATCAAGTCACGATGCGTCCCCTTTTGTGGAACGCCGCGCTTAATGACTATAAGAAGACCACGAACAGGTCAGCGTTGTGGGAAGAAGTGGTGGCAGCTATGAGGACCATCGACCCTAATGGTATGTGTTCGGCCTTTTCATTTCTTCCCATGTAAATAAAACTGAATTTGATGAGATTTGTTGCATTTTATAAAGAAAGTTTAAATCTAGTGACTGTGGTAAGCGAAGTGTTTATTTAGGGGGTCAATTTTCTTACAAAAGTTTTGAAGGTAGCAAAACTTTTGGAAAACAGAACTATACGTTTACAACGTGGCATTGAAAAATGATATCACAGTTACCTCTAAAACCTCTAAAATGTACTACTAATTTGTAGGATTTTGTAAAAGCCCTGCAGAGATTGTAACAATTACTTCACGCAAGCTGTTTCACGAGCTTCACGCAAGCTTCCAGCTAGTTAGTTGCTTAACAAAAACGCCAATGCATTTCTCCGCAAAGTTCGGGAATTCTTATCTCGAAAATGGTGTCATCCTGATAATGATTTCCAAGTGGATCCGCCTTGCGAACTCCACGGCTACAATTTATAAATTGCAATATGGGCCATCAGATAATTAGTTAAAAACTGAATTAGTGATTTTTTGCTGATTAGTCGATTATGCATTACAATTTTTTGTGCAAGTAATATCCGCCTCTTTGAGTAGACCAGCTCATTAACTAGAATTGGGCTATCTGCCTCAGGCGACCTTAAATAAATTTTGAAAGTGTTCGCTGAAACACCCTGTATATCAAATTTGTCCGCTATACATATGGTCAGTACCAGCTACTTCTTTTACATGATCGTCGCTTCCCGATGATTATGATTTCTGTACTATGGCACATAACCACACGAAGAAATGAAGAAATACATGCCAATATAAGCCTGCTCAGGATGCCAAGTTTAGGCAAACTATTTCAATTGTGTGCGAGGTGTCGCAGAATGCAAGGTGTTGATATTTCAAGGTTCCTTTTTAACATTCCCCAGCTATTTTTGGGCCACCCACTGAAGGACGCGACCCGGTTCCGGGAACATTGAAATGCGATCATGAATCAGCTGATGGCATTTTTTTAGAGATTGCGCTAGTGATTAGGTGACACACTTATACAGAGAAGAAATACCTGAAAGACAAATTTAGACGCAAATTGGAAGACCTTAAAGATGAGCACAGGAGTGGCTCAGGTGCCACAAAGAAAAGCAAATCCAGCAACTGGCCACACATGGAAAGGCTGAGGTTCATGACAGATTTGTTTGAACCATGCCGGTAAGAGCAACTGCATGTTTAAAGGTACGAGTGCTCATTAATAAGCTACATGTAATATGCACAAGAGCAACAGCAATGTTTCACCCGAAGAAATCCATTCTCAAAATGAAAGCGCCGTAGCAGAAGAAATGGCGGTCATCCCTGCGAAACAGATTTTTGAAGATATGTTTACGTCGCCTGGATCCTCCCCTAAAACAACTCCATGCACAAGCAAAGACTCATCTGTGACATCGAGCGAGGCGACAGAGCGACGGGCAAGAAAGCAACAAAAAACAAGGAAGAAAATCGAGGCAATCGATCTTCGAATCGAAGCCATAAGGGGCGCCCTCACAGCAAGTCATTCAATGGACGACGTAACTCATTTTGTGCCATCACTTGTGCCAGCTGTGAAACAAACCTCATTACATGGAGCAGCACCTGCGGCTAGAGCTACAAAGCATTGTAGCATCCTGTAGCGCCGGAAATTATCCTAGTCTGCTAATTAGAAATTTGGAATAGTACAGGTGTAGTCAATTTAACTACAAAAAAGGCAACAGTGAAATAGTTCCCGGCAAATCACATTTGTTTACTCCAGTGTGGAGATCAGCACAACATATAAACTGTTAATTAACTGTGAAGTATTTTTTATCGTTCAAGGTCACTGTGTGAAATTGTTTTTGACGCTTGTTTGTAGGCTGGCATCCTATGAAAGATGAAAAAAAAAACGATGAGCAATAATCTTTTTTTTTTGAAATTTTGCAATTGGTGTAGCTTTGTATTGGAACACATATATGTGCTTCATTGTTTTATATTTGTTATTTGCGTGTAGTTCAGGTTTGATATACATTTGTACACACTCGCTCACTTGTATTTTTCTTTACTTGTATTTTTTGTGTGTATATCTGCTCAACTTGTTCTCTTATATGTGTTCTACTTTTTTTACCTCTATGTTAATGTCATGTCGCTTTAATTTGCTACCGTATGGTAATTCCTCTCCCCACCTAACCTTGACCGGAGGTCCCTATACAGTCTGACTGTTGGACATCCTTTTGTATTTCATATCTACGAAAACTTGTTACCCCAATGAAGCAATAAATTTTTTAAATACTCTGTCAGTTTGCAGTCCAGTGGCCATAAAACAAACCAAGGTAAATGAAGCTTTTAAACGTGAATGAAGTGGTTCATGTTTTGCCTGTTAACTGACAATATCACAAAGGGAAGCGGGGGGGGGGGGGGGCATAACATGAAAATAATGATATACAGTAATACAAAACGAATGAACCGAAAAGTTAAACATGGAAGTCAAATAAAAGATCCAACTGATGTGCACTGTTCCATTCGAAAGCTAAGTGCGACATAATATGCCGCATTATTCCTGCAAACAAGTGGAGTACACAAAGTACAAAATTCACCTTTTGTGCTCGTATTTCAATAACACAGAAATGTCTGTTTTCATTTATATATTTATTGACTTATGCGAAGTGTCACTGTGCCATATGTCAAACAAGAAGCGGCTAGCAGACAGCAAATCCAGCAAAACCTGGTGGCTGCTTGTTTTGTCTCTCACGGCCGCAGACCAGCAGATGCCCGTTGCCAAGGCACAGAACCCTCCCTACTCACAAAGTATGAGCAGAAAAGGTCTCTTGTTTCCGCTGCCGTCCTTGTATATTGTGCCCAGTGGAAGGTTGCAGACAGAATATTGCTGAGGTGCCTCTGTCCTAGGTGGTGCGCCACGGGCCACTGGTGATGATGCCATATGCATCTTCACTGTCGACATAGTTCGCCGTCAAGTAGATCACGTCATCACGCAAGAAGTTGTGCAGGACACAACATGCCATGACAACGTAGTCTGCATTTTGTGGTTGCAGATTGATGGCACGTTGAAAGATCCTGAATCGGGAGGCCATCACTCCAAAAGCATTTTCAACGCACCTCCTGCAAATTGCAGTAAAAAAATAATTCAACATACGCAAGGGCAAATTTTGTGGTTTTAGTTACCTGGCTCTGCTTAGACGGTAATTAAAGATGCGCTTGCATTCATCCTGGCCCCTCCAAGAATATGGCCACAGAAAATCTGGACGAAGTTGAAATGCTTCGTCCCCGACGAAGACGTGAGGAGCAACACTGTTTGTGCCAGGCAGCTGCTTCGGAGATGGAAGGCCGAGCAAGCCCTTTTCTAGAGATTTTCCAAAGCAAGAAGCAGACAATGTGCCACCATCACTTTGACGTCCATAAGCCCCAACATCAACACATATGAATTTCAAATTGATGTCAACAGCGGCCATGAGCACGATGGAGTATGTTCCCTGTAAGAAAATGAAACCATAAGCACATGTTATGCAAATGTGACTTACCGCATTAATTACCTTGTAGTTGTAATACAAGCTCCCTGAATGAGGAGGGGCTTGTATCTGAACATGCTTGCCGTCCACAGCTCCAATACAGTGAGGGAAATTCCATTTTTTCCTGGAATCCTTGCGCTACCTCCTGCCAGGCTTCCGTTGTCGGCACTTTCACACATACAAAATAAGTTGCTCTTAGGTTGTGGAAAAAAAATGTTCGATAGAAGTGTGACCGAAGCAAGCTAGTCCAGGCACACAGGTACTGCTGAAAACTAGCTGCCGGAGTCGAAGTTTGTAACCATTAGAGTAATAAATGGCCTCCATGTACAGTGGCTCAATGCGTACCTTTAGGTACAAAGGTTGCAGTGTTCTCCACAGCAGCCTGCACACGTGATGCAGAATGGTCGCCACTGTTGAGATGCCAACCCTGAAGCTAATAGGAACATCTTGCATGTACATGCCAGATGCGAGGTACCTGAAGAACAACGTATGAAAGATTGATAACAAAGAACACGGTTTAAAGGAAAAAATTAAAGGAAGCCTATATGATGTTCAGCAATAGAGGAGAACAAGGAAAACATCGCAGCGTAATAAGACACCTTGACGAGCAGTGCAAAAAGAACGGACAAATCACAAGTACACAGGACGGGCACACTGTCCGCTCTGTCAGGTCTGAAGAGCGTCTGTCCTTCTCACACACAGACACATGCACCCACGGTCCGTCCGCTCTAGTCGTCAAAACTCCATCCCAGCTCCAAAATGTAAACACAACAGGAGCGACGCCCTGCTCTTCGTCAATCACCCAGGGCAGAGGTTGCCTCCGTGGAGGTAGTGCCGTCTCCATGCAAAAATACAGAAATACAGCACAAGGTTTAATGAAGGTTTGAACAACATTACGTGTTCTGCATTGTTTTTCTATTTTGAACAGACAGCAATAATGAATGTAAAGTTAATAGCTTTTCCATTGCCTATATACAGGGTGTCCCAGCTATCATGCAGCACGATTTAAAGAAAGAGGAACGGCGTTACGCGAAGAAAGCCTAGTGCGTATTGTTTCCAGTGCACTGAAGTAGCCGTCAGTAATTTTTTGTTACTAAAATTAATTAGCTAATTGTAATTATTTATCTATATATAACTTGAGAAGTACTGTCCTAATTATCAAAGTGTCAATGAGAAAATTGTAGAGCTACATGAAAAACTTCTGATACAGCTTTCTGTTGCTCAATACGTGCTACATAAAAGTGTTTTTCCGAGCGTGAAAGAAGCCCGCGAATACATGCAAAGTGCCTCGAGCGGCCAGTCGCGCGGCAATACCGCGTTCCTCTTTTTTTAAATCGTGCTGCGTGATAGCTGGGACACCCTGTATGTAACACAGTACGAGGCGTATACGAGCGAAACAATTTTTTGTGGCTTATGAAGACGTCTTCCCGAAATGAAACAGAAGATTTAGACAAAGATAAGTCAGAATTAGCTTTCCGTGTTATTTCCTGAAGATCACAGTTACAGCGTCAAAACGGGTAAAACAGTAACGTGAGATAACTACATCGGAAGTGGTGACAGGCACTGACCGATACCAATGCTCCTTAGCTATGGCATGTTTACCTAAGTGAAATAGCGAGCCGTGCACGTGAGGGCAGTGGTTCACGCACGACATGAAGCCTTGTCAAACCTGCTTCGACAAGCGAGTGCAGAGTTTCAAATGTCTCCGGCGACATTCTGTAATACTTTCTGAAGTATTCCTTGTCTCCTGACATTAGCAAGGGCATCTGCGCAACACAAACAATTTCTCAATTTCGATGTTTTTAGATGGGAGCCCCGGAGCAAAAGCTTCCTTTAAATGTACAAGTTCGAACTCACCGTTGTGTAGAATTCTGACTCCTGCATCCGGTTCTCCCAAATAGGACGTACCCACCAGCGCCTCTGGCTTTCGAGCTTCATCAACAATTTCGTTTTCTCCAGCTCGCACAAATAATTTATGAGGAGAAGCTGCATGCTGTCCAGGTCGGGAGCTTACGCCGCCTTCGACATACGGCACGTACCCTCATGATCGTCGTCAACGTCTTCATTGCTACAAATTGTGCCAGGCACTTGCACACTTAATAGTAGCTTCTTTTTGAGAAGCAAATACTCCTCCAGGAGAAGAGTTGTGGTTTCCATCGTACCGCAAGAGACTAGTGTGTAGAAAACAAAACCACCCCACCACGCCGCACGCTTGTGCGGTTTGTGCAGCATTTTCACTCGCCGCAGCTGCGGACTAAGCGATCGCAAAGTCTCAACGCGTTTAAAGGCTGAAAAATTGTTTACTATTCTATTTTCAGAAAAAAATAATATGAAATTGTAATATTCGACTAGTTTCCATCTGGTTTTTATTTAACGATGCAGGCATGGATACTTTGTGAGCAGGGAGCAACCTTGGGCGTCGCTGCGACGGAAATCGCGCAGTCAAAAACGCATGTGAAAGCTGCCAGTGAAAATCGCTCTGCGACGTGCGCGACAGAACGACTTTTTTCGCCCCAATCGCGCCATGTGAAACGGCCTTTTCGCGTGGAAGATTGAATCGCCAGTTCCACTTGCGCCCGGTCGCAAGATACGCATTTGGTGCCGCAGCTAAACTTCGCCTCCCCTCCCTCCCTCCCATCCCCCCACGGCCTTTCGCACGACGGCAGACATCGCGTTCGCTCTGCCGTGCGTTCGCTCTCCGTGAAAGCGCGCGTCCCTCGCGCGCTTTCACTCGCACATACAGCATACGGCACGCGGCGACGATTTTATTGCCCTTGGACTTTTACGGAACTTCGCGGCGACGGCGACAATGATGGCGAAGCCGGCTGCGCAGCACTGTTTGTTTTCTTTTGAACCGCCTCTGAAAGCTTCTCTAGTAGCCTTGTTGGCTACGCGATACGTCACTAACGCGCGCTCGCTTGAACACTCTAAGAAGGAGAAGAAAAAAAAAAGAATACTTGGGAAGTCCTTTTGCCACGCAACAATGTTCATGAACTGGTTTACTAGCGTTTCATTTCTTGAAAACTCATCGCTCGGCGCCACCGCGTTGGTGCAGTGATTACGCTGCTGACACGAAAGACGCGGATTCGATCCCGGCCGCGGCAGTCGCATTTAAATGGAAGCGAAATGCTAGAAGCCGGTGTACTGTGTGATGTCAGTGCACATTAGAGAACCACAGGTTGTCGAAATTCCCGGAGCCGTCCACTACGGCGTGCATCATAATCACATCGTGGTTTTGGCACGTAAAACCCCAGCAATTATTAGGACGAAACTTTTATGCGTCTCATGCGGAGGTGTCCTTTAAGGAGTTGGCAACGGCCTTGTCGAAAACCCGGCGTCGCCGCGGATGACAAAAAAATGTCGCGTAGCCCTATGGAAATGCATACACCCGATCACCGTGTGGCGCATACCTCCCTACCAAAGTCCGGTATATGCGGGTATGTGCCACACGGGGTTTTAGATGTAGCGAAAGCCTATCATTTGGTAATGTATAACCTAATGTGTAACTTAATGTATAACTCAATGCATGACTAAATTTGCACCAGGCTTTCGCCTTCAGTGGTACAAAGAGTGTAACGCCGAGCGGAACTTTTGAAACAGGTGCACTTTGGATTCCTTACGATTCCTAAACCACCACTTCCACCTCAAGAAAGCAAGTTTGCAAGACGCGCTCACCTTTTTTGCGCAGGCTAGGCGAAGCATTGGGCATGGATTTATGGCAGTAGGTTTGCCGTCAACAAAGTGAATGGACCAGAACTGTAATAAACGAAGAAACGCGCAACGGAACGGCAAAGTGGCGCGGTGGATATTAGCTTTGTGTCCATAGCCACAAGTAGGACAACACTAGCACGTGCAAGCTTGTTTGGCTTGATGTTCTTGCGGTCGAGGGCAATTTCCCATTCCCGACACTTTTGAGGTGCAGCCGGAAATCAGTGTAATGAGTACACACCGCACCCACACGTACCTCGGTTGCACTGATGATCGGCGCAGATTTCATTCATCAGAAGCTTGCGCTTGTGTTGATTGTTCCTGCAGCCAACGACGATACAATGCCGCCCTGACTAGTAGCTTTTCTACAGAGGTCAACACACCTGTCTAGAACATACTCATGAGGGTAAAAGTAGATATGAAAGCTTGAACCGTCCACCATGTCGAGGGAATTCAATGGAAACTATAAATTCTGTCACGCAACCTCACATACAGCCGATTTCGTGCCACATGCCATCTTCAGGTATCGCCAGCGCACTCCTGAGAACGTCGTTCGCGCGTTCTAGAGAAGTGTGTTGACCTCTGTACATCGTTGCTACTCACTCAAACCGTAAGCAGCAACGACTGAAACAAGCGCCACACAACAAATAAACACACACGCTTGTCCGCCGATTCCCGCAGTCCGCGCCGAGACGTGGCGCCTGGTGTCGAGAGTACTCGTATAGGAGCGCTCCTGCAGCCTGCGTGCGAGGGTAAAATAATCTGGTCTATAGCGTAGACCAGAAACGTCATCGCGCGTTGCCTAGCAACCACTTGGCACAGCTGCGCTTCGCTTCGCCACCGCTCCGCACCTGCGCGCCGAGCAGCTACGACCGCGCACCTGCTCCGTCTAGCCATGACGTCACTTCACGTCGCCTAGTAACCACATATGCCTCGCTTCGCCTAGACATGTCAACGCTTCCCCAGGCCACGTCTTGAAGCGCGTCATGCGGCTAAGCGAGAAGCTGCGCGTCGGCGGCGAGCCGTTCCAGAATAGCGTGCCGAAGCTGCAGCCGAGAAGAGGCGTCGTCGAGTCGAAGATATCGAGTTTCGAGAACGAGAACGCGAGAGTCTGCGTTTGAGTAAGCAGCGTCGCCAGGATGGCGTCCCTGGCTGTAGCTTGGTCGATCACAAGCTCCGCTATTGGCTCCAGCCTTGCACCACTAGTGCAAGCTGCGCTCATTTTTTTTACTGGAAGTGTTGTGTTGCCGAGCTGGAGCCGTTAATGACGAACAGGCATGCTCGGCCAGCGGAACTGCGCCGCCGCCAGCGAGGCAGCGACGAGTGAACGAACACAAAGCGGCAACAATTGAAACGGAAGCATCTCTCTTTATTTCACGCTGCGCTTATGTGCATTGCCCGCTCGTACATGTATAACGTCGGTACATGACGTAACCAGGCACTAGCTCGCTTAGCGCCACCTGGTCGAGAAGGCACAGACTTCAAGGCAGAACAGTAAGTTGGAGCATTTCATCGGTTGAAGGACAAGGATTGTTTTCAGCATCTCCTGATTGTGAAAATTGTAAGGAACCTCTGCGTGCACATAATTTTCAAACACTTCAACGGCAGTGGCAGTGCAATTAGACAATCAAAACTGGATCGACGCTAGATACAGGAGTATGGTATCTAACGTGCGAGGCAAGCCAGCCATGGGTAAGCAACGTATGTGCTATGAAAGTAAGGTTTTCCGTAATCCAAGCTCCTTGTGCACGTCCCCTAGATTGGTAGATCTCAGTGGTGGGCCCACATGACGTAATGAGATAGAAAAAAAACTATGTTAAATGAAGGATTTGGCCATCGTTGCCTGTTGTGCTTAATATCATGCATTCGAAGATCAGCGAAACATTCTAAAAGCGAGTCAATCGTGTGGCAGCGACATGATCGCTACACAGCTACCACTGCTATAATTTAGCCGGTGGTAACCCAAGAATGCAGTAGCAACAGTACCACCGTACTACTCAAGGATAATTTGTATAGGTGGACCAACCAGTAGTGGTCGCACATTTCGATGACGTCACGGCGGAGTATATATAGACGGGAGTATATCTCATGATGCCGTATGGGCCAAGTATATGGAAAATGCAGGAAGGCTTTTATAAAGGAAACCGCTGGACTGATTTGAATGAAATTTGCACCATTTGAGGGAAGTCAAATTGTAGTGACTAGATGAAGCATATTTTTGATTCAGAGTTTGAAAGTATGCCCGAAAATTCCCTCAAAATTGATTACTATACACAAATGGAAGAATGAAGTTTACAAATTCGTTACTATATGCACCAAAAACAGATGTCGCAGTTTTGTAATATATGTCCCTGCTAGAGAACATGAACCTGGCCTTGTTGCTACTTACTACTTGACATGTCTACCGCTAAGGAAAGACGAGCACCACCCGTGTTTGTGCTGTCTTTCCTCGCTGTCCTCCTCTTTCATTAGCGGCAAACATGTCGTGTAGTTGGATCTGTTAGAGCACTTAAAGCGGACACATTTGGTATATGAATTGGCAGCTTGCGTGAAATTGTTACAACGTTCACACTTGTTTTAAAAAAAGCCCTGTTCACAAATTAAGGGTACATTTGTGAGCGACGTATAAAATATAAATTTTGTCAGCTTTATATATCAATATGTGCGTTTTACACACTAGCATTGTCAGTGTTGTTTTGCTGGGTTACAGAGTGGAAAACTGCCAACAAGCTTTATTTTTAAAAATCTTTCTGTTCTATTCTCAACAATGTTTTTAAAGAAAGTGAGAACCTAAATAAAAATGTATCTTCCAGCACTAACTAGCTTATAACTTTTTCTTCTAAATGCATCAAACCTAATCAAATTCGGCTCAGTGGTTGGCGAGAAAAACTATTTCGCTGTTCTCGTGTGTTGAGGCGGGAGCCCCCAAGCTAAAGTTTCTTTTTAAATTCTTAGGTTTTAGCCGACTGGAGGATGGTATTGCACAACAAAACAACAAATCATGCTCATGTTTAAGGCCTCAGGGTTAGTTCAGCCTTCGCTGTGTTTTAGTACTGTAGCTGGTACGTATGTCAAATGACGCGCTACCTTTTTCATCATAGATGCTCACAGAATGAGATGTTTCGCACTGTTTTAACTTGCAACGCTTCAATGCGGTATAATCGTACACTCAGTTAAGTGTAAGCATGCCAAGCTTGTTGAAAGGTGGTTCGTGAAAAGGTGAGTCCGCAGTGGCGTGCATAGCCGACACGTATGCATTATATCTCACGTGATGCTACGATCAAGTGAAAACGGCAGATAAGCGGTTGTAGATCGGCGTCACAAAACGGGGGGGGGGGGGGGGGGGGGGGGGGAAACACAAAAGAGTCAAGCAAATCCTTAGGTGCAATGCTAGTCAGGAGAAAGGGGAGACCACTTCACAACCTGCACTCTGAACGTAGATAGGCCGATGATGACCACGCTCCTCACAAGAAACCACTTCTTTAATGGTTCAAGTAAACCATTAACTAGCTTCAAAAGTAATTATTAGATTGATAATTTCAGATAAGGAAGCGCGTCCCCAGGCTTCAGCAACATAGCCGGGGAAGAAAATGTGTGGCTCTATTGAACGCGCTTTTCCTAATTAGCGTCGTGGCGGATTTTAACTTCGCGGTTTATTTTCTCTCGCAAATGGCAATTTATGTGTGCGCGGCAAACAATGTGCGGCTTCGCACATATGCGCAGCGCGATTGCTTTCCGCAGAAATTAAGGTCACTAGCGCAGTCAGCACGGAACAGTTCATTAAGGTTTCTATTCGCATTTTAATAAAGTGATTTCACAAGCAGATGGCGGGCCCAGCCTGAGCAAATAGAACGCCGTACGCAGTATTGCGAAATCGGGACCAGAAGCGTGAGCGCACGCCACTGCCGAAGTTGTGCCGTCCGAACCCTGACTCGACTGCACCGAGAACTGCGCGGCCGCCATGGAGGCAAGCCTTTTACAGCAGTCATTCGCAGTGCTGGTTCTGCTAGTGGCTTGCCAGCAGCACACAATGTGCGACGCCAGCTCCACCGGACTACCCCAGTTCTGCGGTAATACCCCCACTTATATATGATTCGTAGGCGCAGAAAGTGCATGTATGGAGCCACCACCTGTTTACAATTATTATAGAAAGGCTGATGAGTAAAATTTTCATTTAATATTAACAATCATATTATTTATACTATTCTGAAGCAGCCAGGAGGAAGAATAGCGCCATTCACGAATGCCTTTTTTTTTCACATTGTTCGCTGCGCAAGAGAAGTAATGGCCGAATATATTTGCGCGCTAGGGCTCAAGTTATCTGTTTCGCAATGATGTTACAGGGTATTCCACGGCTTTTATTTCATATCCACCAGATCAGCTGACGACTGAGTAGCGTGTTGAATTAGGCTGGTTATTACATTACAGAAGCTGAAGCGAACGGCGCCGAAAAACAGGATGATGACGAGTGAACATGCACAAACCCCCACGGCTCTGACTAACTACCAATTTTTATGGCGCATCTACGTAAATATATAGTGTAAATACAACCAGGAGAAGGAAAGGCACAAACAAGGGCATATATATATGAAATCTCCGTTATCAATGAGATGTCACGTGCTGGATAGGTACATGCTTGGATTTACAGGAAAGCGAGTCGCTCAAACTGTCCTCAAGACTGGGCAGCCTACGAAAACATTGCTGTTTTAACACAAAGTGTCATTCTCCAAGCTAAAGACAAATACTTTAATGATACGCTCCCTAACCTTATGAAAACGGATCCCAAAAAATTTTGGAATATCGTGAACCCTAAAAGTATCCATTCATTAGCGGTATTGACGAGGGAAGACTGCAGCACTTTAACGGTTGAACAGTGTGTCAAAAAATTTAATAAACACTTCACTGAAGTATTCACTAACAAACTTCCACTGAATGATTCGCTGTCATTGTCGCAACTGACCTTTTCGCACCCTTTCCCAGCAATCCTAATTACAGAACACGGCGTTGCTAGCGCCATCAATCGGCTTCCTCACAAAACCAGTCCCGGACCAGATGGCATCAGCGCCAAACTACTTAAATTAACCTGCCACCATTCAGCTAACCTGCTCGCATCAATCTTCCAGCAATCCCTTAATTCTGGCTGTATACCGGATGACTGGAAATCTGCATATGTAGTTCCTATATTCAAATCTGGCTGCAGAAATTACCCTAACAACTACAGGCCGATTTCACTTACGTCCATTTCGTGTAAGGTACTTGAGCACATCTTATATTCACAAGTGATGGGTCATCTGAGCCGTAACAATTTACTTCTCAACACCCAGCATGGTTTCCGCGAAAAATTATCATGCCAGACACAACTATTCGAACTTGTGACAGACCTGCACACAGCCCTACATATGTCCGCCTACATCGATGCCATTTTCATAGACTTTTCAAAGGCTTTCGACCGTGTTCCTCATAATCGACTAATGTTAAAAATA
This sequence comes from Dermacentor silvarum, assembly GCF_013339745.2. Taxonomy (NCBI): domain Eukaryota; kingdom Metazoa; phylum Arthropoda; class Arachnida; order Ixodida; family Ixodidae; genus Dermacentor; species Dermacentor silvarum. The sequence continues at coordinate 162,957,760 of NC_051160.1, forward strand.
CGTAGTCTGGGTCTCGACGAGAGAACGACTGCTTGGATCCAGGAATTTCTAAACAGTCGGTGTCAGTCAGTTAAACTTAAGGATTACGTATCTAAACCGACACGAGTAACATCTGGGGTACCGCAAGGGAGTGTGCTGGGTCCTCTCCTATTTTTAGTATACATAAATGACATAGCCTCTAACATAAGTTCGTCAATCCGTCTTTTCGCAGACGATTGTGTTATTTATAAGAAAATAACTTGCATGGCCGACGTCGCAGAACTACAATCTGATCTCTCAAGGTTAAAGGAATGGTGCAGTAATTGGCAAATGGAAATTAATGTCGAAAAAACCAAACACTTAAAATTTACTAGCATTTCTTCTGCATGTTCAAACTCTTATAAAATAAATGACATAGTAATAGAAAAAGTCACGTCATTTAAGTACCTGGGCGGCATACTTACTTCCGATTTAAGCTGGGCTGCCCACATCGAGCATGTTACCAATAAGGCTTTCAAGAAGCTCGGCCTACTTAAACGACGTTTGCATTTCAGTAATAAAGATACAAGACTGCACGCTTTCAAATCATTGATTCGGCCCTCTCTAGAATATGCTTCTATCATATGGCATCCTCACCTGACAGGTCTGACTAACATGCTCGAAATGGTACAGAACAAAGCCGCGCGGTTTGTCACGTCATCCTACTCACGTTTCATAAGCGTTTCATCACTAAAAGCTGAACTTGATCTAGCTACGCTTGTCATGCGAAGGCGACATGCTCGACTATCGTTTTTTTACTCACTTTACCACAGCAACACAACGTTCGCCCAATCGCACATTTTTCCAGCCCCTCATACTTCAACCCGTCTCGATCATGCGCACAAAGTATCACCCATTTTCGCCCGCACGAAGAAGTACCAAAATTCGCCTTTAGTATTGTGCATAAGCGAATGGAACTCCCTGCCGTCCAAAATAGCCGAGATATCAGATGCTTCAATGTTTCACTCTTCGCTGCTGGGTTACTTACAAAATGGAAAACATTCCTAACCTGTATCTGCCTGTCTTTGTTTCATATGCGGAATTTGTACGCTATATTTATGCAGTCTTCTTTCCAATGTACTGATGATCAGTGGTTTAATGGCCATGTAACAAATCGCTGTGTACTCGTTATCAATGTATTTTGTAGATTATTTTTTTTCTGTGCTATTCTGGACACCTTGGTTCAAATGAACATGCTCTTTCTTTTTCCTGTTTTGTATTAAGTATTGTTGTATTCTATTTATATTGTTTATACATTATATTTATGTACTCACCTGAAATCCCCCCCTATGTAATGGCCACTAGGGCCTTTAGGGTATTGAAATAAATAAATAAAAATAAATGATTAGATAGCGAAGGCACGCTGACACAATTTTTGCCAATTTTATGTATCTCGAAGGCCAAGCTCGCCGTGACGTTGGGAATTTTGACGGCTTCTGAACCAGCGTAGAGTAACATTTTTTTTACTACAGGATAAACTACTTTGTGCTCAGAAGGATACTGAGGCGGAACTTGGCAAGTTGAGAATTACTACTGGTGCCAAAACAGCTCTAATATGAGAGAAATACTTAGAAAGCTGCGAAGTCACACTAACGCAGTGGCATTTAGGTTCTTGCGCGAAATTCAAGGGATGAAACTTTTACCTTGATTTTATTTCCTAGTAACCAACCAATAGCCGCGAATAGAACAAAAATGTAGTCATTAAAGAATGCCTTATCGGTCTGAACTGATTCAGCGTGCATTCAAGGTCGCCACCACTGGGAAAGCACCAATGGCGCGCCGGAGTAAAATCCCGTGACTAGCCAGTTCCGGGATTCCGGCGAACATTTCTTGTTTCATTTCATTTCATTTTCATTTATTGAGCATTCTTTTTCACACAGTGATATGTTAAAATACCATGATGCAATATTCATACAATGATAGAGGTTACACAAAAACAAATGCAATGAACAGTGAAAAAGACGCAAGGACAGGAATTAAAAGCTACTGAAATAGCAGCTTGACAGGATTCCTGACCCTAATATTTTAAAGCAGTTTTGGCAGACAAACAGTACAAGGTAACAATACATGTTCATGTAAAAGAAATAATTATAAAAATAGTAAAGAAATGTAGGCATCCATAGAGTGAAATAATATACATGTACATACAAACAAAAAAAAACACAAAAAAATCTGTAAACACTGTAAAAATAAGAATCAGCAAAGAGTGAAAGAAAAATACCAGCATATATAAAAAATATGCTAAATATTTTTTAAAAAAACGTACACACAACCCCCCCCCCCCTCCTTACACAAAAAGGGAGGAACTTTACTGAAAAGAATGAGTGCATTCAGCGGTACTACATGGCATTTCTAATTAAATATTCTTTTCACACTTTCCGTGTCACTGTATCAGCTTAATACCCTTGCTGTTGAAGAAATTTAAAAATTTTGGCATAATGTACTGTAGACATTTTTAAACCGTATCCTGATCGTGAAAAAGGTATATACCATGTGTCTCTTTGTGTGATGTCATAAGGTGTTTCAGGTGGTTTTCTTAGTTTGCACAGTTTAGAAAGTGATTGCTTTTATTTTTCAGACCATGCTTGTATTTAATGAAAATGTTAAAATTGTACAGCTGTTCTATTTGAAGCACATTAAATGTTTTGAATAAGTTAGATGTATGGGCATCGTGTGGGACACCTGCAATATGTCAGATTGCCTTTTTTGTAGCGTGAGCAATTTTAATTTATTCTTTTGCGTGGTGTTTCCCCAGACAAGGCTACAGTAATTAATATGTGATTGAAAAATGACATTATAAATGAGTAACTTGATTTTGGATGAGACTATGTTTCGAAATCGTGAAAGTACACCACACGCCTTGGCAAATTTCTTGGCAACATCATGCACATGGGAATCCCAGTCTAAGTCTTCACTGAAAGTAACCCCTAATATTTTACATCTTTTGCTATCTCAATCTTTTGATCCCCGAGGCGTAGGTCTAAGCAATGGAAAATTTGTTTACGAGTTGGTTTGAATAGGACAGCCTTCGTTTTTGTAGCATTGATAACCAGAGAATTCGCCCTACTCCAATGCAGTAACCTTTCAAGCGTGTCTTGAGCTAATACTTCGAGATGATATATATCATCGGATTGAAAGAACAAGCTAGTATCGTCGGCGTCAACTGAAAATTGGGTACTCTGACTAACTCGTACTATATCGTTTACGTAATGTTTAATACGGGGCCTAACAGACTGCCCTGTGGAACGCCAGTACTTGTTTCTAATAAGGAAGAACTTTTGCCTTTTATGTTTACACATTGTTTTCTGTGTTGTAAGTAAGATTTTATTAGATTAAGGACAACACCCCGGAAACCGTAGTGCTCTAATTTAGTAAACAGAGTTTCATGATGTATTCTATCAAACGCCTTTGAAAAATCAATATATATACCCAATGCCAGCATTTTTTCTTCAAACCCATTTAAAATTATTTCTTTTTGTGCTAATAAGGCGTGTTCAGTTGATAAGCCTTGTCGAAAGCCAAATTGTTCAGCCGCGAGCAAAGAATGCTTGTCACAGAAGGAGAGGATTCGCTTACTGATAACTTTTTCTAATCCTTTTGAAATAACCGGCAATATTGCGATTGGTTGGTAGTTTGAAAAATCCTTCTTATTTCTTGATTAGTGCAACACGCTAACTTTAGCGTGTTGCATTTTCTCAGGAAAAACTCCTGTGGACAGACACAAGTTGAATACAAAGGTAATGGGAGGTACTAGAAGGTCAAGTACGTATTTAATTGGCCTAATTTGAAGCTCATCAATATCGCGTGCTTTGCTGTCTTTAAGGCCCATAAAAGTCAAATGTATTTCCTTGTGAGTTGTTGGTTCAAAAAAAGCAGACTTCACATTTGGTGTACCCATAAACTGCAATGTAGAGCGCTTATCTGCAGTTGGCGTGCTACTAGAGTAGTGAAATATTTGTTAAAACTATTTGCTAGGTTTTCACCCGATAGTATTTTGTTATGGATTACGAGCTCCAATTACTTCGTGTGGCTAGGGCCCGAATATAGTAGACGATTAATTTCCTGCCATAGAATATCGCTACGACTGCTTGCTCTTTCAAATAAATTTAAAAGATAAGCATTCTTTTTATTACGTAAGGTTTTATTCAAACAGTTCCTAAATGTCTTAAATTCTGCCAAATCATTGCCCTCTCTACTTTTGATAAACCTGAAATATAAAGCATTCTTTTTACGAATCATCTCATAGCATTCCTTTGTTAACCATGGCTTTCGAATTTTCTCTGAAGTTCTCACAGTCTTTAACCTAAAGCAGTTGTGATAAACGTTTTTTAAAAGATACATCAAGGTATCGTAAGCCTTGTCAGCATTTGCGCAGCTATACAACGTACTCAAGTTTAATTTTCATACCGCGCATCGAAAAACGGACCTTCTCTTCGGTCATGTCGGGGTCGGCATGGTAAAAAAGACAGGTCGTATCTTCTGATAATCGCAATGTGTTAGCAGGATACTTTAATTTTCCAGACTTAACCTGGGGCGACAGTATGCGCTCGGACGGAAGACGTTCAGCCTTTCTTGATATGGTCTGCAAATACGGGCTTGAACAATATGTTGTGAACGCTACACAAGAAAATAACACGCTCGACTTATTATTTTGCAATTACCCGAATGTTGTTCATGACGTCTGTGTATGACGTCATGAACAACATTGTGTATGACGTGTGTATGACGTCATGACGTCTGTGTATCACCAGTTTTAGTGGCCATAAATTTGTAACCGCAATGCTTACTGTGCCGCAACTATTTCCTGCTACCAACGAAACTTGGAAGGTTGATGAATACTCCAGGGAAAATTATAATGAAATCAGCCTGAGTATGGAAGCGGCGTTTCAGGCTTATACCCAACATTCATATGAGAGCGCGGACTACCTCTGGAATTCTTTTAAATGTGTGCTGTCATCACTGATTGAAAAACATGCTCCTTTCAAGCACGTAACAGACAAACCAAAAGCAGATAAACCATTAATGACGTATGAAGTTAAACGAAAGATAAAGCAAAGGTTGGGTGCTTATCAAACATATAAAAGGAATCCTTCGATACAACTAGAGCGCCGCCTGGAGGAGCAGCAAACGGCCTATATACCGCATCTATCGCTACTGCCAAAGATATGCATTTTTCCAGACTAGCTGAATCTGTTAATACTGACACCAAAGCGTTTTGCATCTACCTAAGAAAGACACGTAAACAAACAGATATTCAGAGTATTCTTCATGAAGGAATCCAGATATCTGAAAATAACTCCAAGGTTAACGGTTTTAATAACTACTTTAAATAAGCTTTTCTAAAAAAGAAAAAGAAATACTTTTCCCAGCACTAATTCCACTCTACAAAACGTAATGCCTCCAAATACAATAACACCTGAGGGTATCAGGAAGTGTCTCAACTCCCTTAATCAATCCAAAGCAATTGGTCCAGATGAAATCTCTCCAACGATACTGAAAGCATGGTCTTTCATTTGATCTCAGTACTTACAAATATTATATTGGAAAACACTCGAAAGCGGAAAACTTCCTAAGATTGGAAAAAAGCCTATGTAGTATCAGTTTTAAAAGCGATTCCAAATCGTCTGTAACTAACTATAGGCCAATCTCACTGTGTTCCATAGGTTGTAAAGTGTTTGAACACATACTCTATAGCAATAAAATTAGGCACAAAGTAGGAAGCAATTTTTTCTTTACAAACAAACATGGTTTCCGCAAAAGCGTCTCCTGTACCACTCAGCTGATTGAACTATTTTATGACCTTGCGGATACTGCTGCAAAAAGGATGCGTACTGATGCAATTATTTTGGACTATCGTAAAGCATTTGATTCCGTCTCACATGAACTATTAGAACATAAACTGAGAGCTCTTAAATTGGACAATATGAAGGTAATTGAAGACTACCCGAGCGATAGAATTCAATGTGTGGGAATTGGAGGCATAAATTCTAGTTAAGTTGAGCTCGCTTCGGGAGTGCCGCAAGACTCGGTGGTAGGGCCTGTATTGTTTTAATTTATATAAATGATATCGCTTCGCTTCAAATATTTCATCACAAATGAGACTTCGCCGATGACTGCGTTGTTTCGAGACCAATTCGCGATCAACATGACGTAGATGCCCTTCAGCAGGACCTGAACAGCATAGCCTTCTAGCTGGTGCCAAACCTGGGAGGTTGGCCTGGACACGAATAAATGTTATCAGGTAACATTTACTAAATCTAAGATCACTAGTGAATCCAACTACAAACTAGACGATACCATCCTTAGTAAAGCTAATAAAGTTAAATATTTAGGTGTCCTACTAACTGTTGATCTGTCCTGTTCAAGCCATGTGACTGTGAAAAAGCTAGGAAAATGCTTAACCTAACGAAGATAACGAATTTAAATATTTCGGTGTCCTCTGGTGATCTGTCCTTTTCAAGATATAGCGATGTGACTGTAAAAAAAAACCTAGGAAAATGCTTGTCCTACTTATATGCACCCTTGGTTGGGAGTGCGCCTCAGATTCTTAAAAATACAGCATATAGGTCGCTGGTAAAGCCGCAATTAAAATATGTGACCGTGGTGTAAGGTCCGCACCAGCAGTACCTTATTGATAAGTTAGAAGCAATACAAAACCGCGCAGCCACATTTATATCAAAGCAGTACTCCAGACATGTCAGCATAACTGAGATAAAGGAGCACGTCGGTTTAAAGGCGCTACAGATAAGGCGCCATAAGCAAAGGCGCCTTACCACTACACTCAATATACATCAACTCGGCCGGCACTGTTAAGAAAAAAATACCTCAAAACACCCCACTATATTTTGAGCAGGATAGACCACAGTTTCAAAATACGTGAAATTGCCTGTAAAACGAACTATATGAAGTATTTATTCTAAACGTAGTATTTATGACTGGAATAAGCTATCGGTTGAAATTGTGGGTGCTCATCATGAAGAGTTTTTAAGGTTAACTTATGACTGGTTATCTTACAGTTCTTTCAAAACCAGCCATTGATCGATGATTTGTGATGCTACTGTTCTCTCAAACCAGTTACTATAGGCTGATTGTATTAGTGTACATAACCTATTCTTTACTTTTCTGTTTTACTGGTCTTGATGCACTGCTCCCTTGTCCTCCCTCCTAGTGATTTTCTTAGTTCTCGTCACTTTATTGTTGTACCCACACCCCTGATATAATGCTTCAGCGTTGCCGGGTGCACTGTAAAAAAAAAATGTGGTTGATCCCTCTGTGGTTGATCCCTCTTATATAGGAATCGGTATAGAACACGAAAGTGAAACGTGTCTTCACAGAAGTAGTGTAATGTTTATTGCACATTGATATATAATGTCTATTGGTGTTTTGTGGCTAAAGCGCCCTTAGGCGTTCATGCACCCACGCTGACGCCTGGTGGCACGTCTCCTCCATCACGACTACCAACGTCGATGACCATGAGCAACCGTCGTGCATATGGAAGCTGCACTACGCTGCACACGCTAGCACAACGCGAAAGACGAAGCACGTAACTGACACACTAATACAACGCGCAAGACAAAGCACGTAACTGAATCGTCACCGAGTCAAATCAGCGCGTACAGCGCGTCGTAATTGCAGCCTCCGCGATCAACTTCAGAAACATTTTCAGAGCTAATTGCGGAGGCCACGCTCCGCTGTGCTGAGTACGGTGAACGCCACCTAAGTGGCGTTGGTAGTGCTTCTTGATGCCAGCGTCCCTTCGAATGCTGGCATCGAGGCGTCGTAGTGCTGAGACCTATTCGCCGACACTGTCACACGCACCTTTTTTACTGCTTTGAACAAAGGAACCACCTCCTTTCGTTGTTCAAAACGGCCTTCCCGCGGACGCTGGCCCGCCGCCTACGCTCGTCTACATCGAGGGTATACAAGCTGCCTTCGCTATGGCGGAATCTTTAGCGGCAATAGGCATGTCGAGGCCATGCAAGGCACCAGGACCGGATGGCATACCGTATGAACTTTATAAAAAACGGCTGCGGCTTAGATCAACTAACCCTGGATATGCAAAGCGAAAGCTTGGTTTAGCCTGGTTAAGTCTTGGTTTCACTTGGTTAACCTCTGATTGGCTTAACCAACTTTGTGGGACGCTTCCGGCGTTTTGCGAGCCGAAGGGCTCGCTCTTTCTCAGTCTCCGGCGCTTGCTTCGCGCGCTTGGCATTCCGGACCCTCTCCAGTGAAGCAGCTCGCCGGGCGATATCGACGGAGTGGTCAGACGCCGCTTGCCGACGACAGCGCAAAGCCTCCCGCTCCCGCGCAACGCTCACAGAAGACGGCCCGGCCTCGCTCTTATCCATGGCCAAGCTCGCACTGACTAGGCGAGCGCGGCGCAACTCTTAAGGCCACCCCATATTCAGCGTCTTCCCTGCGTTTTCTGGCGTTTCGTCAACCGGCTTCGCTCAGCGTTGACGCTGAGGGAGGCGCCAAGGCGAAACGCCGTGCTCGAGACACACCAATGCCACCTAGAAAAAAAAGTTCAGGCCCACTTAGGAAAAAGATAGCGAAACTGAACAGGGACATTGAGAGTCACACACAGCAGCTGTGCAAGCAACAGTGGGAAAACACCTGCAGTAACATGGAGAATCAGCTAGGGCTCGCGAAGACGTGGAACTTGCTTAGGTACATGCTTGACCCAGAAGAGACGAAAGCCGCGTATAGACAGAACATCAACAGAATCATACATGCGTATGAAGGCTCCGAACAGGAGATCTTACGGGAGATCAGGGAACGGTACATTAGTTCGGTCCCACCGGTAACGCATCCAGAATACGAAGGCGCAATCAATGAAGAGCTAGACAGACCGATCGGCGAGTCCCAGATCAGGGCAGTGTTACATAAGCTAAACACTAAATCGGCGCCCGGGGCCGACGGAATCACAAACAAAACGCACAGGAATTTAGACGATAAATCCATAAAGAAACTGACGGAATACGTCAATGCGTGCTGGGAAACCGGACGCGTACCGCAGCAATGGAAGACAGCGCACGTCGTGCTGATACCGAAGCCGGGCAAGCGACTGCAGCTAGAGAACCTCAGACCGATCTCCCTGACTTCGTGCGTGGGGAAGGTAATGGAGCACGCGGTCCTCACAAGGCTGACCAACTACCTCGAGGACCGCGACCTGCTCCCCCACACTATGTTGGGGTTCAGGAGAAACCTCTCTACGCAGGACGCGATGCTACAAATCAAACACCAGGTCATAAACAGCCCGACCAGGTCCACTAAGGCCATACTCTGCCTGGACCTGAAGAAGGCCTTTGACAACGTAACGCACGCAACCGTACTGGCCAAACTGCAGGAACTCGGCCTTGGCGAACGAACGTACAATTACGTTCGAGACTTTCTGACGAATAGAAAGGCCAAGCTTACTCTCGGGGAGCTTACTACCGAACAAATAGAGTTGGGTAGCGCCGGCACCCCGCAGAGATCGGTGATATCGCCCATGCTTTTCAACCTAGCTCTCGTGGGGTTGCCGCCCAAGCTAAACGAAATCGAAGGGCTCAATCACACCCTCTACGCCGACGACATTACGTTGTGGGTTACCGAGGGGTGCGACGGCCAGATAGAACACACGTTGCAAAGTGCTATCGAGACGGTCGAACAATACTTGGAGAACACCGGACTGACCTGCTCCGCAGAAAAGTCTGAACTGTTAGTGTACAGACCTACGCGAAGAGGCCGCAAGCCGAACGGCGAGACGAACGACGAGGATCCCGGTAGGGACATACGACTAACGACGTCCGACGGGCGCCACGTACGCAGGGTAGATAGCATGCGGGTTCTGGGCTTACACATCGCGGCCAACGGACATAATGGCGAGACCATCAGGAGACTGGAAGGCGCGGTTGCACAGACCGTCAGGTTACTCAGACGCATATCCAACAGACACAGCGGGATGAAAGACGGTAGCATGATCAGACTAGTTCAGGCCTTCGTAATTAGCCGAATAACGTACGTGGCACCATACCTCAATTGGCACGTTGCGGAGAAGACAAAGATGGAATGCTTAATCAGAAAGGCTTACAAACAGGCAATCGGGCTACCGATCAACACAAGCACGAACAGGTTACTGGATCTAGGTCTACATAATACGCTGGGGGAATTGATAGAGGCACAGAACATAGCGCAATACGAACGTCTTTCCAAGAGCAGGACGGGCAGATACATATTAGAAAAGTTAGGCATCGGGTATCACGCTCAACACGGCATCAAAGTCGACGTACGCAGCAGCCTCAGGGACAAGCTGGTCGTCCCTCCGCTACCGAAGAACATGCACCCGGAATACCACAGGGGTAGAAGAAAAAAGAGAGCGCAGGACGTACAGAGGAAGTACGGTAAATGTGAAGACGCGGTGTTCGTGGACGCGGCCAGGTACGCGCGCAGGCGCGCCTTCACGGCCGCGGTGGTAGATCACGAGAACACTTGCAAAACTAGTGTCACGGTACGCACGGTGCATGCGGAAACAGCGGAGGAGGTAGCCATCGCGCTAGCGGTGGCCACCACCGAGGCCGAAGTGATCATCAGCGACTCCCAGACGGCAATTCGCAACTACGCCAACGGCCGCATCTCCCCCGAGGCGTTACGAATACTACTTGCGGGAAAAACCGAAAATAAAGAAGTTTACATCGTATGGGCACCCGCCCACACCACATCACTCGCCGGCAACGAGGCGGCGCACGGGGCGGCTCGAGGGCTTACGGACCGAGCCGCCAACCACACTACCGCCGCCTCGGCCACGGCGTCTGGTGAGGGGTGGGAGTGGGAGGATCGCCTGACGAGTTTTAGAGATATAACGCAACACTACAGACTGGCGAGGTGCAAATTTCCGCCACCACACCAGAAACTGAACAAGAGACAGGCGGTCGCATGGCGACAGCTGCAGACAAGAACGTTTGTAAACCCGGTGATCTTGAATCTCTGTTACCCAGAGCTTTATTCGTCCAACCAATGCAAGTTTTGTGAGGCCAGGGCAACCCTGGAACACATGTTATGGGAGTGCAAACAAGGGGGGGGGGGGGGGGGGTTCCAGACGGAGACGCAGCCTCGAGCCGAACGCGCTGGGAGACTACGCTGCTCAGCTGCGCCCTCGACGACCAACTCTGGGCCGTCCAGCGGGCCGAGGAAGCCGCCAGAGCTCAAGGGCTCCTGGCCGACACCTAGGCAGGGGTATTCGCCCAAATCCCCGAATAACTCGCCGGATTATAAATAAAGTTAACATTCATTCATTTTTCAGGCCCACTCACTGCCGCCGTGACGTCACGCGTCTTGACCAAGCGAGCGAGAGCACGGGAGGCTGTGAAGGCTTTGCCACCAGCGTCTCCCGTGAGAAGATGAAGCGTTCGCGGCGACTTTTCTATGTGTGCGACAGCTTCTTTTCGCCTTTAGCGTCGCGGTTGGCGTTGGTTTAAAGAGAGAGAGAGAGAGAGAGAGAGAAACTATTCCAGGTCAGACTAAGCCCTATAGACATTCCTTCGCCAGGAGGACCATGGCCAGCTGGTCGGCGAAGGCCGCCGACGCCAACCACACCCGTCAGTGGGGAGGTGCGGGTTAGGGTAGTGAGGGGATTGTAGGGCTGCGGGGCAATTGAAAAGGATGTGCTCTACATTTGCGTACGTAGAAGGGCAGTTGGGACATGAGGGGTCTGAACGGTAACGATAAAGGTATAGGCGTGCTGGAGTGATCAAGGTGTTGAGCTGGATGGCCCTGAGGGTGCGTACTTGGGCAGTGGTGAGACGAGGGTGTGGTGGCATTGTCACACAAGCTGTGGAGCCATGAGTTTGGTAATACGCTGCGTCGACGTAGCATGTGACAGTGTCCGGGGGAAAAGGGTCGTGGAAGTGAGCGCGGGCTTGTCGTCGTCCCTCATGAAGATGTGGGGTCATATTAGAGGGAATAGGGGCACAGTGGAGATTGCTGGGAAGAGGTCGTTGAGGGGTGTACAGAGGAAAGTCAATGGGCCGGATGCCAGCCCGCTGCAGTAGCCAATGACCCTGCGCAGAGCTGGATAGGCGGCCAAGTTGTCGATCCCTATGGAGGCGCAAGAGCTCTACAAGAGGAAGAAATAGGCCTGTTGCGTATAGTTTGGCTGTGGATGCTTGCGTCGGAAGATGTAGGGCAGCTTTATAGAGACTGTTTAAAGTCGATTGAATGCAATGCATTTGCGTCTGCGTAAGTGTGCAGTATGGCAGGGAATAAAGGATTTTGTTCAAGGCAAAGGCTGTTACAAGCTGCCTTCGTCGAGGCCGCCGCGCCGCTTGACCACTCGTCGGACTAAGTGAGTTACTTGGTGGCATATGGTGATCGTGGACTGTATTGCGCGGGTGAAAGAGTGGTCTTGGAGGGGAAAGCCTAAAACCCGGCAGGATGACATGCGGGGGATGGGAGTACCGGCGAGAGTGAGATTAAGGAGGGGGTTCACAGACCGTTGGTACTTAGTAGCGGAAAGGAGCAGCAGCTCAGATTTCTCTGGAGCCGCTTGCATGCCAGAGCGGGAAAGGAATTCGTAAATGAGGTTGAGGCCGGATTGTAATGTGAATTCTACCTCCGCTGGTGAGCCGTGAGTACAGCAAAGGGTTACATCATCAGCATGGAGAATTGACTGCAGGTGCGGAATCTCTGACAAGGATTTTGCGAGAGGGGCTAGCCCGAGATTAAAGAGGGTTGGAGAGAGCACTGGCACCTTGAGGTGTTCCGCGGGTGAGCGCGTTGGGCAGGGACAACGTGGTCCCGAGTCGGAACTGAGCTTAGTCGAGAACGGAGAAAAGAAGAAACGTAACAGTAGAGACGGGATCCACAGCCGGTGTCTTAGAGGGGGGAGAGGATAGCGTCATGAAGTAGGGTATCGAAGGCCTTGCGCACGTACACAGTGACAAGTGCGCGAACTTGAAACCTCGAAGTTGGAAAGAAAGTTTCCTGGAGAAGGAGGAGTAGGTCTTGAGTAGACATGTGGGGGCGGAAACCAATCTGATTGTGCGGAAGGAAGTGAGTATCGTCGAGAAGATCCGTAAGACGTGCGAGTACCATGCCTTCCATGGTTTTCCCGACACAGGAAGTAAGTGAAATGGGTCGCAGGTTGGAGAGTGTGGCGGGCTTGCCGGGCTTTGGTATTACAGTAATAATGGAAGAGGTCCATTCATCGGGAAGAGTGCCGTTGGTCCAGTGTTCATTTATTTTGTGTAAAAGAAATTCTTTATCGAAATCAGGCATGTTCTTCAACAGAGAGTAAGTGATGTGGTCCGCACCCGGAGTGGTACCAGTCTTGTTTTGAGCCAAGGCTCGTTCTAGGTCCGGCAGAGTGAAGGGGTTGTCCAAACCGCTATTGGGAGGCCCTGTGTACTCGCGGCACAGGGAAGGAAGTGGGGGAGGGATGTACATATCCGTGACCTGTCAACATGGCTTCCGTAAAGGTCTTTCATGTGTTACTCAACTCGCTTTATTTCTTCATGATCTAAGTTCTAACCTCGACTTGAATGTACCTGTAGATGCCATTTTCTTCGACTTTGAAAATGCATTTGACAAAGTCCCACACCAACGGCTACTCCAAAACTTTCCCGTCTCAACATTAATCCATTGGTACTAGACTGGATACGTAGCTTTCTCACTAACCGGCAGCAGTTTGTGTTCGCTAACACGCAGTCATCTAAACGATCTTCTGTACTTTCGGGCGTACCACAAGGCACAGTTCTCGGACCACTACTATTTCTAATTTACATTAATGACCTTCCTACTGAGATCTCTACTAATATTGGATTGTTCGCAGGACGATTGTGTAGTTTATCGACGCATAACTAACACTTCAGACGTGCATTTGCTTCGAAATGACCTAAAAAGCATTGAATTATGGTGTAACGAATGGTTGATGTCTTTAAATACTAAAAAAACCTCACTAGTTTCTTTCCATCGCATACAGCATCACCCATCAGGGAAATACACCATATACTGCTCCGAAATATCATCCGTTGACTCATATAAATACCTCGGCATAACCTTTTCAACTACCCTAACTTGGTCACATCATGTCATTAACATAGCCAATGCCGCGAATCGAACCCTCGGTTTTCTCCGCCGGAACCTAAGACTTGCTCCCCCATCAGTAAAATTATTGGCTTATGTTACATATGTCCGCCCTAAGTTAGAATATGCATGCTCTGTCTGGTATCCTCATCAACATAACCTATCTAATACACTTGAATCAGTTCAAAACCGTGCAGCCCGGTTTATTTACTCTGAATATTCTTATCATGTAAGCGTGTCTGAACTCAAAACCCGTGCCGGTCTTACTAATCTAGAATCACGACGTCATATTTCTCGACTGTGTCTTTTCACCACTCCAGATTCCAGCTAGATTACCAGCTCATCGTCAGTCCAGCCGCATTAACCACAGAAAAGCCGTGTATCCTCCCCCGGCGCAGACTACCTCCCATCTACGATCATTTTTCGTGAAAGCCGCAAGGGACTGGAACAGTCTTCCTGCGGACGTCACGCACCACTCCGACGCACATCACTTCAAGGCTGCTCTCGAATCAATTTTTTGGTAAACTAAGCCCATCCCTCATGTAATACCCAATCCCAGGGGCCTTTAAGGTACAATAAATGAGATGAAATGAAATGAAATGAAAGGAGGGAAGTATAGCACCATGCTCGGAGAGATGCTTTTGGATTGTGGGGAGAGGAGCAGGTTGAGGGCCAAGGAGGGACCGGAGGATCAACCAGGCTGATTTAGTGCGGAGGGAAGAGTTGATAGAATCGCATATGCGAATCCAATTTGTTGTCTCAAGGATGGAGCCGTGAATTAGTATGTCAGTGTTGAGTGTGTCTAATGTGTGTCTAAGCTGGATGTTGTTAGGTTGGGTACGGATGCAACTAATAATAAGGTAATACGAAATAATACGGGTAATACGAAATGGCTGTTACATATGGAAGTAACGTGGATGGAATATCTTCTACTTCATAAGCTATATCCCGGCGAATATAAACGCGCGCGGGGTCGGCGTGCAGAGCTCGGTAGCCTGGGATGTTTTTGGTATGCCTTGTTGCTTGTAGTAGGATAAAGTGAGGTAGTGTGGTTTGCGTAAGGAGCCATTTCTGTAAGAGGGTGCGGTTTGTGGAGAGGCTACGGACAGTTCCACTGAATTATTGCGATCGCCATGATGCTTGTTATTGGAAGGATTAGGTGGAGTGAGAAGGGTGGCGGGCTTAATTTTGGGGGCCAGGCCTACTGACGAAGCGGGTATGGGGTGGGTGCGCTTGACGGGGTGGTTCTTGTCTTCGATAGGGCCTGGGGCGTCGTTAAATGCTTTGTTTATGGTGGAGTTCCGATTGTCAAGGGACTTTGTGAGGTTTGAAATGAGCGTCTCGAGGTTGGAAGTACGTTGGTCTTGTGCCTGGATACGTGCTTGTTGCATCTCAACGAGGGATGTGAGTGCGGTTACGCGAGAAGTAAGCTCTGTCAGCCCCAGCTCCAGCTCTTCAACGCGGCAGGGAGAGGGGGAGGTTGTGGGTGTGGGTGCGGGAGTCGTCGGCAACCTTATCTGGTGTACAGGTTTCTGCAGGGGCGAATCTTGCTTGACCGGAGCAGGCGTGTGGTATTCCACAGGCTTCGGTTGTGCACTCGGTGCTGGTTGAATTACAGGGGTTGGTGGCACCTGGGTCCGACGCGGGTGCTGGCCACCCCACTGGGCGTGTGTAGGCAGTAGGCTTGACGAGGCGCGCATTTTGTATATAGATGAGGGATTGGAGGGTTTTACTGGGGGTTGTGACGTGTTCAGACTCTTCCATTGCTGTCTGTGTAGGAGGCGCTGCTTCTTGGCCGCGTTGGCGCAGGCTTCATCCCGTTGCTTCCGAACTGGGCATATTTGTGCAAAGGGAGTGTGATGGCCTTGACAATGAAGACACCATGGTGAGCAGGAATGTGGTTCATCAGGCTGGCTGATGGGTGTGGAACAAGTGGGACACAGCCGCTGGTTTCCGGGGCAGGCACACGTGCGATGTCCATATTGCAGGCAGATAGTGCAATGATGGGCCCGGGACTTATGGAGACGGCAGCGGAATTCGAGTCGTTGGTAGTACACGGAAAATGGAACGTGCATGCCGGCGAAAGTGATCAGGGCGGAGTTCGTATTTCCCATGCGGCGGGCCAGTAGGATATCGGCTTGATAACTGTCTAAATCACGCAGGATCGAGTTCTTCTGGGGTAGCGTCAGGGGCAATTCCGTGGATAACCCCGCGGCACGAGTTGGTGGGAGCTGCGAGGTATGGAGCTACGGCATATATGCGGCCAGCGAGCATGATACTCTCAACGCTTAGAAGGCGGCTGACGAGTTCGATGTGGTGGGTTTTGAGAATGGCGAGGCGATTGCGATTGCGTAGATGGACTGAAACGCCAGCACAAGTATGCGCCGGTAGCTTTGCTGCTCGTACAAAAGCTGGGAGAATGTCCAGCAGCTGTGCGGAGGTGGCGGTAGGTAACGCTGGCAGGTGGACACAAACCGCATGGAGGTCAAAACTTGGGCGGGCAGCAAGTCGAGGCTTTCGGACATTTCCGGGCGTTGTCCATTCTCCTTCAGGGTCATCCAACTTGATAGGGGTTGGAGTGGAGGTGGGATCTAACGTCGGCGTCTCGCCAGCCATGCCGGCACGCAGCAGTGGTAGGTTAGGGCTAGCGAGGCCGTCACTGCTTCAAAACTTGAAGTGGCGATATTTTTTAGCACATGGGTTATAGAATGAAGATATTCGTATCGAAAGAAAGCAGGTGACTTGCCGGTTCCGAAGAGCAGCGTATTCTTGCGGATGAGACGATTTCGAGGACCATTTGGGTGGATGATGCAGAGCGCGACACGAACACCGCATCCTCCTTGAGACGCTTGCCGCGTCCCCTGGTATAAAGAATGCATTACGCTTTGGAATTTTTGACGATTTGTCTGTAAGCCATTTATTATTCCACTTAAAAATACGATTGTACGCTATAAAACGTGCGACCGATTTATAAGAGAAAAGTTTAAATTGATGAAACAAATAAAATAATTTTTATTCACTCTTTGTTCTTTATTTACACACACACAAGTCACACTGTTCCAGAAGATGCGCAGAACCTGTTAATACTCATTTTATTAATTTCTGCACTTTTCTCTGTTGTGCCTGCGCTTTTGTGCTCTTTAGAACATCTGTCTTCATAGACACATAGTTATTTAGGAGAGTGTTTGCTGCTGCCACAAGTGTATTCTTCAACACAATGTCTGGGTGATGGCCATTGAAACAAACGTCGAAATCTTCAGTTTCACAAAAGTGTCTTGTGACAGCCACAAGGAGCCCTCTCTGAATTGGCGTTGCATGAAAACGCGTTGCATTCTCTTTCTTGGTAAGCTGTTCAACTGCAATGTGGGCATGCAAAACTGCATTAACGACAGCCGGCTTGGGAAACATCAGAGCGCCTCTCGAAAGGTTTGCAATGATCTGATTGCTCTCATGTTGAATTTCCCGGTCCTGAGATGTAATATTCTTGGCACAATACTCACAAGGCAGCTTTCTTAACGCAGCATAGGGCGCAAAAGCCAGCGATTACTGGCAAAATTGACTCCTTATTTGTCATGTCACGGTCTGATATCTGTATACCGTACTCATCTGTCAATTGAGCCCCGTCAAGTGCCACAGCACATGGCTTCTGTAATTCTTGCATATCTGGAATTACCAAACTGTCCTGTAGCCTCAGTTTTATCTCCGACTC
Organism: Dermacentor silvarum; assembly: GCF_013339745.2. Lineage (NCBI taxonomy): Eukaryota > Metazoa > Arthropoda > Arachnida > Ixodida > Ixodidae > Dermacentor > Dermacentor silvarum. Next base: position 162,975,551 of record NC_051160.1, read on the forward strand.
GAACACTTGCTGTATTGAGGTGTGATAATTCGTTCCTGACAGCCGCCGGTACTGTCCGAACTTTTCTTCAAGATCTGAAATTTGCTGAGCAACACGTAGTCAAATATCAGTTACTCAACGCAGTAACGGCACAGCTCTACAAGTGAGTAACAAGTCAGCCGCAATGCTGAGTGCGTTTCCGTGGATAGTGCGCCTGTATCCATCTTGATGTCTCGCCATGTGTCCAACCAATGCTAAAAATTATTAAGAAATTCTATCTGCTTGCCAGTCAAACTCCTGACTGGGTCCTGGAGAGGATCTCTTAGGCGACGGGCCTTGGAGGGGCTTTTCACGTTGACGACACGCCATCACTTCAAAATTAGGTCAATGAAGTACGCTGTCCCTTCGGCGTAGTTTAAATTGAGCTCGTGTCCGCGCATTTTTACAGCCTCCACCACAAATTAACTGAAATCTTTTAAAACAAGCTTCACATTCTGCCACTCAATGTTCGATGGGTGCAATGCTTTGTAGCTCAATCCATAACCAAACTTTGTGACACTGTGTTCCTCCGAAGCGTGCAAGTCTCGAATGGCTTTGAAAGATGCTCCATTAACCCGTACTAACGATGATGTGCTGAAAATTTCAGGGTGGAAGATACACGTTCCTGGATTCTTCTGGTTCAACCAGTTGTTTCTGATGCACTTCAGAAGGTGGACGGGGTCTACTACATAAAAAGGGGGTCTTGCATTGTCCACTGGGTGAGGGTACACAATATCAACTGCCCCTGTTTCAGAAAACAAGGACATCACTTTTCTGTTTATGGAATTGTTATCTGCTATTGCTGCGATTACAGTAAGCCCTGCATTTTCAAGCTCTAAAATTGTTTTTGTAAGGGCTGCATGCAGTTGCATTGCTTCAATGTTGACTACTCGCAGACTGGACATCCTTGTGCGCTGACAGCAACGACTGAATCATAAAAAACATGCGCAGTTTTGGCCGCTTCGGAGGAATTAGAAGCTGCCCCGGTCACTGAACCGGCTTTGTATTCAAGGTACGGCTGAATATAAATCTCGTCCATCATTATAGCGACTATTTTTTCATGTGGTTTGAGAAGGCTTGAGCGCTTCTTCACATAACGCAAAACCCCTCGCCGTTCTGCTGATTTACAGGGTTCACGTTATATTGCGAACAAATTCGCATGAGCGTAGATCGATGCGGCAGTGCTATCTTGCCAGCACCGCGAATGAATCGGTAGGCGTGTGGGGAAATAGTGTGTAGAATACTGGAGAATATTAAAAGCTCTGCAGAGTATCGCAATGAGTGCTCCTTTCGGTGCAGTAGGTCAAGCTGCCCCTTTATGAAGTCAAGTGCTTCTGTTTTCTCTTGCGGCAAAAGATCATCCGACTTTCGTCCAGCAGAGAGAAAAGCAAGCTGAAGGTTGTCTGCACTTTTTCCTCCTTGTCGCAAACGTCTAGAGCCTTGAAGCTGCTCATACGGTCAAGTATGGTGTGAAGGCAGCGCAGATCGTTCAGCGTAGCTGGGATGAGGAGGTCCTTGGCAGGCACTTTTACTTTCCTCCAGAAGGCCGTAATTTTCATGTTCCTATTAACAATGACACATCTTTCGACTCTGGTGGATCTTCGCCACTTATGTGCACGAACAGTACAACATTCTCTGCTTTTACTGTAGTCCAGTAGGTGGAGAGGCCGAGACCCTGCAGGCGCGCTACGAAGTCCTCGTACGACGTCAGCTTATTTCGGCTCTCTTCTTCCTCATGCAGTGCTATCGACTGTTCTAGGTGGGATGCTTCTAGGCGTTTTCTCTTTTGGTCTGGCCCCTCTCGCACTGGTGCTCAAATAACTTGGGGCATTGGGAAATATTGTCGGGACTGCGACCGGAGTAGCCCCCTTGGGATCCTGCCGGTTCTTGGATCGGTGTATGTTGTTGTGCTTCTAAGGTACTGCGGCTTGAAATGGAGCTCACACACCTGAAAACCATTTAAGAAAGCGCTTTATCACAGGCGTTTTCGCTACACACGCCCCTTATCTACTACGGCATGAAACAAGGAAGGCATTGAGGTGTCTACTGGCATCTAAATTCGGTTGTCTAGCACTACTACTTATTTCAAGAAAACAAATTAGGCGAACGTTTCGGCGAGAATGGTGCATATCTGCAATGCACTCGACGAGTGTGCGATTTTCTCGGCAGACGAAAAAGGAAAGTAGCACTAATTTAGTTTGCTGCTACAGTCTGCATTATTCTAACAGCTGTCATTTTCAGCCTGTTCTTTCTGTAATGACAATTACCTTTGCGTGTGTGGCTCGTGTACTGAATAAATGCCAGCAGTACATCTGTCTTTGCCAGAATTTTGCCCTATTCCGTCATCATACGTGAGCCAGCATGCCATAACGTATGGCTATTGCGTTTCGGCAGGAGAATAACAGGCAGTGAAATGTGCTTTATTTTGCAATTTTATTAGCAACATTTGTACAGCTAAGAGATACAATACACAAAAGAATATTGCAGACCAAAGTATCTCGCATCTACAGCACAAACTGCAAATTCTACAGGCGCATATACATAAAGCTTCTTACAATTTCTGAATAGCAAAAAATCGTGTTTTTTTTACTTCGCATGAGGCAATCTTACCAACGCAAATCGTTTGTCGCAGCAGTTATCTGTGATTACTCATTAAAAAAATATTAAGCGAGACTGGTTGAAAGACTGACGGCAGCACATTTCCCATACCCTAACACAGACGAGGTGGAGTTATCCGAGCTGGAGCTGTAGTCTCGAAAAAAATGAAAGTAATATGTTTTATGCTTACACACAACGCAATTGCAGGAACAAATTTCAGTACTATTTCCACAATTCATGTACGTCAACTCTTATTATATTTTATTGTATGATTTATGTTAAAAGTCTGGCACAAAGATTTAACAATCCAAATTTTTATTTTAACTGCTATTATATTGCAATAACAGGTTTGGTAATACTGCTTTCTCAACAGCTGTCTGAAAACACTGATCAGTTTCTTACAGCTAAATTATATGCATCACTAAATTTCCTATTCATTTGTCATTAAGGCACTGACGGATTAGTTAGTTCAACCTATTTATATACCCCTTATCTTCCTAGTTCTGCAGAACGCCTATTACTGGAAGACGATCTTCCTAAAAGTTGTAAGCCACTGGTAAACGGTCTATGAGCATTTGCTATTACAGAATAATTTGTTTTGCACAGGGGGACTTTCGGGAACACCGGAGCGCGTGGCTCGCTCAGCGCCGACGTAAGCACCTTCGTACGCATTGCGCGCCAGCGCGACTTGACCCGAAGGTAAATTCGTTCGTTATGAACAAAAACTGCTCGCCTGCTTAGTTCTCAATTAACAACCGCGAACATCGCACATCGCAGATGAATATTCGATAAAGAACAGACAAGCAGGCGTTTTCTTTTTTTTTTGTGACACATTTCGCGGGGCAACGTAAAATGCACCCGGCGCCGTAGCGGGAACGCGAAGGAAACGGCGCTTGCCGTGCTTTCTGCACTAGCGCAGTTCAATTGGTCTCCGCACCTTGTGAAGCTCTAGGTGACTTGCAATGTCTAACCAAGAACAGGCAAGTCTCTAACTTAACTCCTTCGTCCGTGCAGCAAGCATTCAAGGATATTCAGCAAAGTTATCAGTTTATTCCATAAAGCGAAGAGCAGTCGGCGAGATATAACGAAACGCTATTTCCGCCAGCGGTTCAGCTAGCACTCACTCGTCTCAGAAGCTGCTGCCGATAGGTAACTTCAATGTATTTACACGCCACAGAGAAATATACCGCGTACGGAGTACCCTTCCTTTCGTCTTACAGCCGTTTCGATAAGGTTAGCGGCTATTCGCTATAGCAACTGCATAAAAAGCGTGCTTACCTTTCATTCTCTTGGAAGCGCAAAAAAGTGGCCCTGCTGTCGCTTCCCGTGATCGTCAACCACAGAGCCGCGCGCAAACGTCTTGTGGTCTTCTGTTTTTCGTACATCGCTGAAGCCACCGGCCGATGCAGAAACAAAATGTTGCAGCGCACAATAGAAGGCAAAGGCGTGCACGTGTTCAGAGGTGCAGAGAGCGGCAGCAGCTGACGAACGGAATGGCAGCCGAAGCGATAAGAGCGAAAGCGCCGCCCGTTGGCACATGTGAAGCGACCAAATAAAGATATAGCATGCTAAAAAAGAAAATAGCCCACAACAGATTTTATTTCTACATATAATTGCATGACTTTACGTTATTGCTATTGTAGGTTGAAAAGATAGAGCCACACATGCAAAAGTTACTGAATTTTCCTTTGGCTACCAGTGTCATGGCGACACTTTATTGCCGATACCGAAACTATCCCGACTGTCCACCGCCTGCTTTTGCCTCCGGGGGTAGTGCTAGAACAGTATTTGCGAGGACGAAGAGGCGAGCAGTGTAAAGACGACGATGATTAGAGGCTAGCGCGGGCTGTTGCCTCTTGGCCAAGTGCGGCGTATTTGCTTGTAAATATACTTGTATATAGCTTTTCGTCTGCGTCTTCCTATGTAACAATATAATTGCTATCGCAATGAAAAAGGAAAGAAGAGCAAAAAAAAGGGAAAAGGAAAGGATAACATGACCCTGCTCAAAGTCTTTCGCTAAGACCAGTTCTCCACAAGAAGCGCAACACCGCTTTCAAAGCCTCCTGTGCTGAGGACGGTCTCGGCCAGTGTTCCTGGACCCTTTACTCCGACAAAGGGCGTTTGTCAAGTCTATCCAACACTCTTAAAAGTTCTTTCCTGGGCGCACTGCTGCGGGGAAACTCACACAGAAGGGGGGCAATTGTTTCCTCGCAGCCACAGTTATCGCATGTTATTCCGATCCGAAATAAGTAAGCATTCGTGACGGCCATGCCAAGCAACAAGCAGGCACAGAAGCGTCTCGTCAGCTCTAGATATTCCTGACGGAAGAAGGAGCTCTGGATTGGGATCTAAGTTGTGGAGACGATCGTTGGTAAATTCCGTCGAGTTTCACTGTGCAAGTGTAAGGTCACGTGCGAGCGAACGAAGCCCTGAGCTGCATCTGTTCTGGATAACGGTATAGCTACACAGTGGAGACCATCACGAGCAGATCGGGCGGCCTCATCTGCACGGTGGATTTCGTAGGTACCGTAATGGCCCGGTATCCACTCATGCTCTAAGTTGTGTTTTTTCTCTATTGAGCGGTGATTGCGTAGTGAATTGCTCATTCGGTCCATGAAGAAATGGCGACATAATGCACTGGAGAGCGACCTTGCAGCCGGAGAAGATTGGCCTTGCCTGTAACAATTCTTCAATAACAAACTATAGATTAGCATGGAGGGCGGCGAATTCTGCAGCCGTCGATGGTGTAAAATGCGATGTCCTGAATTTTATGCTGACAGACTTCGCAGGAATAATGACTGCTCCGACTGAGCTTGCAGAAGAAACTGAACGATCCGTGTAAATGTGAAGGCGCCCGCTGTGTTTCTCATGCAGGAACAGTAGTGTGGCTTGTTGTAGGGCTAAATATGATGACTGTGTTTTCTTTTGGATTCCAGGAATGGTTAGGTGGGCTTCGAGGGGATGTAGGCACCACAACGGTATAGGTGGTCTTGCAGCAGGCGTGAAGTTCGAGGGAAGGACTGCACGATGCGAAGCAATAATATCGATGAACGCACAGTGTAGCCTAGCAACAGGAAGTGAGTGAGGTGGTGTGATGGAATCCGAGCAAAATGCCGGATGTGCATTCTTAGGCATCAACGCGAAAATATGTTGAGGTTGGGTGATCACGCTCGATGACGACAGTCACTGCTGAGGATGCACTTCTCGGAAGGCCGAGGCATAATTCTCAGTGCTTGAGCTTGAATCGACTGGATGACAGTGTACATTTGTTCTTCGGCTCCTGCCCAGCACAGGTTAGCTGCAGCGCATGAACCCGAGGAAACGTACAGTACAAAGTTCAAGCATCGCTCGTACAGATGCACGATTGCACGATTTTGCCCGCAAGAAATCTTAGCATGTGGGTCATCATGGTGAGTCTTTTTCATGTAGGCAATACAAGGGCTCCAGGACAGGTCGCGCTCTATTATTACTCCAAGAAAGCGGTGGGTCTTCGCATACTTAATAGCCTGCCTATTAATTTTAATGATGTATGGGCCCATCGCCTTGCGCGTGAAGGCAACCAGCGAGCACTTCTCAAATGAGAGCTCTAGTCTCCGTCCTTGAAGGTTATTTGACGTTACTGTAGCCGCCCTCTGAAGCCTGGCACGTACGTGTAGACGCGTCTAAACTGATGCCCAGATCCAGATGTCGTCTGCATATTTGAGAGATGCACGGACCGCGGAAGTACAACAAGGCCCATGAGTGCAAGGTTAAAGAGAGCGAGGCTCAGGACTGCACCGTGAAGCACACCACGACAAGTGCAATGGTGCGTTGTTGTACCATCTTATTCTGTACAAAGACGGTTCTGTCGTTCAAATAACTGTAAATTCATTGGTAGACATCCCCCCCCCCCCGCCCATCCAATGTTCTCCAAGGCATCCAGAATATCTTCCTGCGATACATTGTAGTATGCGCCTTTAAATTCCAAGGACATCACCGCAGATAATCTCCTTAGGCTTTTTTCTTGTTGTACAGACGAGACAAGGTCAATCACGTTATCTACAAAGGGCCATCGACGCAGCAAGCCGGTCATAGCATCAGGGGATAGCTCGTTATGCTACAGGTACCACTCTAGGCGAGTCAGTACCAGCCTTCCATCACCTATCCAAAACAGTGGGGAAGTGCGATGGGACGATAGGAGGCCAGGTCCCGGGGATATTTACCTAATTTGAGCAGAGGAACGAGGTGGCTGGACTTCCTCGAAAGAGGAACCAATTCCTTGCACCTTGAGTCGTTGTATACGGTTAGAAGGGCACGGCCGCGCTGTATGACTGAGGTTGCACAGGGCCATGTAGGTGACATCATCAAGTGCAGGTGATGAGGAACGCTTGCATGCTGCCAAAGCTGCTTGAAGCTCCTCTAAAGACAACAGATTGTCCATCCGGGAGTCTATCTTGACATCGGCGCAATTCTTCGATTACTCGTGGTAAGAATCTATCATTACAAGGTGGCTTAGTCTGAGGTAGTCAGTGCGTGGCGTGGCAAATTACGTTGCTAGACACACCTTTAATTACAGTTCCCGGTTCTCACAAATGATGAATTATAGAACGCCTGGTTCGTGCTACAAATGACTTATTGAAAGACAGGTCGATGCAATAAATCATGTAGTAGGTGAATCCAACAAAAGAATATATTGCAGGAACCAGACGTAAAAATGCCCGTGTCTCCGGCGTTGGGGGCACGTTAAAGATCTCCTGGTTGTCAAAATTAATCCAAAGCCCCCACTACGGCGTGACTCATAATCAAATCGTGGTTTTGGCATGTAAAACACCCGAATTCTAAGAACAAGACATATTTAATTCCCATTTCATCTGGTAAGACTAGCCGCTATATAAATGACAGCCCATGATAACACTCTAACAGCGTGAAAGAAATGCACGCAGTTCATGGTTTACCCTTCGTAGCAATCCATATTACTGAGAACTCCTTTTTTGTCCGGCGTTGTTTCGTCAATATAGCAAGTAGTAAAGTAATAAAAGCAGAAATAATACCTCTGTTTGGTTCTGGTTGGGTGATTACTCCACCTGGTGCCTCTTTAAAATGAGAAGTTATCGTCAAGATGAGTTATTAGATCTAGAAATTGAATCGGCCCATATCAAGTAGGCACAAATTGCTGCATAAATGCCGCCTCTTAGAGTAAACATTTGTTGATAGTTAGCGCTTTTCTTTCTCTCTCTTTGTCCTTGTACGAGCTACGTGATTTAGCCTTATGCCTAACGAACAATCCCTAGCATCAATAACCGTCGCCAAAGAGAGCCAATTAATGACGTCGCAGCAGTGGGGCACTGACGCGATAGGCGTTCCCGTCGCCTTCGCCATCGTGTTGCCCAAAAGCGATGCTCGCGACTTGGCTGACGTCACAGGGACGTCACGAGTGTGTGCAGGAATGGGGTAGCAACGAAGAGAGGAACGCTCTCTTCCGTGTTTTAGTGCGCAGAACGCAGAATTTTCCTACGGCAAGGACCTCAAATTGATATCTATTATACCCTGCTTCGTATTTACAGCTTGAGTGTCGGTAGACGTAGCCTCTACTATACCTAACTGATACATATTTGCTAAATGTCCCACTTACTAAGTGTAACATCTGTGGATCGAAATAACGTGTGTCGCTTCCTTAGTGCAACTTATCTGGCTCGATTAAGGAAGGGCGATGTGCAGTGGTCTCGCGCTCATTGTATGTGCCTATATGTTGGCTATATATATATATATATATATATATATATATGGTCGTTTTCCGTTCTACTCATGTTTCCCTTAGTGAGCGGAACATTTGTGCAGCCATGTTCCACTTCGTGGAACTTATGTGGAAGAAGACTAAGAGTCGGGTTCCTTGCACCCCTCAGGAGACGCTGCAGCGTTGTGGGGAGAAACGATCAGCACGGTGACATAGGCATCGGTATAGCTTGTCAGTGAGGAAGGAGACAAAGGAAACAAAAGATGGTCGCGTGGGCCGCACGCAGGGGTACCGAGGGCGTCAAGGGGGCCGCATCTATAACGCTCGCTAATTAGAGGATGAGAAGAACCAAAATAATCGCCAGAAACAATGCGCATTTTCCCACTGCCCCCGCCCTCACTATTTCAACCTCGGTATATATAGCTGTAACCCACTCAGACATTCCGAGTAATATCAGCAAATACGCACCGTGGTTTCCCTACCATCATGGCGTACATCGCAGAATAGCAACTTGACACTTAACATAGCGCCCGATACAAATGCTATTTTGTTAGCAAGCATTGGAGAATCGTGCCTAAATGTGCCTGGTGTTGTTCTGGCTTCCATGTTTCCTATTCGTAGTCCAGTACTCCTAACTCTTTTCGATGACTGTTGATTCCAGCAAACGGCTTCGCATAATAGGCTTCGCCTTGATGAAATGCAACTTTGCCTTGACTTCAGCTGTAAACGCTCCTTCTGCGTATTTGCTGATTTGCTATCTTCCTGCAGGCGCTTATAGATCTAAATTTCATTTTGCGATTTCTATTTATACGATAGTTTGTTATTTCCGCAGATATGCCAAAGGAATCAATGAGGGCCATGTTCGTGTGCGCACGCAATGTCCTTCCGACGCACGTAAGTGACTACCTGCTTTACTACAAGACTGAATTAGAGGGCGAACGATTGTTATGCTGTTGAAGAATTAACGTACTTTGGTGGAGGTCAACAAACAAACATTTTCTCTTGCACATTCGGATGCGGGACCACAGTCACAAGTGGGCAGTTCGGGGTGTACATAATACTAATGCTTTTATTTACGTTGTAATGATCACGGTTACACGGGAAAATTGTTCGCGGGTCCCACGCTAATGTGGATATTGTTTATAAGCGAAGCTCTCTTTGATGTTTATTGAAAAGTCTTCACTCATTCTATACTTCTGTGTGGATAGGCGCTCCTTGTTTAATGCACTCGCTGGTTCCATTTCTTTTTTTATATCCTCCACTTTACCCAAGTCTCCGATTTAGGCCTTCTGTAGCAGTTTCAGTATATGGACAAATTCTTCGCTTCCGTAGGCAACTGTGTTCACCAAAATATTTATGCCATAAAGAACTTCTGATGTGCCCAACCGTTTTAAAACAATTCAACTTCTAAATCATTCGGCAGAGATACTTAGGACTGCTTACGCGTGGCAACGCGAAAGAATTATAGCGTTTGAAGAGCTTGAAACGTCATAACTCGCTCATTTTATACACTCATGACATAGCGCCATCTCCTCCCCATTGGTTGCGACGTCACGTGCCCAATGACACACGCACAAGGCCACACCTTTAGTCAGCCTGATGGCTGCGTGTCATGAGTCACCGGCAAGACGAATGAAATGATGCGAAAAAAAAAAAAGACGACGACGCTGGCCGAAGAAACAGCCAAGGGACCCACAGGCGAGAAGCACGTGAAGCGCGTGAAGCGCGTGAAGCGCGAGAGAAAAAAGAAGAAATGAACAAAAGGGGGACGCAGGCGATGATGAGCTGGCACTGCTGACGTGGTCGACAAGCAGTTGCATCTCCAGCTGTGCTCTGGAGACGGGAGGCAGCAGCTTCAGGGACCATGGACCGAAGAGGGGACGTTCGCGAGTTGGTCAGCGACAACTCCAGCTCCTGATCCCCGACTGCGTCGCCGTGGCTGTGTTCCGCGGCCCTGGTCCAGCCCCACGCTGCCGTAACCAGTTGCTGCCCTTTGCCACGAAGGCAATCGCCAACGCCACGTCAGCGGCACAACGGCCTGACTGGCCCAGACCGCGTCCTGTGCCACGCGGGTCTCTGTGGAAGACCACAACCTCATCGCTCTCGACGGAGGTTGGCGCCCACGCTGCGCCGGAACCACGCAGGCCAACGTCCTTTGCCACGCTGGGCCGGAGTCCGACAGCACGACTGGCGACGGTCAGAACGTTCGTTTGTTCGTGACGTCGCGTTGGTTAGTCGAGCGGAGGAACAATATATAGTTGAGGGCTTGTTTGTTTTTATATGTATAGCTAGATTTTGGAGTGTTTGTCTATGTATAGTGCTTATAGTGTGTCAGGGTAGTTTGCTGTTTGTTTTTCTTATATTTTTTTTTGTTTGAGATTAAATGTTCTTGTACGCATTTGCTTTCTGTCTCTGTCCATTTCTGGAGCGCTGAAATTCGTGACACTGCGACGTGACATGTGCAATTACGCACACACTTGGTGCACTTTTAGCCTGCCCGAACCATGGAGCCGACGTGGTGTCGGGAAAACGTGCTCATCTTGCATCCCGGAGGTCCGGGTTCGATTCCTACCCAAGCCAAGATGCACAAAAAATGTTTTTCAAAGGAATTAATTTTCTTTCTTTACAATGCCCAACTGTGTCCCCGCATAATGGGCAGATCTAAGGTAGGCTGCCAAGTACAACACGTTACACCATACGGGCGGTGCGCCTCCGAAGTGGTTTATGAAATTCCTCTGTATTGTGGAAAGTCCTGTGTAGGAAAAACTAGCCGCTGCGTCAATAATTGAATGAGAGAGCATGCTAATAATTACATGATGAAAGACTTGAATGCGCATATTTCATCGCACTGGAAAGCCTGCCCTTGTCGTCCGAGATTTCATGATGCGAAGATGCTGGGCAGAAGTAAAGCTAAAACCCCACGTGATCTATCGGAAGCGTCTTACATAAAAGAAGAAAAGTAGTGTTTGTGTAAGTCAGACCTCTGTTGCTTTGTACAACGTGGAGCTTACTTTCTTTAGACCATCCAAATGATAGTGTTAGCCCTGATAATCGCCCCCTCTATAGTCGGCACGCAGTGGCTGGTGCGCCTGCTCGTAGAGAAAAGTATATATATATATATATATATATATATATATATATATATATATATATAAACTGTACGTCGCTGCATTTCGAATAAAGTTGTTAGTAGCGCCTGTGACGTGTGTCTTCTTTGTAATTGTACCTTTGCACTACAATACGTCGTTAGTGATTCTGATTTGGGAACAGCCTATGGCGGCTATTTTTGCCCATTTTTGCCTTAAGTGCACTCCTCAGTGAATTTTTTCTAGAAGCCTAAAATCGAGTCTCCAGTTCTTGTATCAGTTTTGGAAAGTTGTCAAGTTTTGCTCAATGATTTGTTGGCCAAGTAATGCCTGACTGGTAGCGTAATCTAGCTGAAAATGTGGAGTAGTGGTATCTACAATAGGTAATTTTAAAAACAAATAGATTGCTTGCATTTTGAAGCAACTGGATGTACTAATTTTGTTCAACTTTGTGTCTCGGGTTCCTGCATTTCCTACTTCTGCAGTCTTTCACCGATAAATTATCTGGGTCTGCAATAAACATGAATTACTGAGGTTTTCTCGTACACATACAAAGCCTGTGTGTTATTTTGGTATATACTAGACACGTTATACTAGATTTTCATTTCAAAGTAAATAGGAGCTCCTCTCATTTCTCTTACGAAAAAAGCAATAACTGCTCACATGGGCACTGATGCTTGCTGTAGTGGCTGTGTGCACTTCACTTATTCGCCGCACTTGGCTTGGATGCCTAACACCTTGGCATTGTGGGTGGTCAGCTGAACTCTTTGCAAGTTGTAGAAGCAACTGTAGCTAGTTCATAGGAACGTGTTTGAGTATAAGAGAATAATCTAAAGTTGCCTCATGACACCTTACTGAATTACTGTTGTTCTTCCTTTGTAATATTACTGAAGGGTCATTGCGTAAGGGCGCCTGAACAAAGATTAATTTTCATTTGCACGGTAGCGCTAAAGCACACGGACGACGAATTGATCAGACGGAACACAGCGCTAACAATTGAGTGCTTTATTGCAGATCAGATAAAAGAAAGTGGCAGTTTCGACCGAAAGGCGAAGCATCGATTCCGATAGAAAATTAGTGGACAGCTATACAAAGTAAGGATAGTAGCTTTATCGGCCCTATAAACTTGTAAACATAGGCACACTAACTAAATTAACAAGCATGGTGTCACGCGCGCACGAGCAAACATGAACGCATCTCACTCGATGACCGCGGAAACTGGCTGTCAGCACGAGTTTTTTACACGGAGCGCAAGACCGAATTTACACGGAGCACAAGACCAAATTCAAGTATAAACAGACAGGGATCAAAGTTCTACCGCAGGGTTCTTGATTTCTGTTTACGAGGAACAAGCAGAATAAGAATACACATGGTACTCCCCAACCACGGCAGAACATTGTGCAATTCTCTATGCAGTGAACATTATATTGTTACGGGGAGAAAATATATGTATTTACAATATATACAGAGGGTTGTAGCTCTGTGGCCAGGGTGACACCATCTACCGAGCTCCGAGACACTTCAGCCTCTTCTTCCCCAACCAACGTCATTTTGTCCACAGCGGTACAAACTCGTACGTGACATGAACCCCCCGGCGGCAGAAGCATCGTCTCGATGCTTCTTAGGGTGTCGAATCAGCGTGCGAGTTATAGGGCTTTAGTCGCGAAACGTGCACGATATCAGTTCCTGGGGTGGTAGAAGACTTTGAATTCACAGGTGAGATCTCATATGTGAGGCTGGTGACTTGGCGAAGAACTCGGTATGGCCCGACGTATCGTGGCAGCAGTTTTTCGCAAAGGCCTACGCTACGGGAGGGTACCCAAAGCAGAACAAGGGACCCAGGGCTGAAATGAGCGTCCCGACGATGACTGTCGTAACGGTGCTTCTGGATAGTCTGAGATGCCAGAAGACGGTCACGGGCAATACGACGTGCTGCGGCCGCGCGAACAATGGCGTCGTGAGCATAGAACGTGGTAGTGGTGGCGTCAGAAGGGAGCAGTGAGTCAAGAGGAAGGAGAGGGTGACGGCCATATAGTAGATAGAACGGGGATATTCTGATGTCCTATATATATGATATAGTAGATAACCAGTAATATCGTGACGCGACGAATTGTATGCAAACGTCACGAAAGGTAAGGTGCAGTCCCAATCCCGGTGATCATCACTCACGTACATGGAGAGCATGTCCGTAAGTGTACGGTTGAGACGCTCGGTAAGTCCGTTTTTCTGTGGGACGTTGAGGGACGTTGAGCAAGAACGAAGAAGGTCGTCGACAACCTTAGAAAGAAAACAGGGGCCTCTATCGGTGAGTAGCTGACGTGGGGCACCATGATGTAGGATGACTTCATGGAGGAGAAAATCAGCCACATCAGTTGCGCAGCTTGTAGGGAGGGCCCGCGTTATGGCATAACGCGTGGTATAGTCCGTCGCAACAGCCACCCACTTGTTGCCCGAGGATGAGGTAGGAAATGGGCCAAGGAGGTCCAGGCCGACGCGGAAAAATGGCTCACTGGGGATATCTATAGGCTGAAGGTGGCCAGCGGGAGACAATGGAGGCTTCTTGCGGCGTTGGCAAAGTTCGCAGACAGCGACGTGGCTTCGAACAGAGCGATATAGCCCAGGCCAGAAAAATCGTCTGCGCACACGGTCATATGTACGGGAGACACCCAAATGACCAGCGGTAGGCGCATCGTGTAACTGCGAGAGAATTGTCGAGCGCAGATGCTGGGGAACGACGAGGAGCAGTTCAGCACCATGAGGATTCATATTGCGTCGATATAAGGTCCCGTCCTGGAGAACAAACATACGGAGAGAAGCGTCCTGTTGCTCCGAGGTAATGCGTTCGATGATGGATCGCGAATATGGGTCACGACGCTGCTCGTCGGCGATGCGTGAGAAGTCGGAGATCGACAAAACGCAGGTATCTGTATCGGTTTCGGTGCCATCCGGTGGGTCTACAGGGTAGCGGGAGAGGCAGTCGGCGTCCTTATGTAACCGCCCAGATTTGTAGGACACGGAAAACGTGTACTCTTGCAGGCGTAAAGCCCAGCGGCCAAGACGGCCTGTCGGGTCTCTGAGTGAGGATAGCCAACATAAGGCATGATGATCTGTCACGACGGTGAAATGTCGACCGAACAGGTAAGGGCGGAACTTAGCAATGGACCAAACAAGGGCCAAGCATTCACGTTCTGTTATCGAGTAGTTTCGCTCTGGTGCAGAAAGAAGACGGCTAGCATACGCGATCACGCGATTGGTGTCCCGCTGTCGTTGGGACACGATAGCGCCAATGCCATGGCCGCTTGCATCAGTGCGAACTTCGGTGTAGGCATGCGGATCAAAATGACCCAACACGGGTGGATTGGTAAGGCGACTGATAAGCGTTGAAAATGCTTCAGCCTGGTCGGGTCCCCAACGAAAAGTAGTGTCCTTCTTCAGAAGGTCTGTGAGAGGACGAGCAATTTCGGCAAAGTTCTGGATAAATTGCGGAAAATAGGAACACAGCCCTAGAAAACTGCGGACATCGGTAGGAGAACGCGGAAGGGGAAACTCCCCAACGGCACGAACTTTGTCAGGATCAGGCTGGACGCCAGAAGCGTCAACCAAGTGACCAAGTACTCGTATTTGGCGGCGGCCGAAATGGCATTTTGCAGAATTGAGTTGTAGGCCGGCACGTCTAAAAACATCAAGGATAGCTGAGAGTCGGTGAAGGTGGCTCTCAAACGTCGGTGAAAAAACTATGACGTCATCAAGGTAGCAGAGGCATGTGGTCCATTTGAATCCGCGCAGAAGAGAGTCCATCATGCGCTCGAAGGTAGCAGGGGCATTACACAGTCCAAAAGGCATCACTTTAAATTGGTAGAGACCATCTGGGGTGACGAAGGCGGTCTTTTCGCGATCTCGTTCATCCACTGCGATTTGCCAGTAGCCGGAGCGCAAATCAATCGATGAAGAATAACTGGCACCGTGTAAGCAGTCCAGCGCGTCATCAATACGCGGAAGCGGATACACGTCCTTTTTCGTAATCTTATTCAGGTGACGGTAATCGATACAAAATCTCCAGGTATTGTCCTTCTTTTTAACCAAAACGACAGGTGACGCCCACGGACTGCAGGAAGGCTCGATAATATCTTTGGAGAGCATTTTGTCCACCTCCGTTTGGATCACCTGGCGTTCAGCTGCTGACACACGGTAGGGCCTCCGGTGTATAGGAGGAGCGTCACCAGTGAGGATGGGATGGGTGACGACACGGGTGTGACCTAGCGGGCGATTTCCAAAATCAAAGATGTCTTCATAGGACATCAGAATACGGCGAAGGGCGTCGGCGTAAGCAGGCCGTAGGTCAGTAGCTATCATGGGCGTAAACTTGTCGTTGCTTGAAGTAGGACGGTCGGAAGCTGCAGCAGTGTCGAATCGTGGTTCGGGCGTAAGAGCAGCTACTCCACACTCTTCCAAAGGGGACAGCAAAGCGAGAGATACGCCCTCAGGAAGCACTTGCAGACACGAACCAAAGTTCAGAAGGGGAAGCCACGCTCGATTGTTAACAAGAGTGACAATGGAGCTGGGTAGTGCGATTTGGCGTGCCAGGAGAACGTCGCAAAGTGGGGACACCACGTAAGGACCATCTCGAAGTGGAGGAGAAGGCGACATGAGGACGTAGGTCGCAGCATCAGGTTGCAGGCGAACAAATTCAGCAGAACGAAGTCGGGACTTGTGGTCTTCGGTCGGGTCGGCAAAGTAATGGGGCAGTTCAAGGCGAAGGGTGCCGGTTGCACAGTCAATAAGTGCTGAATGAGCAGTCAGGAAGTCGATTCCAAGAATCACTTCGTGGGGACACTCGGCCAGTACAGTGAACAGGACTAACACAGGACGACCGGCAATGGTAACACGGGCGGCGCACATTCCCATCACGGCTGTTGTACTGCCATTAGCCACTCGGACGGCAGGCGACTCGGCAGGTGTGAGGACTTTACGGAGATGGCTACGAAGATCTGATCGCATAACCGACACCTGAGCGCCAGTATCGATGAGGGCTTGAACGGGTACATCATCAACAAAAATTTCAACAAGGTTCGGTCGAGCAGCAGGGGTCAGCAGAGGTTTTGCAGTCCGAGTCGTCAACGCAGCCTCACCTCCGGGGACTGCATTGCTTAGTTTCCCGAGAAGCGGCCCGCGTAGGACGGGGACGAGGGGCGTCGAGGTGTAGGCGAGCGGGACTGACGGCGTTGCGGCGAGGGCGAGCGGCTAGTGGTGTTTCCCCGAGAGGGAAGGCCGGCATGGTATGGTTCAGAAAGGGGCGACAGAGACCGAGAGTCTCGGTCGAAGCGGCGATCAGCGTATGGTCGAGGCGAGGAGTACCAGCGGCTACTACGGCAGTGGCGGGAGATGTGACCGACGCGGGAGCAAGCAAAGCAAATCGGCCTGTCATCCGGTGTTCGCCACTCAGATGGGTTCCGATATCGACTCGGGAACGACTGGCGAGGTGCAGCAGAAGCAATGGCAGGAGTGGTAGGAGTGGTAGGGGTGGGACGTGGGCGGACGGCAGACTGGATGTCCATGTTGGCAATTTCTTGGCGGACAACAGCTTGAATGAGCGAGATGGTCATGTTGTCGTGCGTATGGGGACAGTGAGAACTTGGAGCCATAGCCTCAAGTTCGCGGCGAATGACCTGTGTCAAGCTTGGCGTGGCAGGCGGATGTGATGCCGGAGGGTCGTTGCAGGAGGAAGTGGCAGCCGTATTGGGAAGTCGGTCGAAGCGTTGTACGATGCGTTTGCTCTTCGCTTGCTCAAAATTCCGGCATTCCTTTATGATGGATTCAACCGTTGAGCAGTTCCTGCAAAGCAGGAGGTTGAACGCATCGTCAGCGATGCCCTTCAAGATGTGTCCAACCCTATCGGCCTCTAGCATGTCCGCGTCCGCTTTACGGCAGAGAGCCAGAACGTCTTGAATATACGCGACGTATGATTCGGTTGGTGTCTGGACACGAGACGCTAGCTCTTGCTTGGCCTCCATTTGACGTCCCACAGGCCTTCCGAAAAGATCGCGTAGCTTTTCCTTGCAGGAGTCCCAGCTTGTAATTTCGGTTTCATGCGTCTCGAACCATACCTTCGCGGTTCCTCCCAAGTAAAAGGATCAGGTTGGCCAGCAAATGTGTGGCATTCCACTTGTTGTGCTTACCGACGCGCTCATACGACGTCAGCCAGTCTTCGACGTCGACCTTGCCAGTGCCAGTGAAGATTCCCGGGTGACGTAGCTGGGTTAGTACCACTTCCGCCGTTGTCTGAGCGGCGGAGGCAGCGTCAGCGTCGGAGGCAGCGTCAGTAGCCATAACAGCGGAACCGATGTGACGCCCGCTGCGAAGATCCAGGGCCGGCTTGTGGCGAGATTACCCCGCACTTCCACCAAAATGTTACGGGGAGAAAATATATGTATTTACAATATATACAGAGGGTTGTAGCTCTGTGGCCAGGGTGACACCATCTACCGAGCTCCGAGACACTTCAGCCTCTTCTTCCCCAACCAACGTCATTTTGTCCACAGCGGTACAAACTCGTACGTGACAATATGCTTAGCAAAACAACTGCGCCAATAGAAGTTTTAAGCAATTTTCAATCAACACTACACCCCCTGAAAAGCATGAACTTTTGCATAACGAATGATACTTTAGTATACAAAATAAAGGCTTACAACATTACGAAGGAGGAACACCATGACATAGCATTCCAGTGGGTACCTAGACATTGTGTAATTGGGGGGTATGATGCTGTAAATACCTTAGCACGCGGGGTACATAAAAAAGATGGAGCTTCGCTCCTTGCTTTGCCGAAAGGGAATGCGCGTCGCACTATTAACAAAATCTGCGAAAATAACGAGAATGTCTTTTTTTGAAATGGCACTTGATATACGACCTTATTCAGGATAGATTTGTTTATCGAGTTTACCACACCGATCAAGGTCAGCCACGTTATTGAATTAGCAAAACATACATTACAACATCACACTAGCCATACAAAGTGATTCTTACACAGGATAGGAAAGGCTAAAAGCCCAATTTGTCCTTGCAAGAAATCCAAAAAGATATAGAGTGTATACGGTTACACTGCAGCAATAACTCAGCCTACCACCAAAAGCTGCCAAGAAAGACGCAGGTTCTTGATAGAAGACCGCCATCACAGGAGAAACTCTTGGGCGCGTGACCAACACAAACGTCACAAATGCGAGCAACGTGTGCATTTGTACAGACTTTCTTCAAGAAAGGCAAATCGCGGAAGAATATTAGAGATATCTGCATAATTTGAAAAATGTTGAAATTTCTATTACTGATATTTCAACTTATATTCAGACATTTGCATCGATGTTTGTGACTCTTCTGGCTACGTAGAGCCCATGATCCCAGAGATGTCTTTGTGTATGTTCATCATTGTTCATTTTTTTTTCTTATGTTATTGTGTGCGACACATGGTGATTTCAAAGTCATTTTTTTTCTTCTCTTTAGGCACGAACTCGATTAACTTTGCATTCTAGCTTCCGAACTTGGATTGCGAACTTGTAGCTTATGTAACACGACTCCTGATCTACTCACGGGAACTCGTTCTTTGGTTGATGTTGTATTACTATAGTTCTGTTATTCCCAAAATGTTCCTTTCTTATTGCACGTTAGAGAAGAGGAATAGCCAGTGCCTGTACAAGGAGCCAACAGCTCCTTACATGGAATATGGAAAATCACGAATCCCACAAGGTGGACGAAGGTTTATGAGAAGGAAAAATTGTCATTCACTCGAGCGTATGACAAAGCTACAGAGGAAACCAATGCGGACTTCTCAGAAAGAAATGTTCGCAGTAAAGTGTGTCCTGGTCCGGGGGGACTGAACCCGGGACCAACGCCTTTCCATGGCAGTCGATCTACCGCTAGCCAGGAGGTTAGCAGATCGCCGAAGAATGGCGAAATAATCGCCAACTCGAAGCAAAGAGACACTCATTATCGCAAATCAGTGCGGCAAAATTCCGTTAGGCAGCTTCGTGCTACACTGGAGTAGATGACATTTTTCCGCTCTCATGAACCTTCCTCACCTTGCACGTATATAACTATAGTCGGGTACAACTTTAGAAAACAGGAGGAGGCCCCGCCCAGTTGACCGAAGCGCAGCAGCCAATTCCTCCGCGACTCAAGAAATAGTCCCGCTCAAAAAATTGTGACTGCTTCTAAAACGCGTATTTGTCGGCATAAATAAGATTTGTGTATCTTGACGAGTGGTTTGGTAAAACTATCATGATGGAAATGCTACCGCACAGGCCGGATCGCGAGAGAAAAATAACTCCGTGCCTTCTACAACGCTGTGTGTCGTCTGCTACGGAGCAAGATCGACGGCACCGGGCGTAGTAGTCGCTGGCTTAATAGCATAAGATTCATATATACTTTTTGTGTTTGCACAACCTTATTTTCTTAATGTGTTGGGTTTATTTTTAATTAATATTTTTTCTTTTTTTCGCGGTTGCGAACCTGCGATCTCGTGAGTTCGCGCACGATCGCGCGCGGCATTCCGTGCCAGTTTTCAGCCATGGAGCCCAGCGAGGTGACATCGGAACGCGATCCTTTGTTGCCGAACGAGCCTTGTGTCGCCTCGATGACCACACCACCAAGGAGTCTCGGCAAGAACAAGAGCGGCCACATCCTGAACAGCGATTCACGCAACATGATCTTCCACTGCTACACGTTTTGGCGTAACATGCAGCCTGAACGCAGCGTGGAGGACACGAGCAAGTTTGTCGCCGACATGCTCGGTGTCAGCGAAAGGACTGCGTTCAGGGTGAGGGAGGAAGTTAAAGCTTCGCATTTTCGGGTGGCAAACTGACGACGCCTGTAAAACAAAGGAGTCTTCGCAGTAGAAGGGCGGGAAGGGGAAGTTTATTGCTCGAAGAACCGTAATAACGCATCCATACTGGCCGTTCGAGTCAGTCCAGAAGCGCCAGATCACGAGCAAGCCGCTCGTGCCGAGCGCGCTAGTAGCCGTCGTCGTCCTCTTCCTCTAATATTTAACACACTCCGGGGCCTGAGGTGGCGAGTTCTAAAGGGTACAATTTCTGCACAGGTCGGATCATCTGTGAGCCACTGGGTATTTTAACTTTACACGCACGGACGTTGCCATCTTTACTTCGGATGCAGTCACTTACTACCCCAGTCTTCCAGAACATTCTGGGAGCCTTGTATTCGTGAATAATCACAACATCACCTTTACTGATGCTATAAGCTTTTGATGCTTTCATCAAGTGAACGCTTCGAAGTGTCAGTAGATATTCACGAAGCCATCGCTTCCACAGTTGTTCCATTATTAGCTGCCTGTGGACCCACAAACTGAGCAGCTCAGTCTTTCTTTCTCCCTGTTCATCAGACGTTTTAGGATTAGACAAGAGACGGCTGCCTAACAAAAAATGAGACGGGGTTAGGATGTCTGGCTCTTTAGGAGAAGAGTAAATGAAAGTTATGGGTCTGGAATTCACAACGGCTTCTGTTTCAGTCAGCAAAGTGCTCAGTTGTTGTAGGTCAACAGACGCCCTTCCCAATGACTTGCGAAGGCACATCTTCACAATCCTAACTAGCCGCTCCCAAAACCCACCCCACCAAGGAGCTCTCTCTGCAATAAATTTCCAAGTTATGCCGTGGGTAGAGCAATACTGGCTGACTTCCTCTTTCCTCAACAACTGGTGCATGCTAGCTAGCTCACGTGCAGCTTTCTTGAATGTAGTAGCGTTGTCTGAGTAAACTATTCGCGGTGTTCCACGTCTTGCACAAAATCTTTTGAAAGCCATGAGAAAAGCGTTAGTAGTAAGTCCAACCACATGCTCAAGGTGAATTGCTCTAACTGCTGCACACGTGAATAGCACTATGTACACTTTAACGCCATTGCAATCTTTCACAAAAACTGGCCCTGCAAAGTCAACTCCCGTAACCTCAAAGGGGCGCGAATTGCACACACGATCACTGGGAAGAGGGGCTGCCGGTGCACTCGCAGCCTTGAGTCGGAACCGAGCACAAATCACACATTTGCGGAGCACTCTCTTCACTGCTTGTCGCGCTCTGGGCACCCAGAACCGGGCGCGAAGTTCATTTAATGTGTCACCGACACCGCCGTGGAGCACAGTTTTGTGAGCTTGCAAAATGACGAGTCGCGTGACCGGGTGGTTGGACGGTAGCAGCACAGGCGTCTTTTCGTGGTATGTGACATCGGCGTTCTGAAGGCGAGTTCTAATCCTCATGACGCCCTTTTCGTCAATAAAGGGATGCAGGTCTCTTATGGACGACGTCTTGTCAAGGTCTTGTCCCACTTCAAGTTGGGCTCTCTCTTTGGCATAGGTATCTGTCTGCATTTGCTTGAACCAGATGTTCTCAGCTTTTTCAACTTCAGTAGCTGTAAGTGATCCTTTTGTATGCGACGTTGGCGATCTACAGTTGTCCACGAAGCGTTTGACCCATGCTGTCACTCTTGCCATTCGTAACCAAGAACTAAATCGTTCGGCACTGAAAAGTGGTTCTCTTATCACGCTCACCAGTACAAGAACGTTTGTTTGTAACTCGGAAGAAACTTGTTCGTCTTCCGGTCCAGAATCTGGAGCGTCAGATGTCGTTGGCCAACTATTTGCCGCACGTAGAAGCCAGTTAGGTCCTTTCCACCACAGCTGGCTATTTCGAAGGTTTGAGAGCGACAGCCCACGCGTCAGCAGATCAGCTGGGTTTTGTGTTCCCGGACAGTAATGCCACTGGTCTGGATCTGTTACTTGACGTATCTCGTTAACTCTGTTATAAACAAATTGCTTCCACTTGGTTGCCGTGCTTTGTATCTAACAAAGCGCTACACTTGAGTCCGTCCACAGGTGCTCTTCTATTTTCCATTGCCTCGACTCTAGAGCCTCCCGCAAGAACTTTAGGACTCTAGAAGCCAGAACCGCTGCTATCAATTCCAAACGTGGTAAGGTGATCCGTTTGATTGGAGCTACTCTACACTTCGAAAATAGAAGCTGAACATCAACGTTACCGCATTGATCTTCCATTCTGAGATAAGCTACGGCACCGTAAGCAACAGAACTGGCATCAGCAAATACGTGAAGCTGGGAGCTTGAAGGCTTGTCCAAGAATAACTTAAGCTCACACCTGGGAAGTGAAAACACCGGATAGCATTTTAGCTCATTGGACCAAGTTTCCCATTCGTGTCTAAGTTGCTCAGGCATAACTTCTTCCCACGCAGTGCCATGCTCCCACAATCTCTGAAAGAGGACTTTCATCCTAACGACGAACGGTGATAGCCACCCTAATGGATCGAAAATCCGTGCGGTCGTCTGAAGGACACATCTCTTGGTGTCGTTCTTCTTTTCGAGAATCTGCAACAGAGATTCCATGTTTAGAATAAGCTTGTCAGCAGCTGTGTCCCATAGCAAACCAAGAACTTTCGTAGGAGCCATTGCTGAGACAGAGTCCAATCTATCAGTGATGTACTTTCTTAACTCATCATCATTGGTGGACCATTTTTGCAGCTTCATGCCCGCTTTGCTGAGGATGAGATTTGCTTCGTTATAAAGACGGAAAGCTTCTTTTGAAGAAGGAACTCCTGTGACAAGATCGTCAACGTAGAAATTCTCGGCAAGTTGCATGGCAGATGATCTCAGCGCAGGATCGATATGCTTGAAATGATACTGGAGCGTCGCTGTAAAACACTGGAGCGTCGCGTAAACACTGGAGATACTGGAGCGTCGCAAAAAATGTAAAACAAAGGAGTCTTCGCAGTAGAAGGGCGGGAAGGGGAAGTTTACTGCTCGAAGAACCGTAATAACGCATCCATACTGGCCGTTCGAGTCAGTCCAGAAGCGCCAGATCACGAGCAAGCCGCTCGTGCCGAGCGCGCTAGTAGCCGTCGTCGTCCTCTTCCTCTAATATTTAACAACGCCCTCGCGAAAGCGCCCACGCAATGCGGAGAAGAGAAGACGCAGCGCGAAGTTTGACAGCTTCACGTTGTGCGCGCTGAGGTCATGTGTGCACGATTTCTTTCGCCGCAACGAGATACCGACGGTCGAGAAGATAACTACCGAGTTTCCCCATCACTAAGGCGGTGTACTGTGCGTCGCCTGCTTGCCGAGATCGGCTTCAAGCACGAAAAGAGAAGCCGCAACTCGCTGCTTATCGACCGGGATGACATCACCAATTGGCGGAATCGCTACCTCCGTGACGTGGAGCGCTACCGGGCGGAAGGCCGAAAGATCTTCTACCTGGACGAGACATGGGTGACGGCGGGACACACTCGGTCGATCGTGTGGACAGACACCGTGGTGCAGAAGTGCGGACGCCTGTTCGCTCGAGCAAATGGCCTGACGACGGGTCTAAAACAACCTTCTGGGAAAGGTCAGCGCCTGATCGTGACGCACATCGGCAGCGGAGATGGTTTCGTAGACGGCTGCTTGGATGTATAAAGAGGCCAAACGACAGGCGACTACCACGAAGAAATGGTTGGCAATCGCTTTGAGGGCTGGTTCAACGACGTGCTGCAGAAGTTGCCAGGTGGTAGCGTCATTGTTTTAGACAATGCACCTTACCATAGCCGGCGAGAAGAGAAATTGCCGACGACGGCCTGGAAGAAGGAAAAGATACAGGAGTGGCTCACAAGCAAGAGCATCACCTACGGTGAAAGGATGATAAAGAAGCAGCTGCTTGAGCTGGTGGCATCTGTAAAGTCACGCTTTCTGAGCTACATCGTAGACAACACAGCTATAAGGGCCGGTTGCATTGTACTCAGGCTCCCGCCGTACCACTGCGAATTTAATCCCATTGAGCTTGTGTGGGCCAAGGTCAAAAATGGCATCGCTGCGGACAACAGAGACTTCAAGCTGTCCACGGTTGACGTCATCTTGAGGGAGAAAATCAAGCAGGTAACAGCGGAAGACTGGAGGCAGAGCATTCAGCATGTGATGGACTTGGAGGCAAAGTTCAGACTTTACACGTCTGGGAGTGAGCACATTCAACCCATCAGCATCCAGCTGGGCGAAGATGACACAGAAGAAAGCGACTCCGACTGCGAGCTGTCTGGCATTGAGCCACTCGACGAAGCATAAAGGCTTCTTATTAACAAAAAAACAGCCCAGCTATCAAAATTTTGCCGGTGGATTCGCAACAGTCAACCATCCATTCCGTGACCTCTCAAATAAATAAGCAGTTCCATTTATGGCATATTCCTTATAATAGAAGCTCAATTCTGATAAGCAACGTCCTGCACACATTGTGCTCGATTTAAGAAGTGGCATAGAAACACATTTAAATGTTGGCATATCTGAATTGAAACACTATTGTTAACCCTGATTATCGTTGGCGGGCTCAAAATGCTCATACGGGCAGCCACCGTCGAGTTTGACACGCCCCATAGTGAAATAGCAGTAGTCAGGGCACGCTTTATGGTTCTGTTAGCAGTCTGCACTGCAAATCACAGTCATGTCATAGCGAGTGGTGGTGAAATAGCAGCAGACAACACGAAACCGACAGCCACTGTCAGCAGCTTGAATGCCAAAGCACATTCATGTGGTTGCATTGTTTATTTTGTTATCTGGCTCACACAAGTAATGCGAATAAGAGAATAAATATAAGACATCATCAGCTTAGTGAGGCCCAAAATGCTCATTCAGGCAGCCACCCTCGAGTTTGACGAGCCCCATAGTGAAATAGCAGAAGTCAGAGCACGCTTTATGGTTCTCTTAGCAGTCTGCACTGGTAATCAGTCATGTCATAGTGAGTGGTGGTGAAATAGCAGCAGACAACACCAAACTGACAGCCACTGTCAGCAGCTTGAATGCCAAAGCACATTCATGTGGTTGCATTGTTTATTTTGTTATCTGGCTCACACAAGTAATGTGAATAAGAGAATAAATATAAGACATCATTAGCTTAGTGAGGCCCAAAATGCTCATTCAGGCAGCCACCGTCGAGTTTGACGCACCCCATAGTGAAATAGCAAGAGTCGGAGCACGCTTTATGGTTCTGTTAGCAGTCTGCACTGGAAATCAGTCATGTCATAGTGAGTGGTAGTGAAATAGCAGCAGGCAACACGAAACTGACAGCCACTGTCAGCAGCTTGAATGCTAAAGCACATTCATGTGGTTGCATTGTTTATTTTGTTATCTGGCTCACACAAGTAATGCGAATAAAAGAATAAATATAAGACATCATTAGCTTAGTGAGGCCCAAAATGCTCGTTCAGGCAGCCACCCTCGAGTTTGACGAGCCCCATAGTGAAATAGCAGAAGTCAGAGCACGCTTTATGGTTCTCTTAGCAGTCTGCACTGGTAATCAGTCATGTCATAGTGAGTGGTGGTGAAATAGCAGCAGACAACACAAAACTGACAGCCACTATCAGCAGCTTGAATGCCAAAGCACATTGATGTGGTTGCATTGTTTATTTTGTTATGTGGCTCACACAAGTAATGCGAATAAGAGAACAAATATAAGACATCATTAGCTTAGTGAGGCCCAAAATGCTCATTCAGGCAGCCACCGTCGAGTTTGACGCACCCCATAGTGAAATAGCAAGAGTCGGAGCACGCTTTATGGCTCCGTTAGCAGTCTGCACTGAAAATTGAAGTGTTGTCATAGCCCATCTTCAATTTATTAATCTTACTCGAGCAAGTAATGCGAATGCAAGCACAATTATTGTGATTAATTTTGCTAGCATTTTTTTGTCATATTTACGTACCGGAAAAATGCTCAGTAAAGTTGAACGTGTTTTAGTGAGTCACTTTGTTCATTACAAGCCGTAGGCAAAGTGACGGACAGATTCAGACAGTGGTATTGGGGAAGTAATAAATGGTGAAAGTTGCAAAAGCTCTCACAGCACTGCTTTGCTGGACTCCATCCACTAGAAAACTGCATTTGTAATGATGAAAGCGTCAAGACAGGAAATGATACCTCACTGCACAATGTTATATATGTGTACCACCACATGTGACGGACAGCAAAACCATCTGTTTATTAAGACTGAATGCAACAACATAGCAAGGTGCTGTTTCACAAAAAGGCACCTTTTCATGTGCACTTCTGGCAAGCTACCATATGCACTGATGCATAAACACATTAACAGGGGTAAGAGACGAAGTAACTGTGCAAGCCACGTGATGCTTTTAACATTTTGTATCTGTCAATGTTTCTGTTGTCACAGCTGATAGAACTTTCTTTGGTGCAAGTTGGCTAATCACGTTGCGGCAACAGCACAAGAAGCAAGGTCAGAATAGTAGGAGAAAACAAAGCAAGGTGACAGACTGAGGAGGCAAGGTAGACAAGAGAGAATGGCTTTAATGACATCGAAGAGGCCAGCCCTGCTATTCACAGGACTTGGTGCTTTGAATGAGACGAGTTAATGGAATTGTAAAGAAAGTCGTGGCTACAGCATGCTTACAAGAACAAAAGCAAAGATAAAAGAATAGAAATAGGAATAAATACATACACGCACGGAAGAACTCACATATTCACACACATGAACACAAACGCGAGCACGAAAACTAAGATCTAAAATACAAAAAAGGGCAAAATAACAAATATACATAAACGCACAAGAAAACACGCACACACATTTAACGCAGACGCGAGTAGAACTACTAGGAGTCAGTTCACAAGCAGCTGTGCCTACTCTGTCGTAATTTTTTTAAATGTACATATTGGCTGTGTTGCCTTCACTGTCATAGGAATTTTTAGTAGCGACATATCACGACAAAGCGCAAAGCTGTGTTGTGGGTAAGCAAGTCGAGCGCTGGCAGCACAGCTTATGCGCAATTGTGTCACAGCAGGCTTTCTACAGCTTGCACGTGCAGTGAGCGAAGAGTTCTAAGCCACACAGCGACGCGAATTCATGCCAAGCTCCCTTGCAACGGCACCAGTGTATCAGTCATAATTTTATATTAGCATTCAGGCTGACATTAAGGAAACAAACACTGCTTCCAAACGCCTGACCGTTAACAATCCAATGACATTCGCTCAAGCAGCGCGTGTTAGTCACTGATTGTTAGCATTGGTAGAAAGCAATCAATCGACGGTGCTACACAACACTCGAACGACGCTGCTAGACGCTCGGCTATCTTATCACACTGCTGCCAACGATCGGTCGTTTGCACGCTGAACTGGCAGCAACGAATCTTTGCGTTGGAGGTTGCTTTTAGAAATCTTTTCTGTTGAGAAACTCGCAGGTTGGTTTCATCCGCGCACGCTTTTCTCATTTATCCTGATAATGGTTTTGCTCCATCACTTCACCACGTCCGACGAGAAACGCAGGGGCACAGTACACAAACACACCCGCCGCTCACAGTAGGCACCAGACTTTGGCGAACTCTCGTCGTCGTAACTTCACTTAGGAGCAAAAGAAAACACCACGGAACAAACACGTACGATGTTTCTTTGCAGCGGTATGTCGCCGCGGGATCCTGTTTCCACACGAAGCGCAGCGCAGCGTCACCGATGTTCGCTGCAATCTTTCTTCGCCGGCTCACAGCTCAGAACAAAGGCACGCGGCACAAATTGTGCATCGTAAGCTCACAATAATATTTCCGGCATGACAGACCACCACAAACAATTCGAATTCACTCTGACGAAGGGAGACGCACAGAGCTGACGCGACTCGGCCCAGTTCGAAGCGAGGGCGGCCATGTTAGGCATGTTCTCCGTCGGCGGGGACACCGGCCGTCCGGCTCATGACGTCACCTGAAGTGCGCGCCTATTGGTGCCGGCTCGTATCCATCCGCCCTTGAGGGGCAAATGCCGCTGTCTTCTAAAGTTGTATCCGACTATAGAAAAAAATGCAGAGCCCTTCTACTACTGTGAAGATGCAAGCCAGCGAAGCCGTGACTATGGTGGGTTTGCTCTAGTGAATATTGCTATAGTGAATGTATATATTATCATTACTGACTATATTGAGTGTCTTCTAAAAGTTCGTCAAAAAGCAAGGACACTGGCGTCTTGTTTTCGCCCGGCGCCATGGCCAAGCAGTGCGTTTTCTGCGCCAAGTCCGCCCAATCGTCATTGACTAGCGTATGAGCCACAGCGTTCATAGCCACGGCATACTGCACGGCATGATCAGGATCTTGAAGTCAAGGTCCTGGAAAATGTGGTTAAACGAGCGTCCGTCCCATAGCGAGTCCAAAGGGCAAATGCTGATAATAGCGCTAACGCGGTCTCTACATCAGGAGACAAAGGGGCATGACGATTGGTGAGACGTGCCGCCGCCGAGTATCGCGATACTTGTGAAAGAGGCATCGACGGTGGCGAAGGGTGTAACAATGGGCCGTCCATCATCCGTTTTGACACCTGTGCTAAGGCACAATTGGCGGGAGACCACCACGCACATGGAGCCAAAGCCAATGCTGATGATGATAGTTTTTTTTTTCTACACATTGCCATGATCCTGGGGAACCTAGCCCTTAAAAACTTCTCTGTAAAAAAATGTCACAGTTTCACCCGAGACGCGAAGCATCAATTGCGATAGCAAATTAGTAGAGAGCTATACAGAGTAAGGATATTACTATTATCAGCTGTATAAAACTTGTACATGTAGCAGCACCAGCAACGCGCAGAACTCTTGTCGATGCCGTCGGCGTTTTGCCCGCCTTCGCACCGAACGCGCGCGGCGTTGATGATGATGATTTATTGGCCTCCCCTTTGAAACGGGGTGGCGACAAATAGTCACCTAGCCTGCTTGATTTAATGAGGTATACTACACATGTTCTTTATCTAGCATTTTTGTATACCTCTCATTATCTTTCTTTTTCAAAAATTTAGCTTGTACCGCTGCCTATGATTTTAAGAGATCAGGTCGTATCCATCTTTTCCCTGCTTTTTTTCCACCAGTACTCTAATCGTCTCTTGCTGATCTCTACGGCTGATCTGTTTATGTTTCCTTCCACTTTAAACCCAAGCGCTTCTGGGAGTTGCACGTTACCTACGGTTCTCGCTGGGTGGATGCCGTCGCATTCCATTAGGATGTGCTGAGTGGTCTCTGGATCTTTACTGCAGCATACACATGTCTCATCTAGTTCCGAATAATTGTTCCGATATGTTTTCGTCCTTAGGCAACCGGCTCGAGCCTCAAATAGCAAGGCACTGCCCTTTGTGTTATCGTACAGATTTTCCCGTCTAATTTCTTTCTTCTCATTCTTGTAAATCTCCATTGTCCTTTTCGTTTCCATTCTTTGCATCCAATTTACGGTCTCTATTTCTCTCACTTTCTTTCTGATGACGCCTGGTTGTCTATTTACGTTAGTGACTGTTGCCAGTGCCTCTGGCGGCGGCTCGGAGCTTTTCGACAAGATCAGAAGGGGGCACTCGTCGAGCAGCGTCGGAAGTCTTTACCACCTTCTCGCCTCGCAACGTTTTTATATATATACGCATTTGGTGCCGCAGCTAAACGTCGCCTCCACTCCCTCCCTGCCTTCCCCCCGCGGACTTTCACGACGGAAGAAGTCGCGCTTGCTCTCCGCCGTGCATTCGCTCCCCATACTCGCACATACAGCATACAGCGCGCGGCGATGATTTTATCGCCGTTGGACTTTATACGGAACCTCATGGCGACAGCGACGACGATGGCAGAAATCCGCTTGGAGTGTCCATATAATTGCTATCGCAATAAAAAGAACACTTGGTGGAGGACGCAAGAGAGCATTATTCCGAAAGAAACGTGCGCCATTGTGCGTCGGACACTGTTAGAGATGCCCAGAAATACGATAGTATCGCACGAAGACAAAGCATTGAAAACGATCGCAAGGTATAGTGGTGCACTTGAGCTCCCCACATGTGTTCTAACAATAAGCGAAGGCGACATGGAGCACCGCAACGCGAGCGACAACTGCCGCTGTGGAGGAGGAACAATGCCCCGGGTGACTGCGGCCTTCTCACAACGGTGGCGCGACGAAGAACGCCGGAAGTCGCAGTGACACCACTTTGATTGCACACAAGATGAGAATGACGGCATAAAGTTGTTTTTCAGCACCCAGTGAAATAGAGAGATTTAGCTTATGTTTATTAACCGTTTCCCACCATCGTGTGCGCCGCGATGTGGTGTGCACACGGCTTCTCTGCAGGAACGCCAATGTGTGTGGGCACAGCGCTCATGGCAGCAGTGGAAGCCTGGGCGCAGAAC
The DNA here is from genome assembly GCF_013339745.2 of Dermacentor silvarum. Taxonomy (NCBI): domain Eukaryota; kingdom Metazoa; phylum Arthropoda; class Arachnida; order Ixodida; family Ixodidae; genus Dermacentor; species Dermacentor silvarum. The sequence goes on from NC_051160.1 coordinate 163,006,113, forward strand.
TGAGCTGATAGAGCATGACGAGTTATCCACTTGGCATCGTAATTTTTGCAGCCTCACACTGGAGTGTCTGGAGGCCTTCCAACTTCCACGCATGAGCCGTCAATACAAAGGCAGCACTAAGCGCAAACGGCGCGAACGCGCCATCAGTGGACGCATAATCGATGTAGTAATAGTTGCAGAATTGTCAAATAGAGGAAGAGGACGACGACGGGGACTAGCGCGCTCAGCGCAAGCGTCTCGCTCGAAATCTCGCGCTTCTGGACTGATTCTCGCGCTTCTGGAACGGCCAGTATGGACGCGTTGCTACTGTCCTTCGGGCAATAAACTTCCCATTTCCCGCCCTTCTACTGCGAAGACTCCTTTGTTTTACATTTTCTGGTGCCAGAACCCGGGACCAAACCAGGGACCTTAAGATCCGTGGTCCGGCAATTCTTCGTCTCCGTGGTGCGGCTTTAGAACGTGGTCCGGCAATTCACGTAGAAACTAGCATTCAAGAACGGAAGGTACGAAGTAGCGCTACCGTGGAAGCCTGCCATCACATACCTAGCAGACAACCGAAGTGTTGCGGTTCGACGCCATCACGGTTTATTGCGGCGATTTGGTAGTAACGAGGAGCTTCTTCAGCAGTACGACAAGGCAGTCAGGCAGTATGAACTGGATGATCACGTTGAACGAGTCACGGAAAAGACGCGGCAGAAAGATTTTACTACATGCCGCACCGCGCCGTTATCAGGGAATCATCTTTGACGACATTGCTGAGGGTAGTCTTCGATGCCTCGTCACACACACATGGAGCAGCGTCTGTGAGCGAATTATTAGAAAATGGACCCAAGATCAACAACAACATGGTTAAAATGCTTGTGAATTTTAGACCTCACAAGATTGGAATAACTGCAGATGTACAAAAGCGTTTCTTCAACTCGGCATTCAAGAGCCTGATCGTGACGCCTTGCGGTTTTTATGGTTAGACAGCACGTTAATGTCAAGTGAGCATGTGCTGAAAATAGTGGAGTATAGGATGACACGCGTACCATTTGCAACTACAGCAAGTCCATTCCTGTTAACAGCGACGCTCCAGTATCATTTGAAGCACATCGATCCTGCCGCCTGCACTGAGATCAACTGCCATGCAACTTGCCGAGAATTTCTACGTTGATGATCGTGTCACAGGAGTTCCTTCTTCAAAAGAAGCTTTCCGTCTTTATAAAGAAGCGAATCTCATCCTGATCAAAGCGGGCATGAAGCTGCAAAAATGGCCCACCAATGATGATGAGCTAAGACAGGACATAACTGAAGGATTGGACTGTGTCTCAGCAATGGCTCGTACGAAAGTTCTTGGTTTGCTATGGGACACAGCTGCTGACAAACTTATTCTAAACATGGAATCTTAGTTGCAGGGTCTCGAAAAAAAGATCGACACCAAGAGATGTGTCCTTCAGACTACCGCACGAATTTTCGATCCATTAGGGTGGCTATCATCGTTCGTCGTTAGGATGAAAGTCCTCTTTCAAAGATTGTGAGAGCATGGCATAGCGTGGGAAGAAGTTATGCCTGAGCCACTTAGACATGAATGGGGAACTTGGTCCGATGAGCAAAAATGCTCTCCGGTGTTTTCACTTCCCAGGTGTGAGCTCAAGTTATTATTGGACAAGCCTACAAGCTCCCAGCTTCACGTTGGACAGCTACAAGCTCCCAGCTTCAACTGATGCCAGTTCTATTGCTTAAGGTGCCGTAGCTTTTCTTTGAATTAAAGATCAATGCGGTAACGTCGATGTTGAGCTTCTATTTTCGAAGTGTACAGTAGCTCCCATCAAACGGATCACGTTACCACGTTTGGAATTGATAGCCGCGGTTCTGGCTTCTAGTGTCCGAAAGTTCTTGTGGGAGGCTCTACAGTCGAGACACTGGAAAATAGAAGAGCACCTGTGAACGCACTCAACTGTAGTGCTTGCTAGATACAAAGCTCGGCAACTAAGTGGAAGCAATTCGTTCATAACGGAGTAAACGAGAGAGAGAGATTCAACTTTAATGGTGCCAGCAATTCACGAGAGCAGACGCAGCCTCCCTCCGCCTAGCAGACGGCCGAGATCCCCTGGGTCTCAGCGGCTGCCTCGGCTAGCTGGACGGCCCAGACCTGGTCTTGCTGGTCTGAGTGAGCAGCAGGATCTGCCACTGCTGCCAGTTTTGAATTTTGCGGCCCTCGAAAGGAGCCGCCTTCGAGCATTCCCATAGAATATGTGGCAGATCCTCCTTATCTTTACATAGTTTGCATTGATCATTGTATTGCCCTGGATAGAATCTGCTGCAGGGCACCGGGTTAGGATACGTGTTTGTTTGCAGGAGGCGCCAGGCCACCGCCTGTTTCCTGGTTAGCGCGGGATGAGCTGGTGGGTACCGGGCCCTTCCCAGCCGATAGTAATCGGGTATTTCTTTGTAGCTGACCATGCGGTCTTTGTAGCTGACCATGCGGACCATGTAGCTGACCATGCGGTACGCATTACAGGCCATGTAATGCGTAGGATGGATAACCGGTGGACCATTACGGTTGCAGAATGGATACCAAGAGAAGGGAAGCGCAGTCGAGGTCGGCAGAAAACCAGATGGGATGATGAAGTTAGGAAATTTGCAGGCGCAAGTTGGAATACGCTAGCGCAAGACAGGGGTAATTGGAGACCGCAGGGAGAGGCCTTCGTCCTGCAGTGGACATAAAATATGGGATGATGATGATGATGATGATGATGATGATGATGATGATGATGATGATGATGATGATGATGATGATGATGCGGTCTTCCTCTCGTTCCCGGCTGGGCCGGCTCACTTACTCGGCGAGTAAGTCCTCGAGCTACGTTGTGAGCCGCCTCATTGCCGGTGGGAGAGGAGTGCGCGGGTGCCCAAGAAGAAGTAGTTTACTGATTTGAAAATGTAGAGAGATCGGCCGGAATATGGAGCATCTGGCCTGCTACTCTACGTAAGGGAAGGGGAAGAGGGGAGGAAAGAGGGTCACAATGGGGGATGATAATGGGAGGGACTAGGTGAACGGACACATTGCATAAATGTTATTACAAGCGTGAGTCCAGGCCTGTGTCGCCTAAGAAACGAGAAAAAGCACGCATTGCCTCTATTGTCTGCATGCCTACTCTGTGGTCCTGCGCTAGCAAGAGGTCCTCCGACAGTGGTCTATTATATTATGCCTCAAGGTGGCTGCCAGTGTGTCTTTCGCGCGCATACTCAGGGCACACCACGAGCACATGGTCTATTGACCCTTTTCGCGGAGCAGTTTGTTTTAGAGAAACGAGATGGCGCTCACGGCGGCGCGCCACACCTCTCCTCAGCGACCGCGCACGAATACGAAACCATTACCGCTTCTACCTTGCTTCTGTGCGATCAGCTGTCGGAAATCCAACTGAGTTTTCGCTAACACACTGTGCTCCAATCATGCTAGATTGAATCATGTGGATTGAAGACATGTGCAGGAGCTGGCTGCAAAAATAGTGACTGGCATGATAAGGAATAGAATGAATCTGTGTGGCCAAGTTGGGGGACCGCTGCTGCAAGTGTCCGAACGTGTTACCAGCACTTCGTGATGTACGGCTTTCCTCGAAGATACAGAAATTTGCTCATCCGCCAGCCTTGTATCGCTAACCTTCAAAGAAAGGGCTTCATCCCCAGAACGTCGGCAAGAGTGAGTACCACTCGTTAAACAATGACAAAGGGAGTAGCGCCGCTTCCTGTAATAGTTAGTTTCGCGCACGTCATCTATACACATCTGTCCCAAATGGCAGGAAAACTTAGGCCCACTCTATCGCCGACGTATCAAGAATAAGTGAATAGACACACACATGAATATATGCGCACTGTATACTCACAATAAATAACGGACTACACCGATGGCGCACGAATGGTCCAAGCTGAATGTTTCGTGACGGTACACAAGAATAAGCGCGTTACTAGCTGTAATGTATATTTGCTACAAGGTATTACAATGTACAAAACAACTACGTTTCAAGCCTTGTGCGCAGCAAGAACAAATCTATCGGCACTGAGCACACCCGCGAGCGATTAGGCAGAAAATAATCAGATAGTGGCCGCACCTAGGAATTTCGCCGAGTCAGAAACTGACAAGCCACTGCTACAAAATGTTTGCGGAATAAAGAACAAAGAGTAAAACACACTAATCCTGACTGAATTCATGAGCGGAATGTTTGGATAGCTTGGAATACACATTTATCCCCGCTTTTAAAACAAGCACCATATACGCTGCTTACGCCATTTGGGCATTGCTTAATCAGCTCCGAAAGCGCTTTTGCGTGTTCTCTGAAGCTGTGATAAAAGCTTCGTGCCGTCCACCTAGTCACCGTCTACAATATCTCCGAAAACAGAGGTTTTCTAAGCCGCGCCGGCGTCATACACTTCAATTGTAAACAAGGAGGCAATGGAGGCAGTTGAGGCAAGCAATGGACGCGTCACCACGTGATAAAACATGGCAGCGCCCACGGGATCGCCGCGAAAAGGGTCAATAGTCTCTAAAACACCACACACTTAATATGCTGGGGAGTCTGTCCGTCCAATGATGTGCAAATATTTGCGCGTGAAAGCGACGCCTAATCGCACTCATACATGCCTGTGTATCAGGCATGTATGAGGGCGTGGAATTCCACGCAGAACAGGAAATTGCATATCGGGATACAGCCTTTTATGGCGAACGTGACGAGCGTCTGGCTGCGCCCAGTATGTTTTCGTCGCACTCCTCATTAATTTCGACAGGAGGCATGTGATGTCCGGTCTAGAGAACGGCACTACAGTTCGCAGGCCATTGCTGAGGGTGCGCTTTGCTTCAGCATCGGCCACCTCATTACCATTGAGCCCACAGTATACCGGGATCCATTGGAACACTACGCGGTGGTGCTTTTCTTGAGCGTATGAAAGTAGCTCGGTGATCTGCAGTGCCAGAACCTGATATGCGGTGTGGCGCAGGAAACATCTCAAAATTTGCAGCGCGGGTTTTGAGTCCGTGAAAATGCACCACTCTTGAGGTCTTTCCCCGCAGATGTGGCGAATCGCTTCCCGTATAGCCACAAGCTCTGCAGCGGTTGATGTTGAATTATGATCTAGAATGAAACCTCGAGTCATCTGCTGGGCTGGTATCACCACAGCTGCTGTCGATGCCTTTGGTGACGTGGACCCGTCTGTGTAAACATGAACATGGGTCTGGTATTCTAACCAGATGTATGTCAAAGCAAGTTGTTTAGCCCGCTAACGGGAACCAATGATTTCTCTAGTATGCCGGGGACGTTCACGCATACCGAAGGTTGAATCATCACCTACGGTGGTTTGACGGAGAGAGAGAGAAATACGTTATTAAATCATAAAAAAAAGAAACTTATACATGTATGAAAAGGCAACCCCAGTGGTTTTTGTGGTGAGGTGCCTAGCTTAAGTTAATGGTTTCGCTTCTTATAAGGTAGGTGAGCAAGCTGTCATATATAGCTTTGCGGTGTTGAGCGGTCCCTCTAGGTAGGATACAGTCATTGAGTGTGACGACTGAGCTCTGCAGCCCAGCAAGGCAGATTCTTCTAAGTGAGGATAGGCCAGGACATGTCCATAGCAAGTGGTGTGCTGTGGCTGGCGCACCCGTGGTGCAAGTTCCACAAGTGGGGTCAAACGACTTGTCAATGTATTGGGCTTTGAACGCAGGCGTGACTGCCGTGCCGGTGCGTGGACAGCGGAATGCCACGCGTTCCCGGCGTGGAAGACCAGGAGGGAGGGGGTCATGGCCTTCGGGCAGATGCGCTTGTAGAGCAAGCTTTCTATGCTGTCGGAGCTGCACGTGAGCATCGACAGCGTCGACATCTGCCGATCGAGCTGTGACGGAAACGGGGCAAAGAGAAGGGGGGTGGGTAAATTTGCTCCCCACGTGAGCGCGTCCGCTCGCTCATTCCCTCCTGCGCCCATATGACTCGGTGTCCAATGAATGTGCAGCTCAGTTCCCTTGTGCCGCAAAAGTGTTGCTTCTTCTTGGATGGCGGTTGCCAGCGGGTGTGCGTCAATCTTGCTAAGTTCGCCTACGGCGTCTTGCGAATCCGTGTATATGTGTAGAGGGCGGTGATGCTCGAGGCGGCCATATCTGGCTGCCTCAGCAACCTCTAGAATCGCTTGTAGTTCTGCACCGATCGTACTTAATGGTGTGCTATGAGTAGTTGTTGCTGTGTTGCTGCCGTCGCTGTTCGTCCAGGCAGTACTGACGTGATTCTGTGAAACAGCAGCATCTGTGTAAATGCATTGAGCTGTACTATCGTTGAGGATAGCTCTGCGGTGGTGGTAACGCCTCCGACTTATTTCATTTACTCTCACGTTGGTTGGAAGGGGGTGAACAATGACCGACATCATGGGCAGCCACGGCGCCGAAGGTGTCGGGAGAAGACGAGCTTGTGGCTTCCGACCGACCTGGGCGAGTATTGTTCGGCCTGAAGACGTAGCGGCTAGCATGAGCGCCTGGGCACATCTTGCGTCCTCCCTTAGTTCTTCAAGTGTGCTAGTTTGTGCCTCTGAGTAAAGCACATGGGTTGGAGTATGCTTCGGCAAACCATACGCTATACGTATACTTTGACGATGAGCAGCTTCGAGGCGACGACGCATCGTTACCGTGGTTCGTGTGTAAGGGAAGCCGTACAGAATTCTCGATGTGATGAGATTTTTCGTCATTATAACGAGGGTGTCTTCTCTGAGGCCCCAGTTACGACAGGTGAGTCTTCGGAGGAGCCCTTGTGTTGCTCGGCAGCAGCTCAGTGTCTGCTGAAGCCACGCCGTGTGGTTTCCTGTGTCCGATGTAATGAGTCCAATAATTCTGAGGTCCTGTACTTTTTCGATCGGGCTTCCTTGCATTTCCGGTCCATTCATTAAGGCTACTGCTTCTTCCCTCATCTTTGTTGGACCAAGCACAATATACTGTGATTTTTACGGGGAAGGAGAGAGTCTGAGTGCTGAAAGATGACATTGTATTGTATCTAGAGCTGCTTGGATGGCATCTTGCTGCTCACCAAGTGACCCTCCCGTGGTGCATACTGTGATGTCGTCTGCGTATATTGAGTGATGCAACCTGTCTATCTTTGCGAGGTGATACGGGAGCCGGTGCATGGCTATATTAAACAGTACAGGGGACAAAACTGAGCCTTGCGGAAGGCCATGTGTGATGTAATGAAGCGGCGAGAATCGATCTCCTATCTTGACTCGAAGAGTGCGGTTTGTCAATAGTGACGTGATGTATATCACTATGTCATCTTCTAGTCCTTCTTCGTGTATTTCTTGCAACATAGCATCTACTCCTACGTTGTCAAACGCCTTATGTATATCAAAGGTGGCTAGTATTCGAGGGCCTTGCAAGCGCTCAGAGGTTAGATCGTCATGCATCATAAGGAGGCTGTCTTGCGCCGACATGCGCGCACGGAAGCCTGTTTGTGTGTGATGGAGCTTTCGTTCAACTTCGAGGAACCAGTGAAGTCTTTCGGCTACCATTTTTTCCATGACTTTGCCCAAATGTGATGTTAAGGAAATAGGGCGAATGTTTGTTGCTATCGTAGCTGGCTTGCCTGATTTGGGGATATGAATGACCAGAGAATCCTTCCACCCTTCCGGTACAATTCCGGTTTCCCATACTTCATTAATAAGGTCGAGGAAGTCTGACATTCCTTCATCTGGGAGATTGCGGAGAGTCGTATATGTCAAACCGTCAGGTCCAGGTGAACTTCTGCAATTCACTTTCATGAGCGCGTACCGCAGTTCGGCAATAGTGAATGGATGATCAAGCATATGCGTTGCATCGGTATTCTGCTAGGCCTCTACAGTTGATCCGTTGACTGTTGCAGTCTGAACGGCGAGATGGAAAAACTGGGTTACGAGTTGAGTGGCGAAATCTTGCTCTGATAGTCCCTGTTTGAGGGCGATGCTGCGCGCGGGCTGTTTTGCTTGGGCCGGTTGATCAAGCATAGATGCCAGGTGCCATAAACGAGAAGGGTTAGTACGGTGGTTTAGTCCACTGCATGTACGATGCCATCGCGATTGGCGTAGCTCCTTCGCGTACCTTCGAGCTGCAGCCTTTGCACGATAATGAATGATGCGAAATTAAACATTTTTTGGGTGACGTTTGGCTTGCTGTTGTGCCCTAAACCTTGAAGCTATGAGGTTCAGCGTGTGCAAGTCCGGAGCAGGATCTTTCCAACGCGTGCGCGTCGCCTTTGTAGCCCTCTGTTTTTCTATTTTTAGTCTGTCTAGGAAAGAACCCATGCCATCCACGTACAACTTGCGGAAACCGTGCCAGTTTGTCGTGTAAGTCGTTCTAGTCTTTCTGCAGGTTCGACTGATATTCTCTATGCTAAGTAGAATCGGATGATGGTCAGACCCGTCTCTATTTTCGTGTCGTTGCCAACGTAAGCGCAAGTCTTGCGACATCCGCGTAAAATCTGGCGTGCTGTCTTGCTGGCCTGCATGTAGCGCTGCTCTCGTGTAGACTCCAAGGACATTAGCGATGTTGAAGTCCCTTTTTTCCATAGCATCTATAAGTGCTCGGCCGCGCGGTGTGTCCATTCGGTAGCCCCACTAGGTATGTGGCGCGTTGAAATCGCAAGCTATAATGATATGTCTAGTGGGACATCTTTGCTTTAGACTCGACACCCAACTCATGTCGTCTCCGAGCTGACAACCAGGTCGTATATAAACTGAAGCAACTGTAAGTCGGAAATTTTCTAATGTCATAGCAACTAGAACGATCTCGCGGTGGGGTGTGCACAAATCTTGAGTGTCGATCTGAACTTGCGGAAGGCGTTTGTCGACGAACACGCCAGCTAAGCCTCTAGCGGTGAGGTCTGAGCCCACGTGGCGGCCCTTCAGCTTGCGTGGTATAGAAGGTTGGAGGTATTTGTTGTAGCCAGTCAACTGCAGTGTTCGTGGGCCGTCCATTTCTTGAAGGAGGATCACTGGAATTCGGTTACGTTGTAGACGTAAGGAGAGTTCTGCATGGGCGAGAGTGAAATTAGGACAGTTCCACTGCAACAAATGCGTTGGGTGATGAATGATATCATAGGGCTGATTCATTTTTGAGCTTGTACTATGACTACCGAGAAGCCGCTAACCCTGGTTCACCTCCTGTTCTTCGAGTCTCCCTACAGTAGGCATGCGGGGTTGTGTCTGTCTCTCTAGTGCAAGAATACGAGCTGCCAGTTGGCCCATCGTTTGCTGCATAGTCATGATAGCGCTCTGCATACGCTCCAGCAGTACTTCGAACCGCCGCCATTGAATATCGAATGAGTCGCGTAATCCAGCTTCGCGTATTACATCTCTCACTAGCTGTGATAAGCTGGCAGTGGGCAAATTATTGTGTGGCCCCGTGTTTTGTCGCTCTTTCATACGGTTCTCTTGGACGAAAGTTTTCTTTATCTCTGGTGTATTAGTCGTGCCCTGACATTTGACCTCGGTATCTTTCCTTCTCAGCTGTGTCAAGGTGCGTTTGGGCAAAGGTTGCCTTGTAGAGGCTTTTTGGCGCTCTTTCGAGTGTGCCTGCGCATCAAGCACTTCCTTTGGTAATTTCTGAACATCTGTATTATCTTTGTTATCGGGTTCCGCGACTTCGAATGACGTAGATTTGTTAGCGTGTGTCTAAGTCTCAGTTCTGGCAATTGCCTGGCGGCGTGTGAGTGACGGCTGCACAGCTTGTTTGCCACAAATGAGTAGTTTGCGTTTGTAGTGTGGGCAGCTGGGATCGCCCGTAACATGTTCACCTTGGCAATGTAGACAGCGTGGTTTCGTAGCGGCCAATGTTCGCCTTGTGACCAATCTTTTGACAGTGCGAACACAAGATTGGCGTCGGGCGAAAATGTTGGACTTGATGCGCAATATACTCCATGCGTACGTGACGCGGGAGCTTATTTCCGGCAAACAGTCTGCTTTGTTTTACCAAGCCGGTAGGCATTCAAAATTTTTGGCCCGCCTTGCAGGGGGCGAATTGTAGCTCGAATGTCTTCGTCAGTAAATTCTGTGCTTACGCCATATATGACGCCTTTGATCGCGTCTCTCGGTGGAGCGACGTAGGCTTGCACTGGAACAGGGCCGAGTTTCTCTATCTTTAGAAATGGTTGCGTTTCTACATCTGCAGGAATATCCACGGCAATGACGTTCGCGCGAAGCTGTTTGCGGATGGTGGCCGGCGTTTCACTACGGAGGCGTTCTTTGAGCCAGGCGTTTAGCACTGTGTCTGGAATCGACAAAATAGACGCTGCGGTCTTAGGTCTGACTGTTATAGTGGTGGTGTCCTGCAAAACTTCATTCGAATAAAGGTTCACTGTTTCTGTGGCTTTCTTGGCCTGCGCGGGGTCCTTTTCAGTGCCCGTTTGGCTGGTAATCTCAATTTCTTGATCCGAATCTGAGCCGCATTGCAGAGCGTCCTCTGCAAAGCCACGCTTACAGTGTCGATTGCGCACTTGCCTATCAGCGTCCCGCGGTCGCGGCCGTTTTCCTTGCCTCCGCGTTTGCTGTTCCATGTCCCAATCGGCCGGGTCATTGGAGTCATCAGCGAGAATAGAAAAAGGGTTTTCTGCTTGCCTTTGCAGTTGAGTCATTTCGACAGCGTCAGCCCAGGAACGCGGCGTGAGCGGGGGCCACTGAGTCGTCGATGTTGGGTCAGGGATCGTAGGCCCAACAGGGCTGCTACCTGCCGTATCGCTGGTGGTGATATCCAGAGCGCATGGTCTGACTATGGGGGCACAGATAGTCTCGTTAGCTGCCTGTAGACTTCAGGTGGATGTTTTGGAGGTTCCTCTGGGTCCTGAATCCCTGCCTTGTCGTAAATTTCAAAAGAAACACGGAGCTGAATTGCGCTCATGCAAGTTGATTGACTTGGCTTGCCTGATTTGACGGGGTAATATGGGAGGGCATAGTCTGATGTTATGTGGGGTAGATGGCTGCGGAGTGCACTTGTGAAACTGCTGTCCGGCCACTCATGTAGAACCGACGTCAGTGGATGGCAATGGTGTCGTATAAGTAAGCGTAGATATACTCGAAGCGGTTCGTGGGACAGGTATACCGATAATGGGCATACGCGGGCTTCCTCAATTGTGCCTTTGTTAGAGGCACGCCGTGGCAAGCCGAGGCATGTTTTGAGTGCCTGCGCTTGAACACTCTCTAATGTCCGTAAGCAGGAAATACTCAAGTTTGAGAGTATCGGGAGGCTGTATCGAATGTAGCCTACAAATAGAGACTGGTACAGTCGTAGTAGGGAGCCTTCCGTGGGGCCCCATTTCATACCTGCTACGAAGCGAAGAACATGGCAAAACAGATTAAGTTTTTGCTTCAACATATTCACATGCTTCGACCACGACAAACCGAGGTCAATGATAATATCCAAGAATCTGTGGTGGGAGACATAAGGTGTTATAACACCGTTAATCGAGATCGAATAACAGCAGACGGATTTTCACGTGAATGCAACCACAGCACATTTCTCAGCAGCTAAGAGCAAATCCTGACGCCGTATGTATCGTGAAGTAGATGACACAGCACGTTGTAATCTCGCACCTAGTTGTGGGCGTGTTGTACCAGAAGACCAGATGCAGATGTCATCTGCATATGCACTGATGTGGATGTGAGCTGGAAGTTCGTTCACCAGGCCAATCAGTGCCAGATTAAATAATTTTGGGCTGAGAACTCCTCCCTGAGGAACTCCACGGCATACCTGATGAGGATTAGTCTCTCCGTCAAGCGTGGACATGTAAACGAAACGGCCGCTGAGATAGCTCACAATCCACAGATAGAGCTGGCCGCCTATGCCCAAGTCATCTAGAGCATCGAGAATGCTTCATGAAGGATTTTGTCGTAGGCCCCTTTGATGTCTAAGAACACAGCGGCGACAAGTCGGCGTCGACGTTTTTCATGTTCCACTGTCGTAACGAGGTCAATGACGCTGTCAATCGAAGAACGACCTCGCCGAAAGCCAGTCATCATGTTCGGATAAAGATCATTTTTCTCTAGAAATTATTCGAGCCTCGCCAGGACCATTCGTTCCATAACTTTTCCTACATAGCTGGCTAATGCAACTGGCCGGTATGAGGTAAGCTCATAAGTAGTCTTTCCAGGCTTTAAGAGAGCAACCAGGCGGCTGATCTTCCACTGCTCCGGAACAATACCGGTGACCCATGTGTCATTGTAATAATTGAGCAGCGCAGTGCGACCAGCCCTGCCAAGGTGAGAGAGAGACGAATACGAAATCCCGTCAGGGCCAGGGGCAGATGAATGGCGACACGACGCAAGAGCAGCCTCTAATTCAGGCATCGTAAAGAGCAAGTCGTAGTGGTCACTGGGGGAAGGTGGCGCAAAAACCTCGAATTGAATTGAGGCTGGCCGAGTTGTGCCCACAATCATTTTGCAGAAGTCGTCCGCTACCTCTACATCAGTGCGACGTTGTTAAAGGGCCAGAGCACTGAAAGGGTACCTTTCTTGTGGGGGAGAACGCAGGCTCCTGACTACATGCCAAATACGTGACAGCGGCTTGCGAGGATCCTGTGATGAACAGAACTTTCTCCAGCGCTTCCTTCCTAATTTCTCGAGATGGCGCTTTACTTGTCGGTGAGCCGGGCGACAAAGGGTGAGATCGTACGTAGATTTCGTCCTTCTGTATTTCCTTTCAGCGCGCCGTCAGACTGCGCGTAACCTCTCGAATTCCACGTCGATAGGAGACCCCGGCGTAGGTGCACATATGGTCCACGTGGCCTCACCGAGGGCAGAGGTGATCAAGCCTTCGATTTAGGTTGGTGACTCGAGATCCGCACAGGAATTCTCCATGAATGTCTTAAAGGTGGGCCAGTCTGTGCACCGCATATGAGACGAAGTGGGAGGTGCGAACCACTTCACGCAGATATACGTTGGCATGTGATCACTGCCATGTGTTTCCACATCACTGAACCAGCTAATAGAGGACTGTAGTCGTGAGGAAGCAAATGTCAGGTCCAAGCAGCTACTATAGGACGTGCCACGCAGAAAGGTAGGAGATATCTCCCAAATAATTTGGATCGTCCCGCGATGACGGTCGCTGTTATTGTTTGGAATCTTGAGCGCCTCTGCCGAGATGCGTCCTTTCGCGAAATTATGAACGGCAATTTTTGAGCCATTTATGATAATGCTCGCTTTTCTGGAGGCCACCGCCAATGCTATGGCGGCTTTCTCCGCAAATTCGGGCTTGTCCGTTCTCACGGTGCCGCTTGCGAGGAGTTCTCCGTCCGCATTTACCGCTACTACGGACATCCCTTTGCGTTCTCTGTATTCCGCGGCGTCTACGTAGGCCACGCCCTCTACGTCATGGTATTTGCGCTCAATGTGAGATACGTCAAGTAACAGATTTATACCAGTGGCATCACTGTCCGGGAACAGAAAACCCGACTGATCCGCTGACGCATGGGCTTTCGTTTACAAACCTTCGAAATAGGCATCTGTGGTGGAAAGGACCTAACTGGCTTATACGTGCGGCTAATAGTTGGCCAACGAAATTTGACGTTCACGATTCTGGACCGGAAGACGAACAAGTTGCTTCAGAGTTACAAAGAAACGTTCCTGTACTGGTGAGCGTGATAAGAGAACCACTTTTCAGTGCCGAAAGATTTAGTTCTCGGTTACGAATGGCAAGATGCGACAGCATGGGTAAAAGACTTCGTGGGCAACTGTCGATCGCCAACGTCGCATGCAGAAGGATCACTTACAGCTACTGAAGTTCAAGAATCTGACAACATCTCGTTCAAGCAAATGCTGGCAGATACCTATGTCAAAGAGAGAGCCCAACTTGAAATGGGACAAGACCTCGACAAGACGTCGTCTATAAGTGACCTGCATCTCTTTATCGACGAAAAGGGCATCATGAGGATTAGAACTCGCCTTCAGAACGCCGATGTCACAAACAACGAAAAGACACCTGTGCTGCTGCCATGCAACCACCCGGTCACGCGACTCGTTATCTTGCAAAGCTCACAAAACTGTGCTCCACGGCGGTGTCGGTGACACCGCCGTAGTGCAACGAACTTCGCGCCCGGTTCTGGGTGCCCAGAGCGCGACAAGCAGTGAAGAGAGTGCTCCGCAAATGTGTGATTTGTGCTCGGTTCCGACTCAAGGCTGCGAGTGCGCCGACAGCCCCTCTTCCCAGTGATCGTGCGTGCAATTCGCGCCGTTTTGAGGTTACGGGAGTTGACCTTGCAGGGCCAGTTTTTGTGAAAGACTGCAGTGGTGTTAAAGTGGACATAGTGCTCTTCACGTGTGCAGCAGTTAGAGCAATTCACCTTGAGCATATGGTTGCACTTATTACAAATGCTTTCGTCATGGCCTTCAAAAGATATTGTGCAAGGTGTGGAACATCGCGAATAGTATACTCTGATAATGCTACTACATTTAAGAAAGCTGCACGCGAGCTAGCTACCATGCACCAGTTGTTGAGGCAAGCGGAAGTCAGCCAAGTATTGCTCTACCCATGGCATAACTTAGAAATTTATTGCAGGGAGGGCTCCTTGGGGAGGGGGGGGGGAGCGGTTAGGATTGTCAAGATGTGCCTTCGCAAGTCATTGGGAAGGGCGTCTGTTGACCTACCGCAACTTAGCACTTTGCTGACTGAAACAGAAGCCATTGTGCATTCCACACCCATACCTTCCATTTACTCTTCTAAAGAGCCAGGCATTCTAACCCCATCTCAATTTTTGTTAGGCAGCCGTCTCCTGTCTAATCCTAAAACGTCGGATGAACGGGGAGTAAGAAATGCTGAGCTTCTAAGTTTGTGGGTCCACAGGCAGCTAATAATAGAACTATTGTGGAAGCGATGGCTTCGTGAACATATCCTGACATTTCGAAGCGTTTACTTGACGAAAGCATCAAAAGCTTATAGCATCAGTAAAGGCGATTATTCACGAAGACAAAGCTTCCAGAATGTTCTGGAAGACTGGTGTAGTGAGTGACATCATCCAAAGTATAGATGGCAACGTCCGTGCATGTGTAGCACAGTCCGTGCACACATGCACGGAATATCTGTGAGCCATAGATGATCCGACCTGTGCAGAAATTGTGCCCTTTAGAACTCGCCACCTCAGGTCCGCCGGGATGGCTCAGGCAGCTAAGGCGTTGCGCTGCTGAGCAAGAGATCGCGGGATCGAATCCCGGCCGCGGCGGCCGCATTACTATGGAGGCGAAATGCAAAAACGCCCGTGTGCTTGCGTTGTAGTGCACGTTAAAGAACCCCAGGTGGTCAAAATTAATCCGGGGCCCTCCACTACGGCGTGCCTCATAATCAGAACTGGTTTTGGCACCTAAAACCCCAGAAAGAAGAAGAAGAACCTCAGGCCCCGGAGTATGTTAAATATTAGAGGAAGAGAACGACGACTAGCGCGCTCGGCGCAAGCGGCTCACTCGAAGTCTTGCGCTTCTGGACTGATTCGAACGGCCAGTATGGACGCATTGCTGCTGTCCTTCGGGCAATAAACTTCCCCTTTCCCTCCCTTTTACTGCGAAGACTCCTTTGATTTGCAATATTATAAGCATAATTGCGTAAGACGTAATAATTTAACCTGGCGACATGACGAGGCTTTTACTCTGTTCGTCTTTCACGAATTTACATTAGCGGAAACCAATGCTGTATCACCTGCACAGAATTGTTGCGTCCAGGCGTATAGTTATTTTGTATTTCTGCCGTTTTTTTGTTATTGTACGGACTACAGCATATCAGTTTTATTGAGGACTGTTTTGCGCCCAGGTAGTGGAGCTGATTCAGAAGAGAGCCAAACGGTTCTTCAAGGGGCGTGATCCGGTCGATGCTGTCACAGAAATGTGCGTCGAAGGCTCAACGATTCTCAATAACAATGTAAGTGAAAGAATGACACTTTTTTCTGTTTAAGCGTTCAGATGAGATATTACACCCAGGGAAAACTCAGCTATGACACATTTCCGTGATGATTCGTCTTTATTTATTAGGAAAGTTTATTTCAGCATACGAACCACAACAACATACAGCATCCCGACGAGCAAACAAAAGACAAATTACAAGGCAACTGTACAAACAAAAAAGAAACGGTACACTACGCACATACTTGACATACTTGATAAAGGAAGAACAAAACAAAAATACATACGAACGTTTCACAATGTCACCCACGAAGATGGCGACATTCGATATAGCTGAACACATGAAGCACAGTTCTGACTACTGACGCACCCCAAGTCTTAGAAATGACAAAACTCTGTTTATGTAAGTAAATGTATAAAAGTAACTCGTAAACCATTAGTTTGCCGAAGCTATAAAGGGATCAGACCCTGAATGTTGAGAATGATTCCATCATGGCATTCTGTCATTATGACATAAAGGAACTGGTTGACCCTTATAAAGTCTTATCTGAATAATCAGAAACGAATGGTGCTTCACAATTTTTCGGCTTCAACATTAAAACCACATATATCTGGTGTTCCCCAAGGCAGTAAACTAGGTTATCTGCTGTTCCTAGTACACGTTAATGACATATTCAACGACCCAGTATCGGTTATTGTAATCACGTACGCAGATGATCTATGTTACCTTCCGGCAGCACTGACCATGTTTTATCGATGCATGGCAATCAATTCCTGAAATACTTCCCTCTGTGGTCAACACTAATAAGACAAAAGCCATAGTATTCCGGGCGAAAAAAAAACGTGTTCGTAGTAATTTCACTCGGGTTATGGGTAACAACATAATCAAAGCTGTACTGTCGACAAATTGCTTGGGTGCTGTTTTTTTCCGAGGCACTAACTTGGGATGCACATATTGAAAATGTGTGCAAGAAAGTAAACCAAATAAATGGTTGCTTATGGCGACTCAGGCATGTGCTACCAGCATGAGTGAAAATTCTTACTTACAGCGCGTCCTCTTTACCAGTCATCTCTAACTGCTTGTCTGTATAGGAAACAACAAATAAACAGAAAAGTCAAAAGCAGTTACTTGCACAAGAGCGGGCTGTCAGACTTATCGGTAATATACCATGGTATACACATACTGCACAATACTTCACAAAGTTTAGAGTATGGTGGCGTAGAGCAGAGGTAGAACACCCGGCTTCTAACCTGACGGTCATAAGTTCGAATCCTCCTCCAGTCCGCCACATTTTCCGGCATAGAGTGTCCCCTGACACCGGCAAAAAAAATATCGCTGAGGCCTAGTCGGGCTATACTTGTCCAGGTGCAACCAAATTAGGCAGGCCCACTAAGCTTCAGCAAAGTCACTCCCTCACCAGAACAGAAATTGGCCTCTCTGGTGCAGTATTCGGCCACTACTTCCCTCATGACTCCTACGATAACCCCTTGGTCCTCAGACCCCAGCGGCTGCGGAGCCCCTGACCAAGGCAGTGGTCAGACCTGCTACGTGGTAGAGGGTGCTAAGAATCTCTGGGTCCGGACAGGCCGCCAATGGAAACTGAACCTGACAAGGTTCAACACGCGCGCCCTGTCGAGTGAGGTTAGCTTAGCAGGGCTATTTGAAGAATTATAAGCTATTGCCTGGGATATTATTGGCCTTAGTGAGGTTAGAAGAACTGGTGAGGCTTTTACAGTGCTGACTAACGGCCACGCCCTCTGCTACAGAGGTCTTCCAGATAAGAGAGAATTCGGGGTAGGATTTCCAGTCCATAAGGACATAGCGGGCAACATTCATGAATTATATGCAATAATGAGAGGGTAGCAGTCGTCGTAATAAAGCTGAACAGAAGGTATAGAATGAAGGTAGCACAAGCCTACGACCCAACCTCCAGTCACGACGATGAAGAAATAGAACAGGCCCCCTTTTTATAGGTAACTTTCTATTTTTCTTGTGTAGAACCAAGGTAGCGGTTGAATCCTTGTAGATATTTGTCAAAATATTCACATTTGCCTCCTATACTCCTTGAATACACAATGCCTCTATGACTGATGGTATCTCTACTGAATCAAATGCCTTTTCATAAGCTATGAAAGTCATATAGAGAGGTTGATTGTACTCCGCAGATTTCTCGATTACCTGATTGATGACATGGACATGATCCATCGTAGAATATTCCTTCCTGAAGCCGGCCTGTTCTCTTAATTGACTGAAGTCAAGTGTTGCCCTGATTCTACTGGAAATTATCTTGGTGAATATTTTATACGATACTGAAACCAAGCTGATGAGTGTATAATTCTTCAATTGTGTAACGTCTCTCTTCTTATGGATGAGTATATTGTTGGCGTTCTTCCAGCTTTCTGGTACACTTGAAGTTCTAAGATATTTCGTATAAAGGGCCACAAGCTTTTCAAGCATGACATCTCCTCCATCTTTGATTAAATCGGCTGGTATTCCGTCTTCGCCAGCAACTTTTCCCCTGGTCATGTCTTGCAAGGCCCGTTAACTTCATCGCTAGTTATAGAAGGAGCCTCTGTATCCTGTTCATCACTACTTCGAATGAAAGTAGCTTGGCTGCTCTGGGAATCGCGCAGGCCAGTATCGACTTCTTCCGCTGGTTTTACTATGTCATGGAATTCTTCCGCTGCTTTTACATATCATACTTATCTACCACGAAAGCTTGAATGTGCTACCAGTGTATGGAATCCCTCACAATCTTACCTGCCTAATCCACAAGAAGTTATACAAAATTCCACCATGCATTTTATCGCCTCTGAATTTACCCCTGGACTTAGCGTCATTCCCCTCAAACGCACTCACGATCCAAAACCATTTCAGTCCCACCGAATCACCTCCCGTCTCGGCCTCCTGCACTTCTTTTTCAAACGAAGCTTGTTATGCTCGCCGGTGTTTACCCAGAGCAGCCAGATTTCGGTGGCGTCCGTGTACGTACAACATTATCATAATCAGTATTGTCTCGAGCGTCGTCTCCTTCCGTAGCTGGCTCGTTGGCGCCCCTCGGCAGGCGCACGTGCCACAGCTCCTGCGTTCGTCGTCATCGTCTGCTTCCACAGCTGGTTGTGTTGCCGCTAATAATTCCAGCGTAGAATTTTACTTCTCTTCTTTCGTCGTAATGGGGAGGCCATGTTTACGGGGGTATGAGTCATTGCTTAAGGGGGTACGAGCCATTCATTGTCGTACGTAACGGACAGATTTAATTTCGAAGAAATTTAATGGAAATCCATCCACAATGAACGCCCTCGGGAAAGGGCTTGTCGTCGACGTGCCGATTCCTGCATGAGAGGTTCCGAAGCCCAGGGGAACGTCCGCGAAGAGCCGCGGACCCCGAGTTGAGGGAGCGTGATGTTGAGGCCAAACGTCAGCGTCGTCTTGCCCTCCAGGAACCCGACAAAGGTGGTGCAGGCCTC
Organism: Dermacentor silvarum; assembly: GCF_013339745.2. Classification (NCBI taxonomy): domain Eukaryota; kingdom Metazoa; phylum Arthropoda; class Arachnida; order Ixodida; family Ixodidae; genus Dermacentor; species Dermacentor silvarum. The sequence goes on from NC_051160.1 coordinate 163,025,436, forward strand.
TGCAACGCTATCGCCAACTTCGCCGATGCGACGGTCAGGTTTCAACGCGATTTTCTCAACCGGAACTTCGGAGCCAGCTGCAGTGCGTGTGACCGGTTGTAGTTCGAGCACAACGTGGTCTTCGTCAGTGCAATTCGTTCGGAGGAAGACCGAAGAAACACCTGACAAGCTGCGCTTACCCCCATTTCCTCGAGAGGGGAGGGGCTACGGATTTTTTCACAGCGCGCAGTCTCGCCACCCTTTGCTCAAACCACCACCAGGAACATGATCACTCTTAGTCACAGTCAACTCATAGCGCACATTCGTGGACGCGCGTCAGCAATGAGCTACTCATTTTTACCCGATAGCCTTGTGAAACACCCTTCTTGTCAGCATCGCCTCGTGCAGCGACCGAACACCTTTCCGACAATTACTTTACAGTCACAGCTATTAAAAACACAAGCCTCGTCATTACTTCCTTCTAACTTACATTAACACTGCTAAATTGCTATCACACACAATTCTTTTTTTAACGAAACCATTACGTTACGGATTTTCTTTTCCTCACTACGAAGTGTTCTGATTATTGTTATATGCTTAAAGGGCCCCTAAAACACCCAGAGGTCGAAATTTAGCTGTGGTGTTGCAGTTGTGCACGAGTCTACAACGAACACGTAACCGCTAGAATTTTTCGAAATGGTGCCGTAATGGCAGAGTTACACGCGTTTGATGATTGAAACACGACCCTCGCTCGTTCCGCTCTTTCCTTCGCTACTCACCGTTCGTCGGCTGGTCTCTCCTCCTCGCCGAGTGCTCCTCCAAATGTCACGTGACATACGTCATCGCCAACGCGTTTCTCAAAACACTATCCCCTTCCGGTGATGGCACGTTCACGCTAGTGGCAAATATACCGACGGCGAACCGGCCTCCAGGGCCGTAAAACGTCTGCCGCGCGAGAGGTGTCCGAAGTAGACGGCAGTTCGGCCGGCACACCGCCCGCAGCATGATCGACGGGCCAATCGAAGACCGCGAAACTGCGCGCCTCCACCACCGGAGATAAAAACATCGGCTGCAGCTTCTGTTCCAAGCAAAATAATTTCCGATAGATAAAGCGATGCATAAATTGTACATTTTATGAAAAACGATATCCACTGTCAAACGTTAAACATGAACGAGAGCTCCAATACTTGTCGAGCTCAGCTGCAGTGCGCGGCTACCGACAGCAGACTACCGGCTCGGCTCTGTTCGCATCGCAGCCGACGGCGCCGCTATTATCGGCGTATTTTCTTCTTTGTGTACAATTATTGCAAAGAGTAACGTTAGAGGCCTAACGTTAAGAGACAGGAAGAGAGCGGTGTGGATCACAGAGCAAACGGGGATAGCCGATGTTCTAGTTGACAATAAGAGGGGAAAATGGAGCTGGGCAGGCCATGTAATGCGTAGATTGGATGGTGGACCATAAGAGTTGCAGAATGGATACCAAGAGAAGGGAAACACAGTCGAGGACCGCAGAAAAGTAGGTGAGGTGATAAAATTACGAAATTTGCAGGCGCAAGTTGGAATCAGCTAGTGCAAGACAGGGGTAATTGGATATCACAGGGAGAGGCCTTCGTCCGGCAGAGGACATAAATGTAGGCTGATGATGATGATGTTTATAATTGCGAAGAGCGACAACAACGGTAAGAAAATATTGCGGCTTGTGAGCGTCGGTAATTCATTCCAAACGCCGTAAGCTTTAGCTTTGAAGTGAACCGGAGAAGGCCTAGCGACGATATCCGCACCGTCGAGCGATCAGCGGCGGTGTGGCTGCCGCACAAATGGGTCCCAGTATCATGCTCTCTATAGCAAGGAAATCTAGCCATTCGCGAGCAAAACCACCGTCGAACGGAGGCCTACGAATGGCAAACGGCATGCGGCGAGTTACCGTGCCGGTAACGTGGACGGGCCTAAGCCACAACTTCACGCTTCTAGGCTACCCACTGTTGCTGCCGTGCCGGACCGTGCACATGCGAAGCGTGCCGCTATGGACCGTGTGTTGCGCGCACGTCTAGAAAGGCTAACACTGTCGCACTCCATTCGCGCAGCTAATCAGACCTCTAAGCACGACTGTGGTGGAACGTGAGCGATTTGGCACTTGCGTTGCGGGCTGTAATTACCGAATCGCAAGGGCGCACAAGCGAGCAACACGACGAGGAAGAGCAGGGAGCGCGCGAACCTGCCAGCAGACTAATCGGAAGTCGTTGGTTCTTGCTCGACGAATTGACATCGTCGCCCCCGTTGACATCACTAGACGCACCCTGGTGAGGTCACGACGACCACTGGGGATACCGGGAGCGTATTTCCAATTGCTAGTAGATACAGCGCTCAACCGCTGGCGCCACACTGCGCCGCTCGCGCGTATATACCATGTTCCTAGCCGCCGCCGTTGGAACGGAGGAGGCGTTGACTGAGAAAACGCTGGGCTGGTGGTGACTAGCCTGCTGTTGGGATCGGTGGTATTATAAACGCATCACTGTTTTGATGATCCAAATATAATCTCACTATCAGGGAGGGAGCAGTCTACCTGACTGGAGCAGTATTTTTTTATTTGGGGTGCTGCTACGCTGCGCTCCGCAACACCCCAACGACCGCCGCTTTTCGTCGGCGCCCGGCACCACGGCTGCCGCCATAGCACCGGGGTTCAAGCGACCGCGCTGACAAAGCGAGAGGAAAAAAGAGGAAAACCGTGATATTAAGAAAAAAAATTCTAGCCAGAGCGGCATTAGAACCAGCGTACGCGCGATCTCGATGCAAGCGCCGTAACCACTCAGCCATACAGCCACGCTTCCAAGGGTTGCATTCATGCGAACCATATGATTGCGTTCGAGCGCCCTCGGTGAAAGAAACCACCTAGAAAAGCGGTACGCGCGAGCGGCGAAGCATGGCGCCAGCGGTCGAACGCTGTATCTACTATCAATTGGAGTGTTTCATACCGGGAAGGCTCCGAGAGGAGAGCGGCATTGTTTTTTTATATTGTGACGCGCCCGCGTCACGTAAAGCTGCAACGTTTGGCATCGTTAATCCTGACGGAATTCTGAACTCGATGCACGTGTTTACTTGAAATCCTTAAAATATATCGGAGGTGGTTTAGGGGCCCTTTAAATTCAATACTTACTATTGTATAATTACTGTATTTCTTCGGTCTGTGTATTGTTCTTTACGAACATAATAATGCGTTTGAAAAACACTTTTTCTTGTATAATTACTGTCACCATTCCCGTATTGTATTCACCCCATGTATTTCTTTTAGGAACGTAGTTGTACTATACCCCGTATTTGCTCCGCCTAACGTAATGCTTTCGGGCCTTTGAGGTAATACAGTAAATGAAAGGAAATTGCTGTCATGTGATCAACGGGCGCCGAGTGGCTTCAAGCTCAGCTTTTTGCTCCGCGTTCCCTCATCCAACCTACTATATCACTGTGAGAGAAATAAACATGAGAAGAGGTTTATTGGCGGTGTCCTTCAAGGACGCTACGAGTTCAAGGAACGGCGAGGCAGCGTGGGGCACCATCTCCAAAGACACCGGCGACCAGCAGCGCGAGCAGAGCGGGCCGAGCGTTAGCGATGCCGCTGGACGGAGGCCCGTCTTCTTCACAATCGGTGGGATGGTGCGTCACACAGCGGCGAAAATTCAACTTCAGCCCGTGCGCAGTCGATGACGGCATTATGACGGGTTAAGAAGTCCCACCCAAGGATGACGTCATGTGGGCAGGCCGGAGGAACAATAAACTCGACAATGCACAAAACGCCTTGCGAAAGCACACGGGTAGTACAGGTTGCGAGAGGTGTAACGTGTTGCGCGCTTGCCGTGTGAAGCGACAGTTCAGACAGCGGCGTGGTCACCTTGCGCAGCGAACGGCAGAGTTTGGCGGCTATAACAGAAATGGCGGCGCCGGTGTCCACAAGCACAGAAGTATAAATACCTTCGACAGATATTGCGACCATGTTAGTAGGAGAAGAGCAAGGACTCGGGTAACTCGAAGGTGGCGCAGTTCTTGCCTCGTGAACTACGGCGCTTAGTTTTCCTGGTCGGAAGGTGAGGGTCAGCGACGCATTGGGGAGAGCAATCGTCGACGAGGAGATGGGGAGTGGCACGACAGAAATTCAGGGAGGTCAGAAGAAACGTACCGCTGGGAGGGACCCGGGGATGATTGGCGCATGGGCTGACTGCCATACTGGGACGGCCTGACAGTGTCGCGGGAGTTTGAAGGGGATGGCGGCAATAGCGAGCGACGTGTCCTGGCGGGCAGCAGGCGTAACAAATGGAATGATTGTCAGGCGTCCGCCATGGATTGCTGACTCTTGGCCCGGCCCATGAAGCAGTGGGAGCAGCGGGTGGTGCAGACTGTTGCATGACCGAGAAAGGCGGCTGGGGAGGCCTACGCGCCACCTGCGCATAGGTAGGAAGCCCGGCAACAGGCTGCACTGCCTGCGCATACGTAAGAGGCGCGGCCACAAGTGGGCTGGTGGTGAACGACGTGAACAGCTTGAGCGACCTCTTCGGCAATGACAGTGCGGAGCGTTGTAGGCAGACGACAGGACGGCTCCTGAAAGAAGAGGACCAACTAAAGTTGACGGGCAACCTCCTCGCGCACGAAGTCTTGAATCTGCTGAAGCAGTGGAGAGTGGTCGGAAACAGTAACGAGACTCGATAGCGAGTCGGCGGTAGACAGAGGCTGCAGAGTCAGGGTGCGTTGCTTCTTCAACTCTCGTAGCTCTGACATAACGTGACCACTTCAGAAACGGTGCGCGGATTCCTGGCCAAAAGCATCTGGAATGCACCGTCATCGATGGCTTTGAGGATGTACTGAAGTTTATCAGCTTCGGGCGTGGCGGCGTTGACACGTTTACAAAGATTGACGATTTCTTCAATGTAGCTCGTGAAATCTTCACCAGTCTGCTGTGCACGGACTCGCAACGCTGTTCAGTGCGTAGTTTGCGTACAGCAGCTGGACCAAACACTTGAGTGAAAAATGTCTTGAAAGTTGATCATGTCAGGATGTCGACTTCGTGGTTATGGAACCAGAGTTGGGCAACCTCAGTAAGATAAAATATCGTATGACGTTGGTCAACTTCGCGGCGTCGTCCAACTTGTTATGCGCGCTCACCCGTTCATACGACGTAAACCAGTCCTCCACGTCAGTGTCATCTGTACCACTGAAGACCTTCGGATCACGTTGCCAAGGAACCCCGGTGCAGATGACGGACTGTAGCGCAGGCGCCGGTGGGTTTGTGTTGTCGGTCATAATGGGCGGAAGCGTTCGGGTTCGAAGTTCCAGGTTGCAAGCGACGGGGGAATTCCAGCAACCTCCACCAATTGAAAAGAGCTTTATTGGCGGTGTCCCTCAAGGACGCTACGACATTGTAGGAGGACGTGGCGCTACAAGTTCAAGGAACGGCAAGGCAGCGTGGGGCACCATCTCCAAAGACACCAGCGACCAGCAGCGCGAGCAGAGCGGGCCGAGCGTTGGCGATGCCACTGGACGGAGGCGCGTCTTCTTCGCAAACATTTCATTTCACTTCAGTTTCTTGCACGGCGGGCCATGTAGTATGCTTTCTTTATTCCGGCCGACTGTGTAGTGTAACTCTGTTAGGCGTAATCAAACCATAAACTACCGCATAAAACCTATACATATAATGTCGTTTTACAGGCACACCCTAAGCGCACAGACCTCCTAATAAAATAGCACTAATACGGTGTTTCCTTGAATCTAGGCCGCCTTCCGAAATTGGGAAGGTCAGAAAATAAAAGAAAACTTTCCTCGAATGTAAGCTGAATGGTTAAAAAAGGCATTCTACTGCAATAAAACGCGCATTTTATTGTGGCCTATCGAAACGACCGAAAAAATTGACAGTCAGTTTATCATACGCCAAAGAGGGTGTAGGCGAAAGCATGCGCGCTCGTGCGACATTTATTAAATTACTTGTCATTGTCATGCGAATGCATTGTTACTTCTTATTACTTGTATTTTCCGACTAAAGGTCGCGGGTTGGGGTGCCGCAATTGACGCTAACCTAATGAACTGCATTAAGTAACCTCAGCCTGATAAACGCTCGCGCTCCATCAGAATTGTAGCGCCACCGTTTGCATGTAAGTAAGACACGATGCCGGGTCGGTGTCGTAAGTGAATTACTATACCGAGTCGTCATCGTGTACGATTTCGCTCCGACGACATGGTTTTCGCTCTAGGACGTTGAAGGTCGACTGAATGATCAGACATATAATAAAAACCTTAATAAACAGGCGTCTGAACTTGTTTCGTGTGATGCGTCGAGCGTTTACGACCTACTTCGCCTTCACACACATAAACTCCGCCATTACAGCCATTCCCACTTCTCTTTGTTTCCTGTTAAAATCGGCTAGATCTTTTTCCAGCTCGTAGTGCTGGCTTACTATGGTACAGTTGCAGTGATATGCTTCACAGCCCGTTGAAAAGTTTGTGCCATCGTTTGTGCAACATTTTGGCCGCGAGCTGTGACGTTGTGTGGTGGTTTTGGCTAGAGTTACTGTATCATAATCACCATTATCGTGATCAGCCTGCTTTTATGTCTACTGCAGGAAGAAGGCCTCCCTCTGCGATCCCCAGTCTTGCGCTATGCGATTACAACTGACGCCTGCAACTCTTCTCATTTCGTCACCCCGCCTAGTTTGATGCCGTCCTCCACAGCGCTTCCCTTCCCTTGGCACCCATTGCCCAACTCCAATGTTCCACCGGTTACGCATTACATGGTCGGCCGAGCTCTTTTTCTCTTCTAGAATATGAGCTATCCTGTAAGCTCTCTGATCCACACCGCTCTCTTCCTGTCTCTTAACGCTGCGCCTAACATTTTTCGTTCCATTGCCCTTTACGCGGCCCTTAACTTGTTCTCGAGCTTCTTTGATAACCTGCAAGCTTCTGCTCCATATGTTAGTACCGGTAGAATACAATGATTGCACACTTTTACTGTATATTGAATAGTGTATACTGAATAGAGACTGTATGCAGTAACTTCGCGGCTGAAGAGCATCCTTGAATCCAAGCTGAGCTCCGGCTTTAGTACCTCTTCGTTTTCTCAAGAAGGAAAACGCCTTACGTTTGACTGAACACATACTGAACACTTTTTTTATTGCATATAATCGGCCTACCCGTTTCTTGGTCAACTGCGTATGTGCCACAGGATGTTCTTGCTTATCTTTCAGGAAATTTTAACCGAAAATATAATGCCATTGAACACACCTCTGTTTCACGTAGCAAATACATAACGATATAACACCTGCAGATATAATGTCGGCTCATTGGTTTCTCGTAGACACACAAACACTCTTAGCGGAATTCCGCATGATAATAAATTACTTCCTTGATTTTCTTATTTTTGTTACGTTTGGTCTACCCTTCTTGGGCCACTAGCTATGTGCCCATTATTGGCCAATTGTCCAGAATGTGTGTGTGCTACATTCACGTAAGAACAATGCATTTACGCAAATGTGTGTATGGTCGTACTTATCAGTGCAAACACCTGTCGTCCCCTTTCTTCTCTAGACAAGCATCATACATCGCAGTCGCCCCCGTGACACAGAGACACAACAGCTACACGCGATGAGGCTCTGCTCGTGCATTCCGCTATTCCCGATACCTCGTCAGCCCAAACAAGCTTCGCGTCATTGAGATTCCAACATTTCGTTAGATATGAGCATGTTTTATTTAGTCATTTGTAACCATGCCTCCGCATTCGCTTTACCCAGTCGCTTCCTAGTGCAAATCCTTATCCAACGAAGGGCGATTCTTGTTCGTCCGCTTCCTATAGTGACACCCATGTTTGTGAAGTAGAAAACCTGGGCCACTACGTCTTGATAGAGATTTAAAACTTTATTGTGTCCATGATGGGGTCCGGGGGCGGCATGGGTTGGGAGACTAACCCCTAGTCCGCCCCTTCCTCACACGGTGGCCAGTCCTTGCTTTCTGGCGGCGTCTTCGGCCATCCGGACGGCCCAGAGCTGCGCAGCAAAGTCTCGCACTGCACTGTCGTAGTTGTGAAGCGTGTTGCGTTAGTGCGGTGGGTGTTGGTGGGTGAAGCTTTTGGGCATGCCCAGATGATGTGAGTGAGGTCAGCGCGGGCCTCGCAGGCTTTGCAGAGTGGGGAGTATGCATCGGGGTAAAGGCGGTGGTATAGCACGGGGTTTGGGAAAGTGCGCGTCTGAAGTAGTCGCCAAGTGGTGGATTGAGATTTATTCAGCGCTTTGTGTGCTGGGAGTAGCGTAACCGCTCTCTGTGGTAGTGGAGGTAGATTTCTCTGAATCTGACCATTCGGTGGCGCGCCCGACCACGATGCAGAACAGAGGGCTCGTCAGAATCGGAAGACGCAGGAGGAGGATGATGCGCCTGGTGTGCGATAGCTCGGGCGTGGGCGGCTTCGTTGCCAGCCAGACCCGAGTGATCAGGGGCCCTGAGTGGCGCGCACCGGTGGTGTATGGCACCCGCACATGCGATGTGTGGTGATGTTGGCGGCGACGTACTTTGAGCATCATGTCACCGTAATATTCCTCTAAATTTTTTTACAACTGACAGTTTGTGTTCGGAACTGTCTTCTTCGTTCCCGCACCTGGAGATTTTGGCTTTAATTCGCGTGGCGTTTCATGGCGCCGTATTCATTGCTGCCCAACCCACGATCTTCTTCGTGCCGGTGCGATCGCAAGGATTAGTATTTCTTGAAGCGTGGAGGGCCGAAGCATAGATGCATCACACCCCTTTTCCCAGTCCTGCATTCTTCACGTGTTAGTTACAGTAACTTTTTACACTGCCGACGTAAATGAAGTCCCTCCCAAGTTCCCGATAACAGTTTTCGAGTAATTTGCTGGATTCTTGATGAGGTTTACTACCGAATGGCGAAAGCAGGAAATAGATGCCGACCAAGGTGAATTTTTTTTTCCTAACTGACGTATCAGCCCCCAGATGGGAGCCTTGTTCACAATTAAGCTACTACCGAATACTTCCAATTTTTCTGTGAACGAACTAGACTTACAAGTTCATCTCATAGAGCCCGACATTTGTATCTTGGTCGTCTGCAGTAAATTTTGTAACCTTTACTTTGTAGCGTAATCTTCTCCCGGTGCGCGTCCTTAAAAAGTCGCAGTTTCGCCCGAAAGGCGAAGCATCAATTGCGATAGCAAGTTTACTAGTAGAGTATACGGAGTAAGGATAGTAGTTTTATGGGCTGCATAAACTTGGACACATTCGCTTACTAACTGAATTAGCAAGTATGGTGTTAGCGCATTCAAGCAAACATGAGTAGATCACACACGATGGCCACAGACAAGCAGTGTCAAAACGCTCGCGTGAGCAAGCGCCGCAGGAGCAGTGGACGAAGGTTCGTGTGGTCAATCCCTTCAACAGAAACTCAGCGGCGAAAGCACAGCGCATACAAAGGTCAAGGCCGTGTGGAGATGGCTTTCAAGATACGGTGCGCGCGACAGCCCGCAGCAGCGCAAAGTACAAGTACGCAGTTCCGGGCAGAGTAGAAGCCGCGCACCCTCCCTCCCGCACTGCCTTCTCGCTTTCCTGCTTTCGCGTGGGAGATTGAGTCACCAGTTTTCCTTGCGCCCGGTCGCGAGATACGCATTTAGTGCCGCAGCTAAACGTCGCCTCCCCTTCCTCCCTCCTCCCTCCCTTCCATCCCCCACGGCCTTTCGCACGACCGGAGACGTCGTGTTTGCTATCCGCCGCAAGTTCCCTCTCCGTGAAAGCGCGCGTCCCTCGTGCGCTTTCACTTGCACATACAGCATACAGCGCGCGGCGACAAGTTTATCGCCGTTGGACTTTATACGGAACCTCACGGCGACGGCGACGGCGGCAGGAATGCGCTTGGAGTGTCCATATCATTGCTATCGCAATAAAAATGACCGATTAAGAGTGCCCTGCTCAGCGATTGAAACGCGATACTCAGACAGCATGGCAGCTGGCGCCTTTTGGGCAACCGGTGATCGCTGGGTGATCGCTGAGGGGGCCGAATGCAATTACCATGCATCCAAAAGATTCTCGCTACCATGTGACACAAAAATGCACCATCTCAGTGTCACCAGCGCCGACCGGTAGCGCAAGAGAAATGCCGGCCGTCATGTTGTCCGAGTATCGCGTTTCAATCGCTGAGCACTATACATCTGCATTGGCTCTGCCATGACGAAAGCCATTTCCATTCTTTGCCATTCCTTTTAGGTCCACGTCGTTTCGCATGTGTCAAAGATGTCTGGAGCGGGCCTTTCGGTCTCCGGTAGTAGAAGGCTGGACGCTTGTAGATGTCGCCTGCTTCTCGAGTTTTTTTGGGGGAGCAATGTAGCTCCAGCATCGCATTCTGTACCATGTGGTGGCTTTTAAGGAGGAGGAGGAGGAATAAACTTTTATTGTAGAACCAGCACTTTATGATGACCGGGCCTAATCCTCCCATGTGGGGACGTCGAGGGCTTGCCTCGCTGCCGCCTCACGGGCGTGCTGGGTCGCCCAGGTTTGGTCGTCGAGGGCGGAGCGTCGAGGGCGTTAGGTCGTCGCGGTTGACTAGGCCTCGCGCGATAGAGTGGGTGACCTGGTTGAGGTTGGGCAGGTGTGGGTGGACAGGGCCCCCATGGGCCGAGATCCATGTCAGGGAGACCATGCTGTCTTTAGGGTGTAGCTTTTAATGCGAATAGCATTATTTGCCTACTTCAGCCGTTTTGAGCACATCGATCCGTTCTCTTACACCTAACCAGTGGCCCATACAGTCTACTATTTAAGGCCATTAGCTATCTGCTCCTGGTTGTGATGTCGTGGTAGTCGTTTCATCGTCGTCATTCTAGCTTCGTGATCTAACTCTCCTCATGACGTCGTCGTCGTCACGCCATCTACCCCGATACAATAGCCCAAGTTGCCTAATAACTTGGGCTACTAGGTGTGTACTTGTAGACATGATACCGTGGTGGTCGTTGCAATGCCGTCTATCCAGCTTGGTCATCCGACGCCAATCATGCCGTCATCGTCTTCATGCAGTCATCATGCACTCGTTGTCACATCGCCATCACGATTCCGTCGTGGTCATTCAATCATCGTCGTTCTAGTTTCGTGATCTGACTTTCGTCATGCTGCCGTCGCCACGCCTTTTCCTACGACCCAGTACACGGAGACAACCAGACTGTAATGCGCCCCGGTGAAGTCCAAGTTCCTCATGATTGAGAAGCGCTCAGACGCCGGACTCGAATCTGATTGATTTGAAAATAATGTTTACATTCTTCACGGGGACGATCAACAACCCGCGGACCAACCATCGACCTGCGAATAGGTCCTAGTGAAATCGCCAAAGTGTACAGACCTCGTATCCTCGGCTTATACTTACAAAAACACGGGGGTGGAGGATACGCCACACGAAAGCTACTGCAACACCCTTCTTTGGGCGGCGCGGAGAACCCGGATAGCGCGCGCCCGCATGAGAAAAAAATAAAGACGGCGCCTGGCCGTGGCACGTGAAGCCATGGCTCGCTGTTCTATTCTGGCGTCGATTGGGGTCAGCTGTCTCTTTCCTTCGCTCCTGAGGCATAAGCCTACAAGTGTCGACCTAGGACGAACACAATGGCAGGTCTGCCCGCATTCTCCATTGAACAGGGCTCACGACCGCAGGACGTGTCGTCGGTGCAACTGTGCCTCCCACCCTTCTGGCCCCAGATCCCGCAAGTTTAGTTTCATCAGATCGAGGCACAGTTCTGCCTCTACCAGATCACCTCGGAAACGACGCGCTACTACCAGGTCGCCTCAGTCCTTCCCCCTAATGTTGCCAGCGACCTCTCGGACGTCATTTCCACCCCCAGGGGCGCTACACCATATCAGCACCTCAAGACCAAGGTGCTGGAGAGATTCATGCCGTTGGAACGCAGTCACCTCCAGCAGCAGCTTACCGAGGAGGACCTTGGCACCCGGTGCCCCTCCCAACTGCTGCACCGGATGCGACAGCTTCTTAGGGAGCGCGACGTCCCCACCCACTCAGCGCTGCTTCGCAAGCTTTTCCTCCAACGCCCTTCCCAGCCCATCTGCCTTGTCCGCGCGGCGACCGGCGACTCACCCTGGACCGCCTGACGGAGCTCGTCGGTCAGGTTCATGAGGCAACCTCCCCGTCCATCACCGCTATCTTACCGCCTACAGTCCCGGAGATCTTGCGCCTTGAGGCGAGCTCGCATCGACGAGCTCGTCGCCTCAATCGCCGCACTCCGGAGCCCCCTCCAGGAGACCCGTTCGCCACGCCTCGGTCATCGCGCTCTTCCGCGTGCACGTCAAGCTTGGAGTCCCAGCCCTCCTCCTCTCTGCTCGTACCACCGGCGTTTCCGACACCAAGCTACGAAGTGCACACCTCCCTGTTCGTGGCCGGGAAACGCCCGCCGGGATAACTGACGGCGGCGTGTGGTCCGGCGTTAAGGCGAGACCACACGCCCGGTTCCTTATAGACACGAGCGCCGAAATCAGCGTGGATCCTCCGAATAAGGCTGATTGTTCCAGGTCAACAGGGCAGTCACCTCGTGCTGCCAACGCCTCGCCTATAGCGACGTACGGACTGCGATCTCACCCTCTACTTGGGCCTTCGCCGCACTTTTCAGTGGGTCTTCGTCATCGCCGACGTGGTTCACCCGACCATTGGCTCGGTCGTCCTCTCATACTTCAACTTGGACGTCAGCGTGCGGCGTCGTCGCCTCACAGACGGTCTGACTTGTCTATCCATCTCTGGAGTCCTGTCCGACCTTGCTCCCACGGGCATCCGCACGCTGATACCTTCATCTCAGTTCAAAAAAATCTTGGCGAATTTTCCGGAGTTAACGAAGCCATGCAACCTCACTCAGCCCGCTTAAACATGAGGTGACACACCACATCGTCACCCGTAGTCCACCAGCAGCCGCTCGGCCAGGCTACTTGTTGGCGGACCGTCTAGCTATCGCCAAATGGGAGTTCGACCACACGAGAAAAAAATAAAGACGACGCCTGGCTGTGGCACGTGAAGCCACTGCTCGCTGTTCTATACTGGCGGCGATACGGATCAGCTGTCTCTTTTCTTCGCTCCTGAGGCATAAGCTTACATACACTACAAAACACGCCCCGCGATCTTGCGCATTATGCAACGAGTTACCAATAGGAAGAGGGGACTCAAGGAACAGGACCTAGTCCGACTAGTGCAAGCTCTGATTGTGAGGCGCATTACGTACTCAGCACAATATCTTAATTTCGGCAATGCAAATTTCAGCACCGCAAGGAGCACCGCATTCTTCACCAGCGTAGTCGACAATCAAGGGGCCCGAAATAAATGCGTCGTCGGTTTCCGGAGCGACCGCTGCAGAGGCAGAGTAACTAGCGATAGCGTTATCCATCGCGACGAGATCGCACTGGGAGTGCTTCATAGTTGTCGACGTACTCTCTGACAGCATGCAGACATTCTTCCACGGCCAAAATTTCTAGGGCCGCAAATTGCATTCTGAGTGGAGCGCACCAGCTCCCACCATACATATAAATCGTGTGAACTCCCAGGCATGAGTTCTTACGCTACAATCAGCAGGCACACGCTTTTGCACGAGCGCTTGCACACCGGGAGCCGCGACAAGGACGCACTGAGCAGTTCCACCCCAAGCCGATACCATAAACCTACAACACTGTATTTTCACGAAGAACACTACCACCGCCTCATAATGGTCTCACGTCAGAGGAAACCTTAGAATGGCGGAAACTCCAAACGAATGCATATCCGAGCTTGAGTCTCTACCACGCCACACACCCTGCTCTGTATTTATAAATGTCCACACTGCGATCAATGCGCAACGTTTTCCAACACGGTATGGGCATGTGCAAGCACAGCAGAGCTCATACCGATGATAATACACCCCACCACACGGAAATGGGAGGTAGCGCTGTCCATCTGTGACTGGACGGACCACATCAACCTGGACTCCTGGACCGAGGCGACCACCCAATGCAGAGAGGAGAAACTGCATACACTCGCGTGCTTTTTTGCATAAAGATTATTCTCTCTCTAAGTTGTCTAATAGCTTGTGCCACTAGGTATGTGTTCGGGGTCGGGACGTGGTTGCGGTCATGCCATCGTCGTCACTCTGGCTTCGTCATCCGACTCTCGTCATGCCGTCGTCATCGCGCTATCGTCGCCACACAGTCGTCGGCGTGCCGCCGTGGTCTCACTGTGCTTATATCATTGTCATCACTTCAGTAACGTCATTGCATTGTCGTCATGCCGTCACCTTCATGCGCTTTCGTTGTTTCATCAATGTCAATCTTTCTTCGTCAATGTATTGTAATTATACTGTCCTCATTAAATTGTGATTATGCCACCCTTGTCATGCCGTAATCGTAATACAGTAGGAATTCTGCCTCGACTGTGAGACCGTCGTAGTAATGCCGTCGTGGTCATGCCATCATCGTCACTCCAGCTTCGTCATCCGACTCCCGTCGTGCCATCGTCGTCTCGCCCTTGTTGTCATACGAGTTCGGTGATACAGTCATCGTCACGCAATTGCCACTATTCATTCGTTGCCACCCCAATATCCTCACGCCGTTGTCATGTCATCATCATCATTGCATCGTCGTCATACCGTCATTGTCATACAGGCGTTGTCATACCATTGTCGGGATGTCGTTGTGGTCGTTTCATCGTGATCATTGCAACTCTGACATCCGGCTCTCATCATGCTGTCATTGCGATAGCATTGTCGTCAGATCATCGTGGTTACGCTGTCATTACACCGTCGTCATCACTTCAGTATCGCCATTGTCGTCAATACGTTGTAACATTACGGTACATTGTCCTAATTTTAACTTCGTCATCCCACTCGTGTCGTGCCTTTGTTGTCACAAGGTCGTTTTCATGTCATTGTTGTCATGCCGTCGTCATTACACTGTCGTTTTACCAGAGTCATCATTTCTGAAATCCATCCCACTACCGTCATGTCGTCCCCATCTAAGCACCTTCGTTGATCCATCGGCGTCATTTCTTGTTCATCATTTTATCGTATCTATGCTATGGTGATTCATTCGTTATTATGCCACAGTTGTCGTGATATTATCTTCAATTTGTCGTCGTCACAAATACTTTATCTTGCATCCGTTGTGATATTGCTACACGCGTGTGGCATTTGGTTGTTTGAACGAGGCGCGCGGGCGCCATCACTCGAGAAAAGAAGAGGAAGAAGGAGCTGGGCTCGCGCTGTGAATCCAACCGCTCAGCGCTGCAACCACTGTTGTAAATACTACCTGTAAATAGTTGGTAGCCTTACTGACTCGTCCTTCGCGTAGCATTCTGGTGGAGGTGCGGTGTAATCAGGAGGATTTGGAGACACGTCGGCTGCAAAAGCAGTGACGTGGTCGTCTTTCACGGACCGGAGCGTGGCCACCGCTATGCCTTCAGGTAACGCTTGCTTCGTCAAGCCAAAATTGACAACGGGGAGACACATCCGATTAGCGGCAAGGGTAACGACGGAGTGTGGCACAGAGATGTCGCGCGCCAAGAGGACATCACGAATAGGGGCGGCGACATAGTCGCCATCAGGCACGGTTGCCGTTGAGGCCAATTCGACGAAGGTTAGGGCTTTTGGAGGTAACCGAACAAACGCTGTAGTGCATAGGGTGTGCGGTTGTTCGGGGCGAACGTCGGAAACAAGAGGAAGCTCGAGGCACAGCGTACCGGTGGAACAGTCGATGAGGGCAGAATGCGTCGTCAGAAAGTCGAGCCCGAAGATTAGGTCAGGAGGGCAACTGGTCAGCACGGAGAACAGGACTGGAACTTGGCGGCCAGCAATTCCTACGCGAGCAGTGCACATACAACAGACGGCAACAGTGGCGCCATTGGCGACGCGTACGGCTCGAGTGACGGCAGGCGTAAGAACTTTTTTGAGGCGACGACATAGGTTAGCGCTCATTGTGGACACTTGGGCTCCAGTATCAATCAATGCCGTCAACGGGACACCATCTACATCTACTTCAATTAGGTTCGTGTTCGTGAGGAGCGTCAGCGGAGGATTTGGACAGGACGAACGTGATGCAGCACTACCTCCAAGAGCTGCATGGCCTAGTTTTCCGTCCGGCGGTGTGGCGAGGAAAAGCGGCGAGGTTGGGGTGACGGGGAGCGACGGCGTTGAGGCGACGGCGATCGCCCGGAGGAGCGGCTGTCAGGGACATCATAAGTAGGGTACGGATGGCGAGGGGAGTAACGGCGAGCGTCGGCGTATAGGCGAGGAGCAGGAAATGAGCTCCAGTACGGCGGCATCCAGGTGGTGTGGCTGTGGCGGGATACGTGACCAACTCGGTGGCAGCGGAAGCAGATCGGTTTGTCGTCAGGTGTTCGCCATTCAGCAGGATTGCGTGGTCTGGGAGCGAAATACTGGTCATTAAAGGTGGTGGACATAGGAATCGGTGCCGAATCATGTCGGGAGACAGAGCAGGCGGTAGGGATGCCAAAGTTTGCAATTTCTTGCCGCGCAACCGCTTGTATAACGGAAATAGTAGGGGCCGCTGTGTCAAAGGTACCGTCGAGGGGTCGAGGATGAAGGGGGGCCGGACTCGCCGCTTCAATCTCACGGCGAACGATACGTGTGACGTTCTCTTGAAATGGTCGTGTGGCAGGAAGAGCGGAGCAAGAGAACGTGGCAGGGGTGTTTGGGAGCCGGGAAAACTGCGGGACGACGCGGCGGCTTTTGGCTATCTCGAAGCGGCGGCATTCTTTGACGATGGCTTCGATAGTAGAAACGTCGTTATAGACGAGCAAACTGAAGGCGTCGTCCGCGATGCCTTTTAGGATATGGCCCACCTTGTCAACCTCGGTCATGTGCTCGTCGACTTTCCGGCAAAGCGCGAGCACTTCCTGTATGTAGGAGACATACGATTCTGTCGACGACTGGACACGGGACGACATCGTCGTCATTCCCGCTTCTCGATCCGGTTGTCGTCATACCACCGTCGTCACGCTATGGTCGTCACACAGTCGCTATCATTTCATTGTCCTCATGTCGTGGTCGTCACGTTGTCTCCGTTATATCATCGTGATAGTTTAAGAATTGAGATCTTCTTGCCATCATGCCGTCGTAGTTATACGTATTTACCGCTCCATCGACTTGATTCCTTCTTCGTGATTCCATCGCCACTGCGTCGGCGCCAAACAATTCTTATCATGCATCCAACTTATGGGCTACCTTGGCAGGCGAGTGTTATAGCAACGTTAGACGATATCGGACTGTGTGGCATATAGACAAAGCAATGAAAATTAAAAAAAATTACCACTATACGGGTAGCTAAACGTGACTTCAGGAAATGGGCATACTTTGTGATTCGAAAGCAGCCCTCCAAAGATTGCGAGGTTTACGACGTGGAAATTACGACCAGCTGGTGTCTCGAATGAACGAAATTTTTCATTGCGTTTCTGAACGAAGACATTATATAATCTTTCAGTGGCTGCCGGGAAACTGTGGCATCGTTGGTAATCACCTCGCCGATAACGCTGCCCGACGTGCCCAGGCGCGAGCACCGACACTCCTCATACCTTTATCAAGAGTAGACGCCGCAAGAGAGCTTCACAATCTCGCGCGCGCCATCACGTTGAGTTACCGGCATACTCCGCAGAACTCTAACCGTCGATTATACAACCTCGACCCATCACTGAAACTGAAGTTACCAAAAACATTTCACGACTTGACGCAACACCGCTGTGCCGGCTATGGGTAGGAGTAACCTTCACTAATTCCTACAATCATCGTATTGAAATGGCGGAATCACCAATGTGCGCCAAGTGCAAGAATGAAGAGACCATCGAGCATCTTCTGTGCCACCGTTCTCGCTTCGAGAAACAACGCCAGACTCTCCAGTGTGCCTTGAACAGACTGGACGATAGGCCATTTACAGAAGCCAAGATATTGGGAGCCTGGCCTCACGGCTCATCAGCCCAGAAAGTCATTCTTCAGTACCTGAAGGCGACAGACTTGTGTGCCAGAATGTAGACAAGTTGCACCTAGCTTAGTGCATATGAAAGTGACATCAAGGCTCGTGTCTTCTCTCTCTTCCTTTCGCTCCGCCATCCCATTCCCCACGTGTAGGGTAGCACACTGGACAAAGTCTGATTAACCTTCCTGCCTTTCCTTCCTCGCTCTCTCTCTCTCTCGTGGCCACAGGAAAATGGTCTGTTGCTACATTGTTCGATTGGCTATTCGCATTACCGTCGACAGTCATCGTGAGGTGAGTTCTTCCGCGATTTTCAGCCTATCTATCTATGTATCTATCTATCTATATATCTGTTCTCTTCCGCCTAACCAGTGGCCCATTTAGTCTACTTGATTGGGCCACTAGGTATGTGCTCCTGGTTGTGATGCCATCGTAGTCGTTCCATCGTTGTCATTCTAGCTTCGTGATTTACTCTCGTCGTGCTGTCGTTGTCACACCTTCTACCCCGCACCCAGTGGCCAAACATCTCTAATAGCTTGGGACCCTAGGTATGGGCTCATGGTCGTTGTATTGTCGTCATTCCAGCTTTGTCATCTGACTCTCGCCATGCCGCTGTCACCCGCCGCGGTGGCTTAGTGGCTATGGTGTTGCGCTGCTAAGCGCGAGGTCGCGGGATCAAATCCCAACCGTGGCGACCGCCTTTCGATGGAGACGAAATCCAAAAACGCCTGTGGCCCGTACATTGGGAGCATGTTAAGGATCCCCTGGTGATCAAAATTATTCCGGAGTCCCCCACTACGGCGTGCCGTATAATCAAATCGTGGTTCTGGCACGTAAAACTTCACAATTTTATTTTTCATGCCTTTGTCATCACACCGTCGTCGTCACACAGTCGTCATGCATTATTTGTCACATCGCCACCGTGTTGCCGTCATGGTCATTCAAGCTTCCTCATTCCAACTTCGCCATCTTACCCTCGTCATGCTGTTGTCGTCGTGCCTTCTACTCAGACCCAGTGGTCCGAGTTGTCTAACTGCTAGGTGTGTGTGGTATCGTGGTCGTTGCAGCGTCGTCATTCCAGCTTTGTCATCCGAATCTCATCATGCCATCTTCACAATGACATCGTCGTCAAACAGTCGTCGTCTGCCGTCGTTGTGACGCTGTCGTTTTATCATTGTCGCCATTTCAGTAACGTCATCCAATCGTCGGGTCGTCGAAGTAATTCCTTTGTCGTTCTGTCGACGTCAATCTTTTTTCGACATTATATCGCCATTTAATTCTGATTATACTGCCCTTGTCATGCCTTCATCGTGAGACAGTCGCTTCCATGCATCCGTTATCAGACTGCCACCGTGGTCGTGCCAACGTGGTCGTGCCAACGTCGACATACAGGTTTCATTATGAAGTCATTATTACGCCATTGCCATTATACACTCGTTATCAACCCATTGTATTCATGCCTTCGTCGCACCATTGCCGCCATTGCATCGTTGTCATACAGTCGTCCTGATGCCATCGCGGTCATTACGTAACCTCGACATCCGAATCTCGTTATGCCGTTGTCGTGAGCCATCGTCGTCAGAGTGATACCAGTTTCAGGATCCTGTCATAAATACGCCATTGTCAGCATATAATCGTCATCTCATTGTCCCCATGCTGTTGTCACACTAGGGTTGGTAATATCTATGAACGATTAATCGATTAATCGAATAAAAGTATCCCGCAAAACGATTATTCTTCATCGATGTCCACCTTACATTTAATTGACTTAATCGATCAGGCCTGTTCGATTAATCGTTCTCGAGAGTTTGACAGGAGTGGCACGAGAATGTTGAAATCTTACTGGAATGGTGGCCCGCAAGCAGTATCTCTGCACCTAGGGTAGAGCCACTGTCGACTGTCTTTCCGAGTCCAGAGTGATGGCTTGCAATGCCCTCGCAATTCAAGGCACACTTTAGCAAGCCAGTTGTTGATCGTAGTACCACTCCCAGTCCACTAAAAATGTTTCACAGCATGCGCGCCGGCTTAGACCATGTATTTGGCATAGCGATGAAGTTCTATATTCTCGCATGCTGGTTGGGTGCCATTCAAAGTAGGTGTCGGTTTCACCCAGACATGCCAGCCGATTGACATTCCTTCGCTCTGTAGAAAAAGATTATGTGGTTTAAAATCCTAAACCACTGACTTTCTTTTCCCCTGTGTACATGGAAATTTCTTGCATATCTGGACGCGATCAAGCTCATCGCGCTCTCCTTATTTTCTGGACTTAACTAACATAAGTTCACGCTTTTAACTTATAGACTGGTTCTTCTATGTAACGTTTTTTAAATAGTGTGACCTGCAGTGACCTGCTGTGACCGGCCCTACTGTGTGTGAACTGTAAAGTGTGTTCTACTTTATTCTTTGAGATTTGTTATCTGGCTCTTTCCTCTTTCCTCCCCTTCTTCTTCCATTTCTATGTTTCTGTCTCCTCCTTTTTCAAGAGTAGGCAGGCGTTGTGCCCCTTCCGGTGGTGGTTGCCAGCCTTGCTCCTCGCTTTCCCTTTCTTGTGTATGCGTTTTCAAAGCAAATAGTAGTAGTAATAATAATAATAATAATAATAATAATAATAATAATAATAATAATAATAATAATAATAATTCATTTGGACTTCACCTTTCACTTTTGCCATTTTTCTTAATTCTTCTTTAACTGTGCTGTACTGGGATTCACTAGTGCAATGTACCTTATTAAAGCGAAGCTTTATATGTCTATAGTCGGATTTCATCACAAGCATGCAGTTGAGCCCCGCCAACGCCCTCATAACCGCCAGCCACTGTTCCTCCACGAGGCTGCAAATGGTTCGTACTTCAAAGTGTCCCTGTTACCCAAATAAGGTGGTAACCACAAAAATAAAATTATAAACGCGGAATTTTATACGTTTTCACTCACCAATTATAGTGGAAAGTACAAGTGCGACAAGTACAGTCGTATCAAGTATGACGCCATTTTGAAAACGTTGCATGAGGCGATTTTTGCTTCTGATATTGGCTGGCGGAGTAACACAACCCCGCGCGGTCCGCCTGCCTTTTTTGCCAACTGCTGTTTTTTAAAGTTGTATCATACTATAGGCGAAATCGTATATGGCTAGGCGAAATCACCTGTGTACACAAAACTATCATCATCAGCATTGGCTCGAGCGTCGTCGTCTTCTTCCGCAGCTGGCTCGTTGGTCGGGTTGCGGTCGTGCTCGTGCTCGACATGCACTCATGCCACTGCTCCCGCGTTCGTCGTCGTCGTCTTCCTCCAAAGCTGGCTGCGTAGCCGCTAATCATTCCAGCGTATAATTTCACGAAGAAGAAGTATAATTTCAAGAAGAAGAAGACGTTGGAGTGAGCGGACGCGCGTCGTGTCGGCTCCGGTTTCAACGAATGTTTTTGCAGCGGAACTCACTCGATACCCACAAGAATTTCGTATCCACAGATTCAGCTCGTCACCAGGAATCACTCGACACCAAGTTCAAGGTGGGGGCTCGATTTTTTACAACTTTACGGCCGTTTTCAAGTCAGACACACCGGTGGGAGAGCTAGGCCTAACACCTGCTGGCCGCCGCAGCCGCTGGCGGAGACCAAGGAACGGCAGTCGGCGCGTTCAATATGCCCGACTTAAAGGGACACTAAAGAGAAACAGGAAGTTCAGCTGGAATAAAAGAGGGACCTTCAAGAATGCATGCCGTTTTTGTTGGGTGCAAAAATATGAGTTATTAGCGGAGAAATTCGTAAACAAAGACCAAATATCTCTTCCTCAATTTCTCTCACCCCAGATTTGGCGCTGAAGCAGTGTCGTCACAGATTGCATTGCTCTCAGCGAATCAGAATGCGCCATGATACGTCACCGCTTGCGTAAACGGCCGAGGCGCTGGGCTGGATGCATCATGGCTGCATGCATGGTCGCTGCGTTTGCGTTGGCCGCGATGGATACCGTAGCTGCCGCTGAACCTTCCAACGAAGAGCGCGCCAGGAAAGCAGGACTGCATTTTAGCGATAATCAGTGAAACGAAGTGCGAAATGATCCTCTGTGCTCGAGCGGTAGGTGTTTCCGCGTGCGATGGCGGTGAGCCGCCGGCCGCGCTGGCGGAATGCAGAGCTTCGTTTTCGTCGACGGGAGGCGAAGCGTCCGGTCCGCCAGGCGACGATGTTCCCGACAGAACAAGCGTAGAAAGTTGTGCACGTACTCGGTATGGTTATTTCGTGGCTTTATTTAATGACATTCAGCACTCACCGAGCCGCCAGTTTGCTGCTGCAGGGCACCGGTAGAGGTTTGATGAAGGCCGCATTGAGGGAACAGCTGCTCGAGAAAGGACTGGCCTCTGGGGCACGCCAAGATACTTTCCGAGGGCAAGATTATTTACATAATCCGAGGGCGATAAATGCAGAGAGCACACCATCGGTTTCTCTGGCTCTTTTGCCGTTTTATCATCGGCAGAGCATTGAGCCATTGCAAACGCCGGGGAGCCTGGGCTCTCCGAGCGACGCCACATGAAAGGACACAATCGAGTCAACACTGCCGCTGCCCCTGATCAAGCGCCTTGGGCCATTTATACAGCCCTCAACACTACACACACGAGGCATTTTCTGGCTGTTTCCCGCGAAGTCAACGTTTTTCGAGCCACGCAACACGCAACCAAACACCGTAGAGCGGAACAGGCGCGCACGACGATACATTGACCAAAAAAGGTTGTCGCAGTTTCACCTGAAAGGCGAAGCATCAATTGCGATAGCAAATTTGTAGAGAGCTATACGGAGTAATGATATTAGCTTTATCAGCTGTATAAACTTGGACATGCAGCAGCACCGGCAACACGCAGAACTGTTGTCGACGCCGTCGGCGTTTTGTCCGCGTTCGCTCAAAATGCGTGCGGCGTTGGTGACTGTTGCCGAAGCCTCTGATATAAATAGGCACTTGGTGCCGCAGCTAAACGTCGCCTCCCTTCCCTCCCCCTCCCCCACGGCCTCTCGCGCGTCGGAAGAAGGCGCGTTTGCTCTACATATATGGTGATTGTAAAGGAGGAAAGAGACGCCTGCTTCTGCAGCCCTTAAGGGAGCACGGCGCAGAACGCGCGTTTGTTCTCCGCCGTGCGTTCATTCCCCGTAAAAGCGCGCGCCCCTCGCGCTCTTTCACTCGCACATACAGCGTTCGGCGCGCGGCGCCGATTTCATCCCCATTGACGTCATACGGAACCTCACGGCGACGGCGACGGCGATGGCGACGCCGACGGCAGAAATCCGCTTTTGAGTGTCCATATAATTGCTATCGCAATAAAACGAAACTACGAAACTATCACGGCCGCATGTATCGCCATGCCATTTTTTCTTATTTATTTAATTATGTGCTAAACTTGTACTTCCTCGCTTGAAACGGTTTAAAAAGTTGGCAAATGCTGTTTATGTACGTTTAAGGTGTATTTCATTTTGCATTTTATTAACAGCGATAAATCGCTCTCGACCAATCGCGACCGGCCTGCGTTTGTAATCTCCGACGTCACATCACGTAGTGCGGGAATTTCGAAGGGGCGTCAGCACCTATTCTTCAGTTTTTCGCTATTTTCTCGCTTATTAAACATCTGTTTGCAGTAAGAATGGTATAGCTGTGATCGTGAAAGGATAATCTACCATTTAAGCTCAACTTCCGGTTTCTCTTTAGTGTCCCTTTAATGACAAGAATGGAGCTCTCTGTGGATAGAGAACTCATTTCTTGCGAAGAATTTGAAGAAAGCGCAGGATGGAGAACCGTAGGATCAAGGAAATTATCCCGCGAGAAACCGCTGGACCAGGGCGCGGAGCCCAAACGAGGCAATAGCAGCAAGAAACAACGTGAGGAACGCCTTCGACAAATAGCAAGATCAAGCCGCATGCCTCAACTACCCCGAGGCGATTATAAGATCATCATTCGACCAAGAGGCGGCCTCCGAGTCGCCGACCATGGGGCCGCCTGACTGGCGACCAGTATTTACCACGCCGCCGAAATCCCAAGAGAAGCCCAAGACGAGGACACCATCTGTACCAATTGTCAACAGAACATCATCGTAGTGAGCACACCCATCGAGGCACATGCTGACAAATACCAGAAGGTCTCACGCATCAAGATCGGCAACCAAGCGTTCGAGACCAGCGCCTACGAAGCAGCGCCCGTCTGTACGTCCAAAGGAGTAATCCGCGGTATCCCGCTGGAAGACACTGCCCGGGATATCACAGCTAACGTCATTACGCCAAGGAATCCAACGGCCATCGCTGCAAAACGTCTCAGTAACACAATGACGGTGATCGTCCTGTTCACCGGCCTCCGAGTACCAACGTACGTCCGCTACGGCGGAGCCCTGCTGCCGTGCTCCCTCTACCGCGAGCAGATAGACACGTGCTATCAGTGCGGTCGCCTGGGGCATCGCGCAGACGTATGCCCAAACCCGAACGACCGCCTGTGTCGCGGTTGCAGAGCAGCCAACCCTCCGCAAGATCACCAATGCAAGCCCAAGTGCCAGCTCTGCGGCGGCAACCACCCGACGGCCGACAAGGCGTGCAGGGCACGCTACAAGACGCCGTACCTGGTGAAACGCCGCCAATGGGAGCGGCAACAAGAAGAAGACTACCCGACAAAGCCAACGCTCGTCAACACCAACCTAGAGCAGCGGGACCCTCCTCCCTCCCAGAAACCCGGAGGAAGAGGCCGGTCGAGGCCCCGCAACCGATCCGGTGGAAGACGCCCGTCGAGGTCCCGCACCCGATCCCCGTCTCGGTCAAGAACCCGGAGCCGCACGCCTGTACCTGCTGGGCCCTTCAAGGTGAGCTGGGCAGACGCAGTCAAGGGGGCGCGCTCGGGGTCCGAGGAGGCCGCGTCCCAAGGAAAATGGAACAAGTTAGAGGCCGAAATAGCGCAGCTAAAACAGATGTTAGCTCATTGCAACCAGAAAATGACAGCTTTAGGCGAGGAAAACAGGACCCTCAAAGAGGAATTATGCCGCTATAAACAAACGGAACAAGTTACACCCGTAGCATCACCACCCTTAGCTGTTACACCCACATACCAAATGGAGGAAGGGACTACACCCCCACCACCCAAGCGTAAAGCCGAAACCCAGGCCAATGAACCAATGAAGACAAACACCAACGCGCACCAACCGAGACCAATGTCGTAACGGAATTTCAGCAATCCATCAAAGAATTAAACGAGTGGATAAGTAACTCATCCCGATTGATCTCAGCCCTTACTAACCGTGTAGACAGTATAGCCAAAATCACTCAACAACAAAATGAACAACTTCAACAGCGACTACTCACAGTGGAGGCGTTGATTACTCCTTCGCCACCTAGCGGCCTGGAACCCATGGCAAGTGTGCAACAACCTACCTCGTCGCCCTTCAGCTTGATACAGCCGGCGACATTTGTCCCCCCCCCCCCCCCCCGCACCTGATCATAGCTACAAATCCTACCTACACGATTTGGCAATGGAATTGTAGAAGCTACGCAAGCAAGAAAGCGATTTTACACCAATACCTTTGGCAAAAAGATAAACCCGATATCATTCTATTACAAGAGACCCGTGGTCTCGCTAAATTGGCAGGCTATCGCTCGATCGGCAACGCCGAAGGGGAGACGACCGCCCTTACCACATTAGTTAGACGAAACATTACAGTCAAGCAACACGACACCAAAATTACCAATATCGACAATATCTTTATTGAACTCATTCCGCAACGCAAGACACAAGAAACTCTCT
This sequence comes from Dermacentor silvarum, assembly GCF_013339745.2. Classification (NCBI taxonomy): domain Eukaryota; kingdom Metazoa; phylum Arthropoda; class Arachnida; order Ixodida; family Ixodidae; genus Dermacentor; species Dermacentor silvarum. Next base: position 163,051,119 of record NC_051160.1, read on the forward strand.
TCATACTCAACATATACAGCAACCCCAAACACAAGAAGCAGAGATTTCTCACGCTCTTTAAACGCGCCCTCAACATCGCCGACAGAAATCCCATCATAATCGGAGGGGACTTCAACGCGCCATATACTGCCTGGGGATACTCTTACGTGTTTCCCAAAGGCAGACCTGTGGTTCGACTCGCAGCAGGAGGGCTTAACTCTCATCACCAATCCTAGTACACCCACCCGCGCGGGCACTAGCTCCAGTAAAGACTCAACACCCGATTTAACGTTCACTAGAAACACATCCGCAGCCACCTGGCAGAACACATTAGAGGACCTAGGAAGCGACCACTACATCATCGCGATACACGTTCAGGGCGGCCCACGTAAACCCACGGGAAAACAGCTCAAGCTAGTGGATTGGACTGAGTTCCGCAAATCACGCGAGAACCAGGTCCAACCCATCGATGACATAGAACACTGGACTGACACTCTTAAACAGGATGTTAACAACGCCACACACATTGTACCTCCTGAGGCACAACTCGAAGAGATCGATAGCCGGCTCCTCCACATGTGGGAGGCAATACAATCGCTCAAAAAGAGATGGGAGACACAGAAACACAACAGAAACCTCAGGAAACGCATAGCGCTCCTCAATAAAGAGATAGAGATGTATGCAACACAGCTATGCCGACAACATTGGGACGAAACCTGCAATGCAATGGACGGGCAATTAAGTTTAGGTAAAACGTGGCGTTTTCTAAGATTCCTACTCGACCCAGAAGACAACACATCTGCCCACCGACAGACCATCAACAAACTCATACACGCGTACAAGGGCACAGAGCAGGAATTCCTTAGGGAGGTAGAGCTCAAATACATCTCTCAGGTTCCTCCTCAGCAGCACCCAGACTACGCAGGCCAGGCCAACACCACCCTATACGAGGCATTCACCGAGGCGGATATCCGCGCCGCCCTGCACAAACTTAACTCCAAGTCTGCCCCAGGTCCCGACACCATTACCTACAAGACACTACGTAATCTTGACGGCGAGTCAATAACGCAACTCACAGAATACATTAACCAATGCTGGACCACCGGCAGCTTGCCCCCGCAGTGGAAAAAGGCCCAGGTGATCCTCATTCCTAAACCAGGCAAACCACTAAGTACTAACAATCTTAGGCCAATCTCCTTAACGTCGTGCATGGGCAAATTGATGGAGCACATGTTCCTGGATAGACTAACAAATTGCCTAGAGGACAATGACCTATTTCCATACACCATGATCGGCTTCCGCAGGCATCTCTCGACCCAGGATACCATGCTGCAGCTGAAACACCACATCATAGACTGCACAGGCCGCTCCACTAAGGCCATTCTCGGCCTAGATCTTAAGAAGGCCTTTGATAACGTCACACACAGCACCATCCTAAATCAGATCAACTCCCTAAACTTGGGCCTTCGCACGTACAATTATATCAGAGCATTTCTAACGGACAGAACAGCCACCATCACCGTAGGAGCGCTCACATCGTCCGGGATAACCATGGGAAGCGTGGGCACCCCGCAGGGTTCCGTGATATCTCCGATGCTGTTCAACCTCGCCCTCCTAGGCCTTCCGTCACAACTTCAGACAATCCCCGGACTCCATCACACTGTTTATGCCGACGATATCACCCTCTGGGTATGCGAGGGCAGTGATGGATCTATAGAACAAATTTTACAGGAGGCTATTGACACAGTAGAACGGTATCTGCAAGGGACAGGACTAGCCTGTTCGGCGGAGAAATCCGAGCTACTGCTATATCGCCCTACACTCAAGGGCCGACCACCCAAACATCACCAAGCACAGACACACGCCGATATAACACTCACGACAAGCGACGGTCACATCATACCAACCGTGGATAAAATTAAGGTGTTAGGACTGATCATCGAGAGTAAGGGCACAAACGGCGAGACAGTTCGCAACATTGACGCAAAAGTATCGAACACGATGCGCCTTATTAAACGCATCACCAATAAACACAAAGGCATGAAAGAGGCTAGCATCCTCCGCCTCATCCAATCATTCGTACTCAGCCAGATCACGTATGCGACAGCCTATCACCGATGGTTCGTCGCAGAAAAAGCAAAACTCAACAGCCTCATTAGGCGAATACATAAACAAGCACTAGGATTGCCGCAACACGCCAGCACAGACCTCCTTCTTAAACTGGGATTACACAATACCCTCGAGGAGCTTATCGCGGCACAACAAATATCACAATACGAGCGATTGGCCAAGACTAAGTCAGGCCGCCAGATACTCGAGAATCTCGGCATCTCTTACCACACCCAACACGGCGACAAACATGACATACCACGCGATATCCGAACTAAACTCACAGTTCCACCGATACCCAAGAACATGCACCCCGAACACAACGAGGGCAGACGCGTCAGTAGAGCCAAAGCTATGACTAAGATTTTTGGTCACAACGAGGAAGCGATCTTTGTCGATGCAGCACGCTATCGGGACCGTCACCGCTTCGTAGCTGCGGTCGTATATAGACCACACACACCAATGCAAAGCAAGCGCATCAATCGCCACAAGACACGTAGAAACGGCGGAGGAAGTGGCTATCGCGCTGGCGATAGCTCACACCAATGCCTCGTATATCATCAGCGACTCTCAAACGGCCGTGCGAAACTACGCCAACGGCTGAATCTCCCCTGAGGCATTGCGGATCCTTAATACAGGCAAAACTTATGAGGCAGACAAATGCGTACAAATCCTCTGGATCCCAGCCCACACACCTCTAGATCAACCGGAGTTCAGACCAAACGAGGTGGCGCACAACGTGGTTCGAGGTCTCACGTTCCGAGCCGCGTTCGAAGAACCAGCCATCCGAACGGACACCTCCGCGGTGGTCTAGGAATGGGACGATGGGCTCACTAAATTCTGTGACATTACTCAACATTATCGAATGCAAAGGCGTGAGTATCCACCGCCTCACCCATAAGCTCAGTCGGGCCCAGTCCGTTCAATGGCGGCAGCTACAAACACGAACATACACGAACCCTGTAATCATGAACCATATATAGCCCGAATTATGTACAACCAATCTATGCCAGTATTGTAACACCAGAGCCACACTAGATCACATCCCATGGGCATGTCCAGCATTAATCAGCAATACTGGGGTCGCGGCCTCCAATGACGGGAGCATTGGGGGACTGCGTCACTGCGCTGCTCAGTTCAGGCCTGGACCAGCAACTGTGGGCTATCCAGCAGGCCGAGGAAGCTGCCGGGAGACACGGTCTCTCCGCTGGCTCCTAGGTGGGAACCCAGCCCAGCAATCTGCCGGAAATAAAGTTCTTCTCTCTCTATAATTTCCCTTCTCTTCTGTCATCGTAATGGGGAGGCCGCGTTAACGGCGCTATGAGCCATTGCTTAAGGGGGTATGAGCTATTCATTGTCTTACGTGACGGAAAGATTTAATTTTTGAAGCAATTTACTTTCGAAGAATCAGAAGCGGCAGTGGCGGGCGAATGCTGCTTACCACGCCGCCGAGCAAACTCGAGACATCGAACCCAAGCGACAACGGCGAACTGCGGGCATACGGTCAGTGACGTTCTCTCCGTCGCAGCCGAACGTGTGTGTAACCTCATCACTGAGAAATACCTTAATGAACCCTCGGGATTAACCCAGTGATAAACACGGGGGCCGCACGTTCCAGGTTCGTTGGTTAACCGTCTTCATGGAGTGATAGGGCCAACGAATTTTTCCATTCTGTACTAAGTGCCATTTTATAACTTATATTGTTTGTCTTGTCAAAAGCCATTAGTGGCAAATATAGTCTTCAACAAGGTGAAGATTACCTTTATCAAACGTTTATACACTTGTGTTTCAAACTTGGTTCCACCTTAAAACAGGGCCCTACAATAGTAGATAACTGCGTTTCAGCCTTTTTGAAAGTGCGCGGCAAAAATTTCGATTAATCAATTAATCGATGAAAAACCCTGCATCGAAAGCGAATAATCGATTAAAGGCTAAAACGATGAACGATTAATCGTTAATCGAATAAAATAATTAATCGATCATCCCTATGTCACACCTGCGTCATCATCGCATCGTCGTCATACAGTGGTCGTCATGCATTCGTTGTCAAACCGTCAACGTCATGCCGTCGCGGTATGACATCATCGTCATTGTAACTTCGACATCCAACTCTCGTTATGACGTCATCGTGAGCCATCGTCGTCCCCAAGTATCCACAGACCCTCATTTAATCCCAGCGGCTCAATATCTATCTTTTCTTGGCATAAAATTAGACCCGCACTTTAAGATCAATAACATAATGCTTATGTGAAACAAAAAAAACTGCTTTTGGTGTAAGAGCTCTCATTAAATCTCGTGCATTTTTTTTCTGTTCACGCCTTATTGTCTTTATACTTTGCCTTCATACATAGTCACATCACATATGGAATTACTTGGGAAATACATATAACAGACACCTTTAGTCCATACAGCACATTCAGAACCAGGCCATTCGCATTATTACCAAGAGTTCTTTTTACTCTAATGCCTCTCCGCTCCTTCAGGCTAAGGTCATTTTTCCTGTACATGGTTTGTTGAAATTTATTTTACTTATTATTCTATTTAAATTACTTAACAAACAGCTCGCGTTTCAATCAATCGACTCTAGGTTGCTCACAAATACCAATAGCACTAGCTAGGTTTTCCTATAATCACAACTTTCTATTACCTAAATGTAACACGAACTATGGCAAAATGACGTCCTGCTTCTCGGCGATTAAATTTTGGAATAACTTACCCTATGCACTTAAATCATCATCAACCTTGCATGCATTCAAGTATGAACTTAAAAATTTCATTTTGTGTAACTATTTGTCCTGTTTAATTTACTTTGCATATAAAGTGTGTACTTCATTTGTTAAATAGGTTTGTATAATTTAGATGGCTAATGTGCGTAATTTTCTTAGTTACCTGTATGACTCTTTTTATAGAATCGTGTGTACTCCTTTCCACTACTATGTCCAGTATTTATTTACTTGCAGATTGCATAATTTTTATACTGCTCCATCAATTAATCATTTTGTGCCAATCTTCTTGTGAACCGACGGTCCCGCTGCATTCGTTTGACTTTGGGACCCTCACCTGTAACTACTATCAGCCAACTATGTATCCTGAATGAATAATGAACTGAAACTGAGAAGTGAAAAACTGAAAACATTGTCTTCATCATGCCATCGTTGTCACGCTGTCATTTTACCATCGTCATCATTGCAGTAACGTCATCCCATCGTCGTCGCCATACCACTTTTGTTAATCCATCGATCCTTGTTCGTTGTTCTATCGTAATCACGCTGTCGTCATTTATTCGTGATCATGCAGCCGTTGTCATGCCATCGTCGTCATTCCAACTTCGTCATCAGGTAGTCGTCATGCCGTAGTCTTCACGCTGTTGCCCTTACACCATAGCCAAAATTTAAGAATCCGCATCTCATGTCGTCATGCCTTTGTCATCCTCTCGATATCGTTCCTTCTTTGTCATTCTATCGTCGCTGTGTCGGCATCGTCATGCCGCTATTCTCATGGGTAAGATTGGCAAGCGAGTGCCGTAGCAAAGTTGGACGATATCAGAGTATGTTGCACATAGCGGAAGCAGCGAAGGTCTCAGAATTACCACTATACGTGTGAAATAAACCTGACTTCAGGAATATGGTCTGTCACTACATTGCTCAAATGCTATTCGCATTACCGTCGACAATCATCGTGCGATGGGTTCTGTCGTAATTTTTGTTGATATCCGCCATCGCATAGAACGTTCTGCGCGACCTGTTGAAGCCCGTAGGTTCTTTGAAAGAAGCTCAGTGCTCCGTGCATTGTTTCTTGTTTTTCTTCTTTTTTGCCTGTTGCTTCGTTTGTCATCTGGCTTGTGGATGATCACCATAATCTGTAGACTTTATTCCAATGCCATTCCGTTTCGCTCTTTGCCCAAGCGGTTGACCGCCTACGTTATCCTCGGGATCAGCTGGCTGAAAACAGCGGATTATAAGAGAGGAATCGAATCGAGTGAAAGTAATCCAGACATTTTACCGGCGCAGTTCAGTTTATTACTAGTAAGGTACGATACTGCCTGCCACCATCGTCATAGGATTTCGCCGTGAACTTTCATTTTCTCAAGCTTCAGTTGCACAAGCCGCTATTCCAAGCTCAGTGTTGAGTTGGTGGAGCCAAGTTCACGACTAGCCGGCGGAGCAACTGCTGTGGTGCACGTGCTTTCCTTTTCCGCACTCCTCTTTCGGTTCGAATGAACACTTTGCCGAAGCACTTCCATTATATCGTCTAGCGTTTACTTACGTGTCTGCTTTCATCACTTTTACACAAGATTATCCAAGTGAAGTAGTCAGAACTGTTTATTGAATCCACATCACATCGCCTATCAAAATACACATGCTGTTGGCACGTGAGTTCGGGTACCCTGTCTGCAATAGGGTACCTGAACGCAGATATACAGGACACAAAGTCGTAAAAGGCCACGCGACAAGCTCTAACTCACCCCTAAGTTTTATTCACAAGAAGGTATTTCATGTACTACAAACCAAGCGAATAACTAGGCATAGCAGTGTTTTCACAAACCAGTCTAGTACAACATTTTTAGATTTTTAAATGTTTGCTAAACACCACGAGCTCTCCAGCAGTGGGATGGTGATGTGGATGCTGTGAACGGCATTCATCTTCACCAGAATCGCCCCGCGGGGAAAGAGAAGCCATCCTGGCAATTCCGTTTGAAAACCGGATGAGCGGGTTGTAATATGGTTTCAGGTACTGCACGTGAACCGATGCGCGACCGCGGTAGTGCTGGTCTGTAGGTGGAACACCTGTGTACAGTTCATTGGGCGCCCTTTAGAGAACCCCGGGTGGCCAAATTAATTCGGAGCCCCCCTACGACGTGTCTCACAATCAGGTCGTGATTTCGGTACGTAAAACACTACCATATATCAAACAGGCGATGTCTGCGCAACAACACGTTAGGGCCCTCGGTATTTGGAAAGTTGAGACGAAAGGCTGGTCGGAACAGCTGGAATCAAACGGCACACAAGATGGGAGGAAGCAACGAGGTGGACGGTGATCGTCACGTCGGGATTTCTGCTGCGATTTCTCTGCGGTCGTGAACGAACGGGCGAGCTTGCGGTTTTCATCCACGTGGCTGGAATATTTAGAGAGATATACACTCGGTTGCGTAGGGTCAGTGCCGAAGAATGGTGTTGAGTGTGGTAGAAGGTTTAGACCATACAGGAGTAACAGACAGACAAAGAACTTTTATTCAGGTCCTGAGGAACTGCGTTTGGACACCCCCTTTCTGGGGGAGTCGGTAGCAGTCGCGGGCCGCTCCCACGCAGGGACCGGAAGCCCGTGGCGCTCCGCCCTCTCGCAGGCCCTCCGCACAGCCCGAAGTTGAACCGAGAGGTCGCCCCTTTTAAGGGCTTCCTCCCAGACCTCTTCGTTGTTGAACTCTGTGTCGCGTAACGCAGGACATTGCCAGAGCATATGAGCTAATGAACAGTACGCCTCTCCGCAGCCCGGACATTGCGGTTCGATGTTGGGCGAGAAGTGACTAAATCAGCCCCTCGAAGGGAAAGACCCCGTTTGGAGCATCCTAGAGGCCGTCGATTGCGATCCAGTGAGTCTAGGGTGAGGAAGTGGAAAAGCCCTCCGAGAAAGATGATAATGAGCTAAGATCTCGTGGAAAGTGAGGAGCGAGTCCCTGTACCTCCCGGCGTCCCCGCCTTTGAATCCGCCGGGACCGCCGTGGTGAGCAAAACCTCGCGCACGGTCATGGGCAAATTCATTGGCGTTGGGAACATCGGGATGTACGTTGGCCCCCATGTGGGCCGGGAACCATTTTATGGTGTGAAACCCGGCTTCCCCCTTGCTGCCGAGGATGGCCGCTGCCTCCCGCGAGATCGAGCCCGAAGCGAAAGCCCTAGCTGCGGACCGCGAGTCCGTGAATAAATTTGGACGCGACGGGTCCTTCATTGCTATAGTGATGGCCATTTGCTCAGCGACCGTTGCCGAAACATTTCGAACCGAGGCAGAGCATAGGAGTTTGCCAGTATGGTCGACAGAAACCACTGCGAAGCAATCGGAACGCCCGTACTGGGCTGCATCGACAAAGGCTGCGAGATCCCGACTATCTGTAACCGATTTTAATAAAGAACGGGCCCGAGCTATGCGGTGCCCTACATTGTATTGCGGGTGGACATTTCTTGGAAGTGGAGCTACCGTAAACGTACCTCTGATTGAGGACGGTAGAGTCACTTTAGGCTCGTTAATCTCCGTAAGACCGCAGTCTATGGATTCCAGGACGCGCCTACCAGCCCACGAGGACGATAGACGCAAGACCTGAGCCATCTGCTGGGCCTCGATCACCTCCAATAGGGAGTTATGCATGCCTTTTTGTATGAGCTTCTCGGTGCTGGTAGTGGTAGGCAGGCCTAGAACTCGCTTTATACTTTTGCGCATTAGTGCATCGATTTTTGCCTCTTCCATTTTGGACCAGTGCAGCGCCGAAGCGACGTAATTATTGTGGCTCATGAGAAACGCATGGTAGAGCCGAAAGAGATTGCTCTCGCTGGTAGAACGCCCGCCTCGGCTGCGGGAGGCTGTGGGTTCGATTCCCACCGCCGCCGGGCACCCACTGGTTCAAAAGGGTACAAGCGTACCCCTGCCTGGCGTTCGGCTTCCTTCAGTGGTGAAACGCTTGGGAAAGGAGCCTGCGCCCTGAATTCCCGTCGAAACCAACGTGAGCACAGAAATCTGCGGTTCGAGACCCCTGTGGTTCGAGACCCTGAGTATGAGCCTAAGCATGTTCTCCGTCTTGGAGGTGATGCGGGCTATAGTCTGTGAGTTGCCCCCCTTGGACTCCAGTAGGAATCCGAGGATCCTGATGGAGTCTACCCTGGGGATTATCAGCCCATCCCGTGTTTAAAGAGCTATGGGAATCTGCTCTAAAGCAGTGAAGTTCCTCACCCCTTGTCGGGTGGGTCTGTACAGTAATAACTCGGACTTAGCCGGTGACAGGCACAGCCCCGAACCGACTAGAAAGTTCTCCGTGATGTCTAGTGCCTGCTGAAGCGCCTGCTCTACCCCGGCGTCGGACCCTCCCATGTACCACACGGTGATATCGTCCGCGTAGAGAGCATGGTTAGCCCCCCGCACCATAGCGAGTCGCTCCGAGAGGCCCTTCATGGCAATATTGCTACACGCGTTCGCGTAACAATATTGAAGAGTAGAGGAGATATGACTGCCCCCTGTGCGGTGCCTCTCGCTGCCAAGGTAAATTCCTCGGATTTGACTTGACCGATCTTGATGGTAGCCCTGCGATCCCTGAGAAAGGAGCTAATGTACGCGTGGTAACGTTGTCCCAGCCCCATATCCGAGACCGCCTCAAGCACAAACTTGTGCGAGATATTGTCAAAAACTTTGGCCAGGTCTAGCGCTAGTATGCCTCTAGTATCCCCTAGTGTAGTTGTCAATAATTTGCCTCTTGATAAGGAGTATGACATCCTGTGTGGATACTGCAGGTCTAAATCCCACCACATTGTGTGGAAATAGCTCTTTGCACTCTATGTACCGGGATACCCGATTGTGAATTGATGTTCGGCCACCTTGCCCACGCAGGACGTAAGCGAGATGGACCGCATGTTGTCCGGCGCTAGAGGTTTACCTGGCTTTGGGATGAGCACAACCGAGGCCGTCTTCCAGGATTCGGGGACCAACCCCGCCTCCCAGATTTTATTGACTTCCTCAGTGAGCTTCTCGATGGATTTACCAGGAGGAAGAATATCAAAATTCCTATAGTCGCCTGATGGTCGTAACTTACAGGCGTAATTCATGAAAGTCAAAATGAGGTCCCAGTTGTGGTCCGACACGACGTGTTTCACGAGCACGTCGCGAAGAGTCGTGTTGAATCGTTCCATCAAACCATTGGCTTCTGGATGATGAGCGCTTGTGGTATGATGAACGATGCGACATTCCGGGAGGAGCGCGCTTTGGACTGCACAGTACAAGATATGGCGTCTGTCACTCAAAAGTTCGCGACAAGCGTCGTGATGAAGAGTAAACCGTTGTAGGAGAGATGTAAAGTCAATGGACTGCGGCAGCTGGCAGGGTGCTGCTTCCCTGTACCAGGTCAAGTGATCGATGCCTACAATTATCCAACGGTGCAGGTAAGGGGCCCGTACAATAGATGCCTATGGGTTACAAGGACCTGGCAGTACATGGGATTGACTGCAGTGGACCGGAGGCATGCTGAGCAGAAACCTTGCTACGTTCACGTTTCGGGAATGACCTTGCGCACAAATGTGTACATGATACGCTAATGAAATTTGTAGCGAAGCCTGGTGTATTTTTTAAGTTGTCCGCGTGTGTGCGCTGTAGGTCAGCGTGGAAGGCAGAGCATATTTCGACACGTACATATCGAGGTCTGATCTGCAACCACTTGCGGTCGTCGGACAAGTAGTTGCAGTGATAGAGAAGCCATCTCCGATCGCGCAGGGGGAAGTTTGACGGAGCAGAGCACGAGGACGAGTAAGAGGCGCAGATGGGTCCGAAAGGAAAAGATCAGAGCGCTAATCCAGGCATCCTTGCGCTGCTCCGAAGCCATGTCGGGGTCTGCAGGGGACGAAACTATTTTGTCAAAGGTGAAGAGGCAGGCCGTGCTGTTAGCTGACCCACATGAACGGGAAAGCGCGTCAAAATCGCTATGGCAGTGGCCAGACCGGTACACAACGCGCATGTCGAAGTCTTGCTACCACAAAGCCCCGCGAGCTAGTCGGCCAGAGGTGCCCTTCAGCGTCGAGAGCCCGCAAAGCGCATGGTGGTCGGTAACTGCACCGAAGGCACAGCCGTAGAGGTAAGGTAGAAATTTGTACGCGCCCAGGTTAAAACGCCGGTCAGGGAAAAATCTAACATCAACTACATAAGAGGAGCACATCTTCCACTTGCAGAAGATTTTCCGCCGTGGTAGCCCAGTGGCTATGGGGTTGCGCTGCTGCGCTCAAGGTTGCGGGTTCGAACTGTCACCGTTTGGGCCATGCTGCCAAACATTGTTCTTTCCGGCTAGTTTGCCGGGACTGCGGCAAAGCTCCACACTAGACTGATCCAAACTGTAAGCAATTTCCCCATTGCGTGGAGTGGGGTGCATCCACACACCACTCAACCCTCAGTGTCCCGAATGCAATATTTCCAACTCGGCCTCCAGTCGAGGCACTAATGCTTCATTGTAAACGACACCGCCCATACAATCCACATCATCCACGATGAAACAAGTCCCGTGGGAGCAAACGGCTGCTTCTCCCCGCCTGACTCAGCTTATTGCCAGCCTTTGCCAGGAAACGCAAGTATTAAGGAATTAAAATCAGAGACTTCGTGAGCTCGTGCTCAACCCGAAGAAGATAACTAAATGCAGTCGCTCTCGAAAATGCAACCCATAAATGTAATCGATCTCGAAATAACGGGCAGAGCCGTTCTCCGACACGTCCTGTCACACCGGTCACGCACACGGACTCCGCTTACTCTCGTATTATTTGGCTGCTCAGACAAGAACGGGTCCAAGAATCTAATAAACTGGGACTAACGATTCCATCAGATATGGTCAACACTGACATAAGCACTAGATGCCATGCGGACCCGGTTTTAAAATATTGTCACTATGAGTTAGCAACCGAGGCGCTTGACAAAACTGTGTTCTTTTTTAATCTAGGCTGACACTCGGAGAGCGCGCGTTAATTCCACTACGCACTTCGACGTCCTCGTTCCAGCGACTGGCGGCCGCAGGTGCCAGCCTATCTCGCGTCATTTCTCCCCTCTCAAAAGCGACCGTCCTGGTCGGCTGGTTAAAGTAAAAGTGCATGATGTGGCAGGACAGCTCTAATAGCAAATGTGGTCACAGAAAGCAAAGGATAACCACAACACTACGTAGGACGGCGAAATGTTTGAAAGGTGCAGTTCACTCGCGGGTGTAGTACGGCTTCATCCGTACTACGTGCACAAAGTTCGGGGCGGGCACGTCGTCGGCTCAAGCGAGGATTCACGCTTTGGGGCACGATCTCGTAATTCACATCGCTAAGCCGGCGCACAACCTCGTATGGTCCGAACTATCGTCGTCACAATAATTTCTCCGAGAGCCCACGGTGACGGATAGGTGTCCACACCCACACGTGGTCGCCAGCGTTGTAGTATAGACATGGCGTCGGCTCTGGTGGCAACGACGGGCGTCGGTACTCTGCTGGCTGCGGATGCGGTTCCGAGCAAGCTGGCAAGCTTCCTTTGTTTTCTGGATAAAGTCATCTGCGCCCTCGCTTGTCATGGTGCCGCCGTCTACTTGGAGCATAGCATCTAAAGGTGTCCGATGAACTGCAGCGCACTGCCCTCATTGATGACAACACGCGCCGCAGTCCAGTGCCACCTTCATGAGCTCTTGGGCTCAGGGGGTGCAGCGCAGCTGTCGTCGTTTTAATAAAACGCGTTCCACACTCCGCAATTGAATTCAAAAGCTCCGAACATTATTCCTCCTTCTCCAGGAGACGCGCGGGACGTGCCCACTCCGTGGTTACCGTGCCTTCCAGACTCCTACCAATAAACACAGGGGGCAGATTCCTAAAGGCGAGGCAGCGCTTCGTGTCCGCCCAGCCATTCAGCTGAACATCGCTGGTCGTAGTTCTAAAGCTCGCTAACTAGTAGCTGCTAAAATTTGTCCTCCTGGGCAAAAGCCTTTCGTGGCCCTGACTGCATATCTTCACCCAAGAAACATCTTAGTTCAACTCTACGCGCGGCTGGAAACGCGTAAACAAGCAGCTCAGAGCCTCCCTCTGCTTATTCTAGGTGAGTTTAATGCTCACCACCCCACCTGGAATGCCACAAAACCTTATGAAAGCCGCAAACGTCTTTCCGGAGCTATTGAACTTTTCTACGCAGAAATCTGCAACACCCTCGATACCGCTACGACAATCGGATTACACAAAGCGCAGAAAGACACCTCCACAGATCTTAGGCTCGCCAGCCCCAAATTCGTGCGGCCCTGGACAGCCTCCTGGCCATGGGGTCGTGATCATCTCCCGATTTACGTGATAATTAATCGCAAGTTCCTCCACGTTAAAACGACCACAATTGTGACTAACGGGAGCACATTTCTTTGTCCAGTCTTGATCCAGTGCCATGTGCTCCCGTTAGGGAGCACATGGCACTGGATCGTTCACGTCGGTCGAGGGTCTCCTGAACATTTTTCAACAAGCCCGTTCACTTGCACGAGAAAGAGGGCCATGAGACGACCACAATCAACCGAGGGACAATAATTTGGCCAACATCTGCTGAAGAGAAGTACGGAGGTGCCGCTCGCGCGGCGAACAACACACTGATATGAAAATCAAGCGCTAATTTAAGCTTATCGGCGAATATCAGCTCCATCTTCAATGAGAAGCCTGGCAATCCACCTGCGAGCATCTTGGCCGCGTTCCAGGATTCCAGAGTCTTTGGCGCATTTTCCTCAGTCTCAGCGGGAATGGAAAGGGCAACTCTCCTCTGACCGAGCTCTTCATGAAAGCAGATCCCGCCGCGATAGAGGAGGAAATAATTACGATTTTCTTTACTCGTGCTTCGCCCACTTCACCCACATTTCCGAACCTTTGTATCATACCTGAACATGATGCCGACCTTGACCGCCCATTTAGCATGGGATTAACGCTAGCCGCAATCCAACAAGCCCGCTCTATATAGGCGCCAGTTCACGACCGATTAACGTGGTAGGAGCTCCGTAATGTCGGAGAAGAAGCTCACGACGCCCTGCTGATAGTAATAAACGACCTGTAGGCTTAGGGAAACGTACCGGATGGACCTAAGCTCTCTGCATTTATCATATACCAAAACACGTAAAACACAAGAACCTCTATAAGAACCGCCGACCGCTCTCGATTCCTTCGACTCTTTGTAAACTTATCGAACGCGTCATTCACAAGCGCATATCCCATAACCTCGAGATAATCCGGCCGGACTACCACCGAGCCCAGGTGGGTTTTCGCATGAACCTACACACCCATGATTGCCTTAGGCTGCTCCAGCGCGTTATTAATCACACGTCCCAAAATACGCTGCTTCACTACTTGCTGGCCCTTGACATGCAGAAAGCGTTTGATAATGCTCGCCATTATGTTATTCTTGATGAACTGGCTAGCCGCTACCCCAGCCAGCGTGCTCACGCATGGATTACACTTTTTTTTGCTGCTCGACCCATTTGTTTAAGTGGGGCATCACCTGGATGGAGCCCAAGGTCTTATTACCTGGATAGGGGTGTTCCCCAAAGATCCATCTTAGGACTGACGCTCTTTAATCTGACCATGTGTCGAGTCGCCGAAAACTTCGGACTAGACACAACAGCTAGATTTGCCATCTATGTTAATGGCAACACTATATGAACAGGTGCAGCAGAATACACCAACACAGAAATTATGCATGCCGAGTTGCAGGCAGCCCTGCTCAGTTTAGAGGCCACCCTCAACGAAATAGGCCTGCAGCTCGCTCCGCATAAAAAATATACCGCCTTTCCACTCGGTGAAGATGGTCGAACAGCGAAGCTGTGTTAGTTACACCAAGTGTTAGTGCGTGTGTTGCACGTGAAGTAATTGCGTAAACACAAGTAAACACAGATATACTATCGTGACCAATATAAAGGAAACACGCGAACGCGTGGCAAATAACCTCGAAACCGAGCTAGAGCGATACGCGGACGGCGCTGTCAAAAACAGAGGGGAAAGGGGTGCGCTTTTCCGCTAACTGTTGGCACTCCCACCGCGCCTGCGTTTGTCGAAAACGGCAGCTTACGGCGTTTCACTGGCCGCCAAAAACCGGTAAGACGGTTATGTGCCGCAGTGACTTACAGCGAGTCATTTTTTTTTTTTTTGTTTTCTTTTAACTTTTAGATGCGAGAGCATCTTATGCTCGGGGCAGTGTCCGTCCTGCGGCGTCCGCACCCATACTGCGCATGCGCAACTATCCCTCACGCAGGTATGCGCTCTCCACTTCCCCTCTCCCCCTCTCCGCCACAGGTGCGGCGCAGCAAATCATTGCATATAACTCTCACTCTTTCCCTCTCTCTCTAAGGGTACGCCGGTAGGCGGCGCAAGTGTCGCGGCGCAGTATAAAGCGCGCGTTCGCTGTGCTTCCGTTAATCTCTCTCAGTGCTACGATGTGCGAAACGCCATGAACAACGTCAACGTCGGCGCTATAGTTGCAGCGGCAGCGCCAGCGCCGCGGAGCAGAGAAAGGCTCGGGAAGCCGAACGTAAACGTCAGCGTCGGCAAGCGGACCCCGAACTTCGGGCCAGGGAATCCGAACGTAAACGTGAACGTCGGCAGGAAACTTCTACGGAAGCAACACGGGCTCGGCACGCCGAAGTGGAACGTCAGCGTTATCAAGCCGACTCCGGGCTCGGAAAGTCGAAGCGCAATGGCAGCGTCGAGCGGCAGCTCCCGAACCCGAAGCGACGAGGCAACGCGAGTCTGCGGCCAGAGCACCAACACGTTTGAGGCCATTACAACGCCCGGGCTTCGACGGTGCTGACGCGCGGTTCAAGCGCGACTTCCTCGATCGGAGCTTCGGGCACAGCTGCAACGTGTGCGACCGGCTTTGGTTCGACAACAACCTGAGCAAGGTCGGGAGCGTCCAGAACGAACGTCAGCGTAACGCGGCCGTCGGCGTGCTTCGACGCCAGTTCAGCAATAATACAATACATTCTCAATACAATCTCTCACTCTAACTTTCATTGGGTTGTGTTGCCCAGTGAAACGAAACGGTAACTCGATGCGCACCCCACGCGATGCTTTCGCATCCAACCATGGTTGCCCGTAGGGTGAGATGATGTGATTTTTTGTTCTTTGTGCAACCGTATGACGGAACTTTTAGACCTTGGTTCGTATTTTCAATCAATTTTGTTTTATATCAACTGACGCGATGAGTTTCTTACGCCTTAAAAGAGTGCTACTTTTGGCCACGCTTCGGCGCACAAAGTTTTAAGTAACCGCAATACCAAACAGTTGTCACTGTGCGCTGGCGAGAAGTTCCGCACTTTGTGTAAACAGACCCATGGTGGGAGTACCAACAGTTATTAGAACAGCGTCCCCCTTTCCACACTGTTTTCGATGGCGGCCGCCGCGTATCGCCTTAGCAGGGTTCGAGGCCATCTGACACAAGATCCTGTGTTCCCTTTCATATTGCTTACGATAGTACAACAGGAACTTATATTGAAACGTTGCGAGAAGAGGCAGCGAGTTCCGATGCTACTCGACGAGTGTCTAGTTCTTTGATCGAAACCTGCCGAGCCGCCGTCAGAAGCATCGGCTGCATCACGGACACCGCGCGTGTTCGGCGCGAACGTGGGGAAACGCGGACGGCGTTGGCAGCAGCTCTGCGTGTTATCCGAAATGGCGTGCCGCACAGAAACACCATCTCTTAAACGCATCGCCCCTCCTCCTCGCGCCCAGCGCGGCCTCTGACTGGTCGCCTCTTCGCCAGCGTGCATCTCCTCCTCTGCTGGTTACGTGACCTGCCGTCCCCCGGCGCGACTCTCATTCTCTCCTGGTCACGTGACGTGCAAGGTCGGTCCAAATAGGTCGCGAAGCTTCGGGCGAAAAGTGGTTCGAAACGAATTGTCACCGACATCAGCGAGGGTGGTACTGGGTAGAGTCCCTAGATGTTCTGCTCTTTTTTAAAGAAAGCAAAAAAATGTCTAGGTACTTTAGTTATGGGAGCAGTGGTTGAAGCGCGACTATGGTTGGATGGAAAGAGGACTGAGAAAGAAAAACGCATTTTTTTATTAAAGGGAAGCACAGTTACACTCATTCAACGCAAATAAGATGCCTAATCAATTTTGTATACGCATGGCGAGAAAATAACAACTCCATTTACTTGATCATTATCAATCAATACCTTTTTTAAGCCCACCGTGAGAGCGCCCATCGGTAGCAGCGGGCGTTGACGCCGCTATCACTTGCAATGCAATGCAGCACATGAAGTGTGCAGAAAGGCGATTATAAAGTTCACCTGTTACAATACGTCCCCCTCACATGTTGTGTTGTTTTGCTTGTCGACGTTTGTCTGAATTTGGTGACGCGGGTAGTTTCATTGTTTCTTAACCTGTCCAGTCAAAAGTAGTGAGTTGCGACCACCAGATACTTGTTTGCTTTAGTTATTGTCGTGCGACAGCGCTGGCCGACGGGCTTGGCGCCAAACGACAGGACAAGCACTCTACTCCCAAAGCGTTCGTCGGCCTCCAAAGACAATATGTTCTGTAGTATGTACAGGGATGGGATTTCGACACCCGAACGGCTGACCTTTTCCTGCATCGCTTTCCGCGCTGAAAGCTCGGACCGCCCATCAAGTCGCATGGCGGGGCATTTGAACATACAGCTCTAATGACAGGCCTCCGAAAACAAATTTTGCGTCATTGAAAACAAAATTACATCACTTGTGTTTTAACGGATATGACGTCACATTATTTTTACTTCCGCCGGAAGTGTCCCCTCCTCACACAGATGGCGCCAAGCCCCATGAGCCGCCATGTTTTGAACGTATGGGCTTCTATGGAAGCTTCACCAGGCGGGTGAATCTTCCTATACCTCCCATTGGTTCTCGTATAGCGGACGCTCAGTCGACGCTAGCGCCAAGGCGCACTTCAGTTGTGCCCTAGCGGACAAATGACGGTACTGCGGCGGCGAAAAAGAAAAGCGGCGCGATTTTTTTTTACTCTCCTTCTTTCGTAATAGCATTTTTTCTCTTCCTTTCTTTGTGATAACGTTGCTCTGCTCGCTTCTCCTTTTCCTTACCCGCCGTGGTTGCTCAGTGGCTGTGGTGTTCGGCTGCTGAGCACGAGGTCGCGGGATCGAATCCCGGCCACGGCGGCCGCATTTCGATGGGGGCGAAATGCGAAAACACCCGTGTACTTAGATTTAGGTGCACGTTAAAGAACCCCAGGTGGTCGAAATTTCCCGGAGCGAGTGACTACGGCGTGCCTGATAATCAGATAGTGGTTTTGGCACGTAAAACCCCATAATTTTTTTTTCTCCTTTTCCTCATGACTTTCCGATCCCTCCTCGCATGTCTCGCCTCCCCTCCCCTCATGCTTCGCGCTGTGCTTTTTTTATTATTGCTTCAGCTGTCCACGGCGCAATCTTTTTTTTTTTTTTTGTCGGGGGCGTTATCAGAGCACCGCCGGACCGAAGCGCGCGCTCCTCTCCTGTCCGGCCTAAAGTCCCTATATAAGAAAAGTACCGCCATCCTTTGATAAACGCCGCTTCTCTCTCTCCTGTATCTCCGATTGGACGATGATAGCGCGCGCTTTTCACTTTGTTTTCTTTTTTCCGCCTCAGAGCCATGTTGAAAGTCATCTGCGCATCCGCAGTCGTCGGCGGCGGCGCGCGCCCGGCCTGAAAGCTTCAACGTGGACTTTCTAGATGCGCCACCATCGACTTAGCTTTCGCAAGCAAAAAGCAAAGAAAAAAGCAGGCGCTTTAGGAGAGGAGGCGGCGGAGGAAAGAGTAGATGGCGGTACTTTTATTATATAGGGACTTTAGTGCGGCCGTGCCAGGCGTTACACCGTGCACTCGTGCTTGTGCGCAGTGGGTTCTTTTTGCGTTTTCATGCACGCAATTACAATCACGCAAGCATGTGCCCAAATTATATTTAAAATAATTTCACTTACAACACAACAGTTCTTTGGACTCACTTTATTGTGTTCGTTTGCGACAACCAGAATTGAAGCAAACAGTGCAACACACTGTACATAGATGCAACAAAACGTGCATGGTGTTTCATGTGCGCACATGTAAAAAACATTTATTGTAATTGCTCTAATGGCCAATGTGCAGAAGAGCTTCTCCCGGCCTGCTTGTCGCTCGGTCCATGAAATCCACCTCCGTGAAGTGCGCCGAGCATATCCTGCGGTTGTTGACCTTATCTCTGGGCAAACCCATTAGGTCCGTCCTTCCAGCGTAGTTTAAAAACGCTTCCATCCTGTAGAACAGAGAAGATCATAAATTATAACATCGCAGTTGGAACATGCAAAACTGAGCTCGTTTCGAGTCGCGGCGGAGTACTAGTTGTGATATATCAACCTGAATTCTTAGAAACGCATTTTTAAACGATGGTGACCAACTAGCTAGAAATAAGTAGAAAGTGCACACCTACACACGTATTCCTTGCGATACGCACAGGTGGTACTATATTTGTCAGGAGGTTTATGTTCGCTGCTTGTGGCATAACGATTTACTGCATCGTTTTGGTATTTTCAAATCAGCTGGCTTCTGCCTCCCCACCGGACAACCATGTACAGAGGTCCACACTCATGTCTAGAACGACGGAACGTCGCGCTCCAGACTGCACGAGCGACATCTGCAGTTTGAAATAGGCCACATCTGAGCATGTGCGGCGCCAATGATGCGCCGGCTTTGCCTTTTTATCCTTGTTTATCGCCGCGGCTGCAACAACTGTTTTGGCCATCAAAAGCGCTGTCAACAGCGTAGAGCAAAAACAAAATCAAACAAACAAGCAAACAAACAAAAACGCAGCGAATCGTTCTCGGCGCCCGGTGCAAGCTATGCTTTAAGCTTATTCTTATTGACAATGTTACTATTGACAATGTTCGCTCACGAAACGCACAAGGAAATGCCTCCGCTTACCACTCATGTATGTTGTGCTTACATTTGACAGCGTTCTTGAGGTACCTACATGTGTTGATTCCAATAAATCTCATAAGTTCAGGATATCTGGGCAGCTTTATTCTGTATGTGCGATCGAAACCTACAATTATTGGCAATTAACGTTGGCGGGTGGACGACCAACAAACGATGAAAGTAGGTTTGTAAAATTCACTCCATACGGCAATAAACGCAATGCATTATGCAAAATCCACGGCGCGATGCGCGAGATATATGTGCGATGCAATGGCGGTATGACGATACCGCGAACTGAGAATAAGCCTGCAGTATAATGGCACGTACACACTAGCGGCAAAACGCGCGCCGCAAAAGCAGCCGCGAAGCAGGTTTTTCTTGCCGCGGCAGGGATCGCTCCTCGACCGATTTTTTGTAGGGTGCCTCGATGACCAGCGCCGCCGTCCAGGGTGGAGACAACCCCGCTGGCGCCGCCATATTGTGTCACACGAGCTGAGACTCAGCTACGCTTGCGTTCATAAAGTGTTACTCGCGGCGCGCTTCCAAGTGCTTTGCCTTGATGAGGATTTTTTTATCGGTGTCCCACCTGCATATCTTTATAACCAATAGCCGTTAACTCGTCGAAGGTCGAAGACGTAAATGTATGGCGCCGGGAACATGCCCCAAGTTGCCTAATTCAATCACATTTAATATGCCGTGTGTATGTTTAAAATACGCACTATTTTTTTTGCGCTTCGATGCTTGGTATATAAGGTTTGCGACCCCCTGTGTGTGGAAGTTTTTCTTTTTCGCTGTTGTATTTTGGTTTACACGTCACGCCTCCTTTACCGTAGCCAGCCACTCGGCCACGGCGGTTAGTTTCCCTTGCGTTGCGCGTGCTCTTCGCGTTCGTTGCAATTATTTGACGATATCTACGTGCAATTTTGCCCACAAAACTGTGTGCTGACAGGATTAAGCTGGTGTAAAAATAACTGCGATGTGAAAATAAGGTTTAGTTAGTGCTGTAGAGAAAAATGTTACGTAACTTGTCTGTGTCAATCTTGCGTAGTACACACAAGAAACCAAACGATGCACAAAATACATTTACTTAGCAATGTCTAGTACAGTCAATCATGAAAGAGATATGTACATGAAAAATGATATGTACTGTGTGGCGCCTGAAGGTTATGTTGAAAGACGAGATAAAAAAAAATCGCAAGGTAGGCTCGACACACACAATTCGGGATAGGGAGAGTTTTTTTTAATTTATTCATTACATGGAGGGGGGGGGGGGTTCAAGTGAGTACATCAACCTTATTACACACAATATAAATCGAAAACAAGAATGCAAACAAGAAAACGCAACCGCGGGTAATATTAATCAAGATATCCAGCCAGAATACATACATCAGCTACCATCGAATACGTCGCATCAGCCAAACACATCGATGGCGAGTACAGAACATTTCATAAAAAACCATTAGAACACTGATAACTACATTGAAAAAATAAACAACACTGCATACATATCACGTACAAAAACCGTAAATGAAACTTACAGATTAGCAATGTTTTTCACTTCGAAAATATAGTCCATGATGATGTAGGGCTGTTGACTTTAACAGACGGCGCCCATCCTGTCGATTTCCCTCGTACTGGTCCTCTTCAAAGTGTTTCTAAGTACAGGTAAAACAACAAAAGTGATTATTGATATGAAAAGTTGCCTTGTAAATACAGAGAACCCATTACAGTGCTTAAAAATAAATTTTAGCAGAAGCAATGCTGTATTACCTCGCTTCACACGTTTCGAAGAAATGCACAGGCTACAACAGACACCATGCCAGAAAGCGCCGAAACATTTCGGTCCCATGATGCCCCTTAACTCTACTACACCTGGGCATACCGTGCACCGGTATTTAAAGACCATCACAGTACCCACTACGATCGGGAATGAGCACGAATGACCATCGGCTTACGAGCACCACGCTACAAATATGTACAAGTCTAAAAAATCAGCTATGTAACGTAACACCCTGAGGTCCGCAAGATATCTCCTGAGAAATCAGAGAAAATCACAATGTTTCGCTTACCACGTACAAAACAGCCGCTCTCCCCAGACGAAGCACTGCGTTCTTTAGTCCCAAATAACCAGTACCGAAAAAAAAAAGAAACAAGAGACACACACGATGTGTGCTTCCCATGAAAAAGGAAAATAGGTGGCTTACGTGACGATTCGTAGCTAATGTAAGACTATTTCGCGGCTAAGCATCTTCGTCAGTCCTTAAAATAAGGGTACAGACTGCGCCCATCAAAACGAAAAAAGCCTATGCGACGCGCGCTCGCAAACCATACGCTACTCAGCATCGGTGCAGTGCTTAGTTCGTGAGCGAACGTAGGTACGTGAGCGAGGATCAGAGAATACTTTCTTATTTAAATGAAAAACACGGTGCGGTAGTCTAAACATTCTTGACACTTACCTCGCAAATGCAGGAGTTATCCGTTGCCTTCCAGTGATCGTGCTTTACTTGGGCTTCCCATCTCTTCCGTCGCTCTGGGTCCCGGGGGAAGCGAAAACAACCCAGTCCTTTACGCGTCGATCCGGCGCACTTGGGAACACAACAGCCCGTCATGTCGACACGATGCACTTGATAGCTTGTCAGTCATGCGGCTGAACACTGTCTAGCAAGTAGAAGCGTCCGCGAAGCATCCGCGCGCACTGTGCCTCGAACTCAGCACCGGCACCAAGCAATCGCAACGGCTCGCTGTGACACAATATGGCGTCGCAGCGAGAAAGCGGCGGCGCGGGGGCGGTCAAAGGTTGGCACCACCCTGAACGGCGGCGCTGGCATCGAGGCACCCTAGATTTTTTGCGGTTTGCCGCGTGCCGCGGATGAAGGGGACCAATGACAGCGGCCCGCTTTCGTGACGTGCGCGCGGGAAACTGGTGTCATGCGGACCCGCCCAAGCGCTCGTTTCGAGCCGGAAACTGGTTTCGCACCATTGTCTGCACGCGTCAGCTCCCGGAGGAGCTGGCGGATTGTTCGAGAAGGGGAGAGGAGTCTAGGCTGTCACGTCATTGCCGCAGCGGCGCACCGCCGGTTAGTGTGGCCGCCCTGCCGCAGCCATAGAGTAACATACGGATTACAAGAGTGGCCACTCTAGCCTAAAAGCGGCCGAGCTACGCAGCTTCATGCCGCTCGCTAGGGGGCAATACAACACTCCCTGTCTCCAAGGGAAGGCGCGTACTACTTATCTATTGTAGTAACTTTTCAATAGTGCACTATACGTCTACTTGTCTATGTGGCTGTAGACGTAGACGTTATCAACGGGATCAGCCGGCCGTGAGTGGTGGATGACAAGACTAGGGGCTCTATTCTGGACACGCATGGCGGCTGCACGGCCGCCATTATCCGCCATCTTGGCTGTCTCATTGGCTGTTCGGAGGTCACGTGTTTTGACATTTGTGCCGGGAAACGGAAGTTTTGCTAAATGCAATTTTGCGTTTTCGTCAGAATGATGAAACGTGACGTGGAGCTGCAAACTTTATCGACTAATACTTTTTTGTGGTTCTTGGCACCTCTATTGCGACTTTAGCGCTTAAAAAGAAAGTGGACGGTAGCGTGCAGAAGCTCGTGCAATGCATCTGCAATTTCGCGAATATGTGGTGGCGTCCCAAGATAGCCGGCATGTCAGCTTGCTGATTGGCTGAAGGAATATCCTGTGAAGAGCGTCACAGGAAGGGCTGTTTCGTAAACGTCAATTTGACGTTGCGTGACGTTGCGCTCGGCCGCCATTGCAGAAATTTTCCGCCATAATTTGTGGTGCGACGAGCCACGCGAATTATGGTAATAAGCGGCCATATGCAATCACAGTGGAGAGGCATGCGTATCGCCGCATTTTCCCTGTCATTTGGGGCGATGAAAATCTTTTGTTCACAACGCGTGCTCATAGCATTTGCATCGCTCTCGGGTGGTGTTGGCATTTGTGTTTTGAACCATCATTTTTATTAAAAACACGTTTATTTGAAATAATATTGGTTGAAACTAGCAAACTTCTTGCGACTTTTTGCACTTTTCGCCACTGCGTTTGTATTGTAATCAATATTAATGTCTTTTCGCGTAATCAAAGGCTATGACAATGGCGACTTATTAATTTATAAAAATAAATGTACGCAAGGCGGCGTCTTGAAGTTTCCTCTCGCGGTGCGAGTAAGCAGCGAAGTGAACAAGAGATGGCAGTGCCGGCGCTTGCGTCGTGCAAGCGGATACCTGTGGCGCGCGCAACGCTATCGATGATATTCGGCCGCTTCTCAGCCAGACGAGTCTGGCTAAGTCACTTGCGGATCACGAGATAGCGATAACGCGGCCTAGAGCGTGCGCTGATCATCACTGGCAGGTCGCGTATGTTGTCTCAAGGTATAAAGCAAGCGCGTGGGCGCCAATATACGATGACTTATTCAGTTTCCCGAGGACACGCATCCTAGCTAATGAAGCAGACGACAGCCTGCGCGCATGCAGACGACGGAAGCGAGAAACGATTTTGATGGAATAATCGTACGCTTTGAGCTAGCTGCTTTATTTTTACTGGGGAGGAAAACTGTTTTGCTTTATCAACCACGCTAGTTTAAATGCCTATATTACAGTTTCTTAGGCGAAACGTCAAATTTGCGTCACGTTACGAAAGCAAAACGGGGCCATGAGCGCCATTTTGTAAGCGTCGCGCCTACGTCACGCCTCGAAGAAAATGGCGGAATGTCCAGAATAGCGGCTTAGTATAAAGAATAACGCATCGCTACAAAATATCGGCCATGGTGTGATCAGGCAAGGCGACTCTACAAAAGATGTGCGATAACGTCTGCGTGGTTTTTGCTGGGTTCGCCTGCCAGAACGTGACTGTCTGCTTGGCTGCTGCTTGGTAAGAAGGCCTTCATTACGTTCTTTTTTCCCTTCATTGCTTTGCAAATTGCTTATGTATTTGTCACTTCGGCCGTAAGTTAACATTTGTCGCATTGTGCTGTTCGGCGCAGAGAGTTTTTTGTGTTCTTCACTTCGCGCATGATGTTCGTGTATTGCTTCACATTATGTAGGAAACAGCAATTTGGAATGCTGCGCAGCACGTTTGCGAGAAAATCGTTTCTTGGCGCGAGAAAGTGAGTCGGCACACGCCGGTATACGTAGTGTGAATTCAATGCACGTGTGTGCAATTGTGTGAAATAATAATAATAATAATAATAATAATAATAATAATAATAATAATAATAATAATAATAATAATATTTATTGCATCCATTTACATCCTAGTTACAGATCCAGCCCGCATAAGCAACATTGCTTGTGTGCAGGCTGGGCAGTCAGCAGGTAGTACTAGTACGTGTATACTAAACGGATTACAAAGCACAAAAATAATGTTGAAAAAGATAGGGGGAAACACTGGGTACTATAATATTGAAAACATATACCATTTATGCCTACAAGGTAGAAGAATAAATAAAGAGAAAACAGTGACATCAGAGGTTAAAACAGTACGCTCAAACAGGTTCTGACAGCTGAAAAAAAAGTACATTGTATGATGCCTTCTTCTGCATGTGAACCGTGATTGTAGCATGCTTACAAATCCTGCAGGAAATTTTAACAGTTTTGGGCTTTATGTATCGCCCATGACCTTAAGAATGCTTTTAGTTCTTTAAATGACCCTGTGGTCTCATTATCATTCAGATTGTTAAAATTAGCCGGCACGTAGAAAGCACGGGTCCTCTTGCCATAGTTTGTGTACACACGAGGAACAATATATTTTTCTAAGTGACGTAAGCAGCGAGATTTCACGTTCAAGTTTTTGAATATAGGAGAAAAACAATTCTTACACTTGATGTCAAACAGAACTTGTTGTTCGACAAACAACATGTCTGACTGTCACATGCTCAACGAGACATCGTCCCCCTGACTAACTGTGCCATAAGAGAGGCTATAGGCATTTTTTTAGGATACGGTTAATTATCTTTAGTCTACTAGAAGAAGCAAAGCCGTAGATTGTTATTCCGTACCTTATGATTGATTCACCTAGAGATCTGTAAACCATTTTACGGACATTTGCATCACACAAAGATTTTAGGGCATACAAATGAGCACACACGACTTGTAGACGCCTTGCGAGCTCTTCTATGCGTACTCTCCATGACAGCGTGTCGTCGAAGTGTAGACCAAGGTATTTAGCGTTTTTTACCATAGTTACCGGAGCACATGGGCATGCGTCGCAATTACTGGCATGAAGATAAACAGGGCAAACATCAGGAACTAATTTATATCGGCTGTGAAAACATATCATATTAGTTTTCGATTTATTAATGAACATTTTGTTGTCAATGAACCAATCTAGCAGTTTAGACACGTCAGACTGTAGTACTCGAGCGGCTTCATTCACACATTTGTTAGATATAACTAAAGCAGTGTCATCAGCATATAAATAAATTTTTGATTTTAGTGGTAAGCAAGCAAGATCATTCACATAAATATTGAACAAGAGCGGCCCCAAAACGGACCCTTGCGGCACACCTGACTTGACACACAACAAAGAACTATACGATTCCGCGACACGGACACATTGCTGCCTTCCTGTTAAATAATTTTTAAAAAATGAGTAATACGGGCCTCTGAAGCCACAGCTGCTTAGTTTAGAGAGTAGCAGCTCATGCTCCAATGTGTCGAATGCTCTTTGTAAGTCAACGAAAAGGGTCAGTACAACATTGTTCTTATCGATTTCGTTACAGATGTGATCATTAAAATCTTCTAACAGGCCTATCGTACTCTGTCCTGAGCGAAAGCCATACTGCGCTGGGTTAATAAGGCTAAACTTATCACAGAATGAAACCATATTAGCATGGACTATTTTTTTACAATATGCATGCCAAAGACGAAAGGATTGATATTGGTCTGTAATTCTCGTAGAGTTTTCTAGATCCTTTTTTTATGAAGAGGTCGCAGAAGGCTAACTTTCATGTTTTCATGTATCTGACCTGTTGTTAATGTTTCATTTAACATATAAACCAGTGTTGATTTAAGAACCTCAAAATTCGCAGCAATATCTCTCATCCTAATTTTATCGAAACCTGGTGATTTTGTTAAACGCATGGAACATATTATATCCCATAATTCGGCTTCATCAACTGTGGGCAGAAAAGCAGAATGGACGTTAGAGAACGCAATGTTGTTTCGGAGCTTTACTGGTGTGCTCCCGTTCGTGATGTTGCTCACTGAATCAATGAAGTGGTTGTTAAAATCATTCGCTATCTGAGCAGCGGCTGAAAGGGGAAAGGCGTCTGCAAGGGTATCATCTACACTCTTTTTTGAAGGTCTCCCTATTATGGAGTTAACCAAGTTCCACGTTTTACCGGTATTACGACTGCAAGCTGAAAACTTGCCTGTGTGGTAGCGCTTCCTAGCTGGCCTTATTTTAGCGTTTACTTTGTTTCTCATTTGCCTAAATTCTTCTCTTGCAAGAGCGTCCCCGGGTTTATCTTGACATTTTTTAAGTTTGCTTTTAGCACAGCAAAGTTCCATTATTTCGTTATTGATCCAATGGCTATTTCTGTTTCTCCTCTTAAGCTTTATTTTCTTTTGGGAGCAGCTGTAGATCTCATTAAAGGCTTCTACAAACAGTTGGTAAGCCTTCAGGTGGCTGTGCTGTGTTAGAGAACCCCAGTTAAAAGCTCTCACACGTTTATCGACTTCATTAGAGTTTAAGACACATATCTCTTCGGTCTTAGTTTCAGTAACAACATCAGCATCTCCTGCAACTGCCACAGCGACAAAGTAGTGGTCCGATACTTTTTCCGTAATAACACAGCCAAATGAATTATATTTAGACATTTTTGTGCTGATATGATCTATACATGACCTTGTTAAACGATCACCGAGTATTTCCTCGCGCGTATAACTGAATTTTGTTTTCGAGTCCGTAGCTTGCCAAAAATGTTAGGTAGTCGGCTGTTGTAGGCTTGTTTGTTGCAGAAATGTCTATATTAAAATCGCTAGCCAAAATAATGCTGCTTCTGTCAGCATGCTTTTGCAGGAAGCGCGCTAATTCATCTAAAAACATATGTTAGAGCTTGGTGGCCTATAAACAGCACATACCGTAAATTCCAGATCTGCCTTAGCCATTAGTACAGTGACCACTTCAGCATCCTGAAAATCAAAAGACACTCTTTCACAATGCCAATCACTGTTCACATACACGGCTACGCCGCCACCCCTTTTGTACTCCCTGCACAAAAAGAATGGCTGAAAACCATGTAGTGCAAAATGGGCGCTTTCATCGTTTGAAATATTGATTTCTGTTAAAATTAAAACATGTAGTGATGGCAGTGCTTTAGCCAGGTGAATCTTTAACGTGTCCCAGTGCAAACGTTATGCTTAGGATCGTTATTCGTGGCGTGCGCAGATTGCTTGAAGCCTTGTTACGAGCGCAATTAGAGAGAACTTGCGAATTGAGAAGAATGTTTGTAAGCTGTGGCTACGACGTATTCTGAATAAACACTCCTGCCTCAGTAGCGCATGCATGGCACCGAAGGTTGCTTTTTTTTTTTTAGCTGCGGCAATTGCACGTGACGCTTTTCGCGAGAGGGCGATCTGAAGTGCGTAGGTGAAAATTTGTGCGATGGCGGGAGAGAAGACATAACCAATACTTTTTTTTCAGGTCATGCCGACCATAGTCAAGTACTACGGGAATTACTGCTGTGTTGCGAGGTTAGTAACAACGGCAGGACAGGGAGAGAGCGTGGTTGGCTGAC
Organism: Dermacentor silvarum; assembly: GCF_013339745.2. Lineage (NCBI taxonomy): Eukaryota > Metazoa > Arthropoda > Arachnida > Ixodida > Ixodidae > Dermacentor > Dermacentor silvarum. The sequence goes on from NC_051160.1 coordinate 163,079,598, forward strand.
AACTGCAGTGAGCAGCCTTCATTCCTTGTTTGCTATGCAGCCCGAAACTACCACTTAATAAGAAAGCATAGGCTTCAAAGGACGAGTGTTGTTTTTCTCTTTAATGTTAATGCCATCTTCTGCAGTTTTACTGTTTTGTGGGGTTTTTCATAATATCGCCTGTTTATTCCTTTTGTGAAATTTATTCTCAACATGTGGCAGCTGTATTGGCATGTCTCTCATTGTGCAGTGTACCCATCTTTTTGTGCTTGTGTTCATCTAACGTTGCGAAAAAAAAGTGTACATGTGCTTACTGAGAATGACTGAAAAATAAAGTTTTGTCTCTTCCAACACTTGTCATGTTTATTTAAAGTGCCTGCATAAACCCACAGTGGCATCGTGTGCTTGCTGCTCTGGCGGTACAGCTTACACGAAGCTACTCCATGCATGCAAGCAACGCGTTAAAAAAATCAAAATATAGCCATAATATAGCCTGCGGGACGAGCACTCGCACGGAAGCAATCTTGGAGGCCGTGTACATTTTCTAATCGCCAGAAGATAGCCTTCAAGATTAGTTTTCCTGCGGTCCCAATTTCTGAGTCTGCCTAGATTCCACACACCCGCTAGGTGCGCTGCGAACCAAAATCGGCTGAACGAAGGGAAGAATTACTCAAGCAACCACGAAGATAATCTGAAAATAAAGGGGAAGCGGAATGCAGCAATAATGAAACACAGAGCACTATGGGGCCACAATAAGTATGAGGTGGTGCGTGGAATCTGGAAAGGAGTAATGGTGCCAGCGCTAACATTTGCAAATGCCATTATATGCTTAAAATCGGATATATTGCCGGGTTTGGAAATTAACCAAAGATCAGTAGGCCGGTTGGCTTTCGGAGCACACGGTAATACGACAAATGAGGCAGTGCAGGGTGACATGGGTTGGGCCTCTTTTGAAGTCAGAGAAGCACAGAGCAAAATTAGTTTTGAAGAAAGGCTCAGGAACATGGATGAAAATAAATGGGCGGCTAAAGTGCACAAGTATCTCTACATGAAAAGCGTGGACACAGAATGGAGGAAGAGGTCAAGGAAGTTGGCAACCAAGTACAGGGTAATCGAAACTGTAAATAGACAACCAGGGGTCATCAGAAAGAAAGTGAGAGAAATAGAGACCGTGAATTGGATGCAAAGAATGGAAGTAAAAAGGACAATGGAGATTTACAAGAATGAGAAGAAAGAAATTAGAAGGGAAAATCTGTACGATAACACAAAGGGCAGTGCCTTGCTATTTGAGGCTCGAGCCGGTTGCCTAAGGACGAAAACATATCGGAACAAATATTCGGAACTAGATGAGACATGTGGATGCTGCAGTAAAGATCCAGAGACCACTCAGCACATCCTAATGGAATGCGACGGGTTCCACCCAGCGAGACCGGTAGGTAACGTGCAACTCCCAGAAGCGCTTGGGTTTAAAGTGGAAGGAAACAAACAGATCAGCCGTAGAGATCAGCAAGAGACGACTAGAGTACTGGTGGAAAAAAAGCAGAGAAAAGATGGATACGACCCGATCTCTTAAAATCATAGGCAGCGGTACAAGGTAAATTTTTGAAAAATAAAAATAATGAGAGGTATACAAAAATGATGGATAAAGAACATGTATAATATACCTGATTAAATCAAGCAGGCTAGGTGACTATTTGTCGCCGCCCCGTTTCAAAGGGGATGCCAATAAATCATCATCATCATCATCATCATCATCATCATCATCATCATCGGCTAAAGCCCCTTGATGTTAGAAAGTAGCGACACTCTCCCCCGCGCGCGCGCTTCCCTCCTCAATTCTCGGATTTCTCCCCCTCACCGGGCCGGCGCGGCGCTGAACCCTCCAGTGGCTCGCTGCAGCCGCATTAGAATCAATGCGCGCGCTAGTTTATTCGGCCCTTTGAAGCGTTGTATGGGAATTTATCCCTTGTGAAACTGTCATGACGAAAGTACGTTTCCGATAGAACGTCGTGACATTTTTTTTTTTTTTTTTTTGAGGACGCTTCGATAAATACAAGCGGAAGCGCTCCGAAAAAATGAGTACCAAGCAGTGGCTGAGCTGTTTACCTCTACGTCGCCACTTGGGTTGTCCGTAACGCGGAGGTGTATTGGGTGCATACAATATAAGCAGCGTAGAGTATAAACGAGAATTTGGTTCACAATATTCGCTCTTAAAAGGCTCAGAGAAGGTAACCAAGAAGAAAAGTGATAGTTTACTTAAAGTGAATTCGCCAAAATGAGTGGGCCAAAAGCCTTTGTACCAATGCCACTGTGCGAAATACGTGCTGTGTTTGCGAAACAGCCAACATAGAACTTTACACACGCGCCTGTATTCCGTCACTATGAAACGACGAGAAATTACATTCCATCACCTCTGGGAGTAACTTAAGTCTCTCTCTCTCAAAAAAAAAGGCTGACTGCTTACACGGAAACTGCTAAGACTGGCACTTGATAATTAACTTACAGACTTCAAGATGTCAAGTTTATCAGAATTGAGGGAGATTATCAGAAGCGCGTGGCTTGTACTTAATGAGCATGCGCAAATAATACATAATACATACCACTTATCTACCTATATATTGTGGTTCATGCCTTCGCAACATAAAGTACATAAAGAAAAAAATGCTCGCAGTATTGAAACTTTGCAAAGATACAATAAGCACGCAATAAGAGTAAAATAGTTCCTTGGCTTCACAAGTATCAGGCGCAAGAATCACACGCACACACACGCGCGCGCGCACACACATACGCGCACACACGCACGCACATACACAAACACGCACACGCACGCACACAACTACAAAGTGTGAGTTACAGGCATGAACTCACAAATTACATACATTGGAAAACTAACGCACGCGCGAAAACACAAAAAGCTTTGTCACGGCTCGAAGAGTCAACGAAAATTTCCGCCGACTCACTTAAAAAAAATGGCCGCTTATCTGCGTGCTTCGCTGCAAATGTCGTCGAAAGACGATAGCCTTCTGCCGGCCGTACTACATGAGTGCTGGTCTGATCCGCGGCCACCCGTGATGCTGTTCTCGTGCCATTTCCGTCCTGGCATTATAAATGCAATGGAGGTTTGTTTGAACAGATGCTTGGCCTCGCGGTCTTTGGTGGTTCTCGCGGCATGCGCTTCTGGCGTTCCCTTTGTCTCACGGCGGGCTCGCTTGGCTTCACGGTCTTTTCCACGCCTTTGGGCGCCATCTTCTGGAGTTTCTGTTTCCCGGCGTTTCCGCTGTGCCTGGCGGCCCTTGATTACCCGTTCGGCACGAGCTTCGGGCGTCTCTTCTGCCGCCCGGTACGCTCGCTTAGCCTCTCGGTCGCTGACGATTCGCGCGTCGCGCACCTGATCTGTGTCCTGTTGCTTCCGGGTGCGCCTCGACTCACGATCTTGCGCTAGCCGCTCGGCTCGCTGCTCGGACGTTTCCTGGGCACGCTTGAGACGACGAGCGTCGGCACGCCGGCGCTTTTCCGCTGCAATTTGGTCGTCGGTCTTTTCCCTGCGTTGTCTGGGCATGTCTTGTAGAGTGGGTTGTATTTCATCAAGCGGCCATTTATGTTTTGCCCTGCCTCAGACAGCGCTTCCTTTATGTTGAATCGGCCGCATCTGGCTGGCATTGATAAAATTGAGGAGGCGGAATCGGCCGCATCTGGCTAGCATTGATAAAATTGAGGAGGCGCTGCGTGAGACATGGACGCCATCTGGCAATACATCGGGAAACATGAGCTTGTGCAGAGGGTTTCCTTCCTCCATGGCAGAGGGCGCTCGTCGGCGCGCAGTCGAGGAAACACGAGCTTGTGCAGAGGGTGAATTCCCTCCCTTCGTGGCAGACGTCGTTCGTCGGCGCGCATAGCATGGCATTTTCAGCGCGGCTTAAGAAACTAGGGTCTTTAGAGTTACGTATCTATGTATTTTCTATTAAAGGAACACACCTCCTAATACTTACCTAGTGATGTTGCGCCTCAGATATGCGTAATATTTACTTTTTGATCGATAACGTTCACAAGTATGAACAGCCGTACCAGTTTAAGTAGTGTGGGCGGTAAGCAAGTGGTCCAACTTTGGCCGGGTGGCTGAATCGGTAGACAGACAGAGAGACAGAGAGACAGACAGACAGAGAGACAGACCAAATTTTCAGCGTTTAAGTTCCCCAAGAAAGACTATCGTCTTTAAAAAAGTATATGCACAGTTATCGGTGCTCTCTATTAAACTGAACGAAGAGTCCGGCTTTGCGAAGAGCATTAAAATCTCCATGCAACTTCATCCACAAATATGAGGAAAGCTGCAACATTCACCTCGCAAAGAACGGCGTGCTTAGAAGGGGCGAAATCCCTTCTCCCGATGTTATGGAGCCACTGCTTCCGACGCACGACATTCCGTTCACCTCGTGGGATACAAAATAAGGCTTGCCCTTTCTCTGGCCTGCTGCTGCATTGAAACGCGCAGCAGCAAGGCATTTTCACGGAGAACGAATCTCATTCCTACGAAAGGATGGAAAAACTTGGGAAACACACGTTCGGAGCGGCAGGGCAACCACCACTTGGACTGCTCATGGTGAGCGGGAGAAACTAAAGGCGCGCGGAAGCAAGTTTCGCGCCGTTTTCGTGACGTCAGGGTCACCTGACGGGGTAGTCTCGAGCGCCGCAGCCATTCAGCGTGGCGGATGCGCTGCCTCCGCGAAAGAGGGGGAGAAAAAGAGGAGGTTGACCGCGCCAAAGCGATCAAAGATCAAAGCGTGTCGCTACTTTCTAACATCAAGGGGCTTTAAAATCGGCTAAAATCCCTAAAAAAAATTAAGTAGCACCAACCGCACCCCTTCGCCTCTGCCTCCTCTCTCAGCAGCTGCAGCAGCGCTCCTATAGCGTCCAGGAGGAAACTACGGACGCGAAAGCGGCGCGCGGCCGCGCTCGGGCAGCCGCTCGGCGAACGGTACGCCGGTGTCGTCTGTGGAACGCGCGCTCGTTTCGCGGGTCTTCGGCGCGGTTGTTGAGCTAGTTGCTTCACGCTGAGGGAAAGGCTAGGCCACAACCCACGTAAAAGTAAAGCGTAGAAGACCCCATCGTCTTGTTTTTTTTTTTTTTTTTTTTCTTCCAAGTGGCTTGCGTCCTTACCTTTTCCTCAACTGAACAAACATTGTGCAATTCCTAACGTGGTTCGCTTACCTGACGTTCGCAAATGCTGTTGACTAAAGATCGTAGGCGTCGCGTCTCTCTTCAACTGCTTAGTACCAAACTTCCTCAGCAGTATCGGCTCAAATTGGTTTGCAGAGAAGTGGTCCTGGGCAAGGGAATATTCGCGGCTACTGTTACACGGCAATAAAACAGCACGCTTAAAAAAAAAGTGACTTTAGCGACGACGACGCACTGTTGGGCACATTCTCTTCCGACCAGACTAGAACACGATGCAGAAATGCGCACCATTTAACTTTGCGTATCGCTAATGCAACCACACAGCTTCTGAATACTCACCGAGCTGGAGCACATGCTTAAGCGCAATAATGCGCCATTGACTTCGCTGCACACACACGAAGGAGTTACACAGTGGTCAAAATTCAAGTATACGAAGGCGAATAAACAAAACTTGATGCACACTTGTATGTATGCATTACATGTACTTAGAACATACTCGAGGATGAGTTCTGGATGAAGCCATAGGCAGCGTATACACGGCAAATGTTGCAACTGGCATGCACATTTACCATCGACGTGGATACACGCACCATGCGTGAGACTCAAGCTTGAATGTACCGCAACACTGGATGCACGAATACAAGCAAAAAGATAAGGCAGATCACCCGTACTCACCTCACAAAGCCGCGACGACGCAGAGTTCAAGTCAGTCCGCCCAATACGCTGTAGCAACAATTCTCGCCGAACGGCATTTTCTTTTCCTCGCGGAAGGAAAAACAGCTTCTTTCCATTCTCGTACCTGTTTTTGCAACTGCGGGCACAGCAGGTCGGCATCGCGACACGTGCAGGGCCAACGCGCCAGACTCGAGCGCGGTGGAACGCCCGCCACAAAACACTCGCACGCCGTGCCAAAAATAAACAACGCAGTGGACAGACAAAATGGCGCCTTCACTACCTTCAGAAAAGCTAGTGCGTCATGCTTGAAAAGCTTGCAGATTCTTAGCGCCGCCGAGTTTACACGGCGATCGTGGCGCTGCCATCGAGAGCGTCAGCGCCGAGCGCGCCCGCAAGCAAACGGTCGGCTCTCGCATCGAGTATTGCTTGCTTGAGGTGATGTTTTTTGCAGTGCAAGCGTTTTTATTATTTCACTGGTCTACAAAGCATGATACTTGCCGTATTTATCTCTCGAACACTCTTCCAATGAATCGCTTTAGACCGCAGCGCTCTAGTCCGTTTAGCGGAAAGATTTGAACAAACCCATCTTTTCGGCCAACAGCCATGCCACTCCTCAACTGGCTCCATTTACAATCTGCAAGACACGCGGGAGAGGAGGAGCCTGCATGGGCGACACGAATGGCGCTACTTTAGTTTTTTTTAGGGACTTTAAAATCGGCCGCAGGGGCCTATGGAAGTGTCCTCTCTTATCCTTGTATGTTACTCTATGCCGCAGCTGCGTGTTGCCGCTGGCGGCGCGCCGCGCGCGTTTTGCCGCTAGTGTGTACGTGCCATAAAAGCTCAACCGCATGCACGCGATTTTCGAGCGACAGCGACGGCGACGAGCGACAGGTTTTGCTGTCGCGGAGGGCTATCCGTCGCTTTCGCTGGTCGTGTCGCCGGTTTCTGGCCAGCCAGAAAATATCGCTTGTCGCCCGGAAGTAAGCGCGACGACATCCGCTGGGGACAGCGATTGCACAACAACATGGCAGCAATCAGTCTGCCCGCTTCGATCTGAATTAGCTCTTGCAACTTGCTCTCTGCTGTGACAGCAAAAAACAAATAGTACCATCAGTCATCGCTTCACCTCATCGCTAGTTGAAGACTAAGTATCGGCGCTCTCTTGTCGTTATTATTGCGATGGGTTGTTTTGTTTTGACGCTGTTAGGCCTGAGACGCAACCGAGAGCCGAGAAAGTGTTTTAAGTTTTACTCAACAGATGGCGCCACGGCACCTTACGCTGGCGGCATGAGACGGAGTTTCACTGGGGATGCATGGGACAGATTTTCACTCGGGATGATAGCATATTTTAGCTAGGTCTAGATAAAAAATAATGACATTTGATAAAATTGAGATTTCTTTACGCGCGCAAGATAACATTTATTCGCACAACAATGTAAATCCGTCGCTACTCTTTTTCGCGATGTCGCGTTCATGTGGTTGCTCCACGCCGCGACACGACAGCGCGACAGGGTGTGCCTGTCGCGTCGCTTGTCGCTGTCACTTGAATATCGCGTGCATGCGGTTAAAGGGACACTAAAGAGAAACCGGAAGTTGAGCTTAAATGGTAGATTATCCTTTCACGATCACAGCCATACCATCTTACTGCAAACAGATGTTTAATGAGCGAGAAAATGGCGAAAAACTGAAGAATAGGTGCTTACGCCCCTTCGAAATTCCCGCACTACGTGTCGTGACGTCGGAGATTACAAACGCAGGCCGGTCGCGATTGGTCGAGAGCGATTTATGGCTGTTAATAAAATGCAGAATGAAATACACCTTAAACGTACATAAACAGCATTTGCCAACTTTTTAAATCGTTTCAAGCGAGGAAGTACAAGTTTAGCACAAAATTAAATAAATAAGAAGGCATGGTGATACATGCGGCCGTGATAGTTTCGTAGTTTCGTTTTTGGTCAATGCATCGTCGCGCGCGCCTGTTCCGTTCTACGGTGTTTGGTTGCGTGTTGCATGGCTCGAAAAACGTTGACTTCGCGGGAAACAGCCAGAAAATGCCTCGTGTGTGTAGTGTTGAGGGCTGTATAAATGGCCCAAGGCGCTTGATCAGGGGCAGCGGCAGTGTTGACTCGATTGTGTCCTTTCATGTGGCGTCGCTCGGAGAGCCCCGGCTCCACGGCGTTCGCAATGGCTCAGTGCTCTGCCGATGATAAAACGGCAAAAGAGCCAGAGAAACCGATGGTGTGCTCTCTGCATTTCTCGCCCTCGCATTATGTGTATAATCTTGCCCTCGGAAAGTATCTTGGCGTGCCTCAGAGGCCAGTCCTTTCTCGAGCAGCTGTTCCCTCAATGCGGCCTTCATCAAACCTCCTACCGGTGCCCCTGCAGCAGCAAACTGGCGGCTTGGTGAGTGCTGAATGTCATTAAATAAAGCCACGAAATAACCATACCGAGTACGTGCACAACTTTCTACGCTTGTTCTGTCGGGAACATCGTCGCCTGGCGGACCGGACGCTTCGCCTCCCGTCGACGAAAACGAAGCTCTGCATTCCGCCGGCGCGGCCGGCGGCTCACCGCCATTGCACGCGGAAACACCTACCGCTCGAACACAGAGGATCATTTCGCGCTCCGTTTCACTGAATATCGCTGAAATGCAGTCCTGCTTTCCTGGCGTGCTCTTCGTTGCAAGGTTCAGCGGCAGCTACGGTATCCATCGCGGCGAACGCAAACGCAGCGACCATGCATGCAGCCATGATGCATCCAGCCCAGCGCCTCGGCCGTTTACGCAAGCGGTGACGTATCATGGCGCATTCTGATTCGCTGAGAGCAATGCAATCTGTGACGACACTGCTTCAGCACCAAATCTGGGGTGAGAGAAATTGAGGAAGAGATATTTGGTCTTTGTTTACGAATTTCTCCGCTAATAACTCATATTTTTGCACCCAACAAAAACGGCATGCATTCCTGAAGGTCCCTCTTTTATTCCAGCTGAACTTCCTGTTTCTCTTTAGTGTCCCTTTAAGGGGGCCGAGCTGAGCGATTCAGCGCGTTCTTTTTTGTTTTTTTTTTTTTTTTTTTTTTCTTTTAGCGGCGCTACACCGTTGACAGCGCTTCTGCCGGCCAAAGCAGTTGTTGCAGCCGCGGCGATAAACAAGGAAAGAAAATCCGAGGCAGGCGCGTCATTGGCACCGCGCATACTCAGATGTGGCATAATTCAAACTGTAGATGTCGCTCGTGCAGTCCCGAGCGCGACGCTCCGTTGTTCTAGACATGAGTGTTGACCTCTGTACGACTGCGCAAAATTGCTATCACAAATAAAAACCGGGAAGTAAATTGCAAAGTGCTCACCTGTAGTCTTTAAGGATGCGGTAGAATTTCACGTCGCACGGTTCACTTCGCCTTGATGGGTTCGTACACCATCGAGCCATACACGAACAACGACAGCTGCGAGACATTGCGGCGAAAAAGCCGACAAACGTGCAACGGTAGGGTACCACACGGAGCACACTACTAGCGAGGAAGGCGAAAACCGCAAAATCGAAAAGAAAAAATATTGCTGCCCTTTTGGCCGTTATCAGCACGGCCGACGGCCGAGCGCGGGCCGCGCCGCTGATAGTTTAAGGCGAGAGAGATACGACAAAGTTGAGAGGGGGTTGACAAGAAAAAAAAAAGAAAATCGATTTTGGTTTCGCATCCATTTCACGGATGGCGCTGCGACTCGCGCGGACATAGGGCGCCTCGATGCCAGCGCCGCTTTACAGGGTGGGGAACAGCCTTTGAACCGCCCCGCGCTACAGTGTACTAGAAGGGGGCCATAGAATAAAGGCCTAAAGTCGCTATATAGGGACTTAAATAAAGACCAACTCTCCGGCGGAGGCTATGCGATGCGGTGGCTCCACGAATGTCGCCAATATGAGCTTCTCTGAAAGCCCGAGCGGTGGCGCTGGCGTCGGTTTCAGTGGAACGTGGGTGCGACGGCGCAGCTGCCCAGTGCCCGATCATATCAGTTGCAGTTGCTGAGCCGCGTTGTTGTTTCTGTGGACGTCGTCGCGTGGTTGTTTTTTTTTTCGGTGTTTTTTTCGCACATAGCCTGCAAGAGATTAGTATGCCTTGCAGTAACTGAGCCATGCTGCAGCATCGACAAAACCACTGTTACGCGCCTGGGTACCAAACAGGCTATGTCTATGTGAAGGATGGACCGAAGTTGTCCTTGTTTGGCGTCCCGAAGGATAAAAACAGGCGGAAAGAGTGTGAAAAGAACCTCCATATAGCTGACAAGCTCCTGAACGACACGAGCGCAGTATGCAAGCTCCATTTCGAGCCATGTTTTGTGCTCGACTCCAAGGCAGTTCCTGATCACTGTGAATTGTTTTTCTTTTTGTGGTCTAGTTAGGTCAGTTAGCGAAGGAAACTGCGAGGAAGGTACAATGGCCTCCCTACTGCAAGTTGACTCTCTCGATCGAAGCATCAGGTGACAGAAATGAGTGCAGTCAAACTGCAGCTAGCGCTACTGCCACAGAGGCCACACAAAACGTGGTACCCCAGCATTGCACGGGCCTGCGGGTTTCAAACGACCATAACCAGCATGTGGCCACTCGAGGCTCACTTACCACATTGCGGGCTATGTTGCGCGGAAGTGTTATTGTCAATTCCAGCACAAAATGCCAAGAATGCATAAAGCTGCTTACTATGACGCCACCAGGTGAAAGTTTTCAACTTGCCCCGCTAACAAACTTCTGTGACCGAGGAGGCCTCCTTTATCCCTCCAGTCTGCTGTACGGCTTCGCGAAAAAACTAGAGGGTCTTTTCACGGAATGCTTCTGTCAGAGTGAACTAAACTCTGACAGCGTTATGGATATGCTGGCAGTTGTTAAGAGTAAGCTTTCCCTCGAAGTTGGCTGCAATGTGCACGCTCTTAGCCTCACAGCTAAAATAATTAGTTTTTACATTGTCACACGTCTGCATTTTTATGTGAAAGGAATTAACTGTGACAAGGCAGGAAAGTGGCAGAGGGCAAAGAGCCGTTGCACATGAGTTGAAGTGCATGAAACAATGGCTTACTGTACTTCTTGCAAATAAAAGCTTTGTGTCAGCAACAGCCCTGTTATCTTCATTTTGCTTACCCTTATATAGCTATACATAAGCATAGGCCTGAGCCTTTGTCAAGTAAACTAGTTTTCACTTTTTGTTCAGGCCTCCCTCCATTTCAAATTTATGGAAAAAATAAAACTGATTTGATTTAACAAATGTGTGCCAGCGTAATGATAGTTAATAATAAACGCAGAAGGCTACTGTGAAGCATGGAACAACTAAAGTGGAACAAAAATATTTAAGCCATATATACAAATTCATTTTGGCTAAGCAAAGGCACAAACCTGGTTAGCATGCCTGATTTTTTTTTTTTTTTTTTGAGCCCGGCTGGGAAGTATGCGCGCACTATTTTCTGTCTGACAAAATTTTACATTAGGTCGACACGGCATGAAACCGCGTGTAATTGGTCACCGTCCCCTTAATTCAAAATTTTCTTTAAAACTTTTTTTAAGATTTCCCGATAATTCGGAAAATTCGAAGGCCCCTTCCACATAAGCAAAATCCGTCAGCGACGACCTCTGTGCACAAAAGGTCTAAGAGTTAGGATAGGCAGCAAATTGCCCAAGAGTTGCCGTCTTCCTTTTCCACAAGGTACCATTATGGCAAATATCATGTGGCCTAAACAAATATAGTGCTTGCTAAAGATATGTAAAGACTCTCAAGTATGCCAAAATTAAAAACAAATAAGAGTGTGAACTGCTTCGAACTGAAACCGACAGAAACGCAAGGAAAATCAAAGCTTCCATTGAAGTTGCCAGTGGCGCCACCTCTTGGATGCGACGCTGACTGCGTCAGAGGAGCGGCTGAGTAAGCCCACTGCCCCCTTCTAGTACACTGTACCCGCGCCGCCGCTCTGGCTTTTCGGCGCCATATTGGTTCTTTCGCGCCCGCTGTCGAGCTGAAGGGACGCGCGCTCCACTTGCTTTCTTTGTGGCGTTGTGGTGCGAGAGCTCGTGTTCTGTGTAGTCCCTTGTGATGTTCGTGCTTGTTAACGAAACATGACGGGCTGCTTTGTCGCTCTGTGCACTGGATCGACCGCAAAAGAACCGCGGGTATTTTATTACCCCCGCGACGTTGAACTGGTTGAACGAAGGAAGAAAAGGGCAGCGCAAGTAAAACGTGACAGCTAGGTACCGACTGACACAACGAAGATATGCGAGTGAGGATCATGATTTTGTTAAGGATAATGTCCCTTTGTAATCCCTTTCATTTTCACAGAGAATTTGCTTGTATATGTTGGCGTGCTTTTTCTGGTGATTATAAGACTGCAGTATGGTGTGATTGCCGTGTTTGACTTGTTGCAACGGCGTAGTTTTATTCTAGACGTTTGTTAATTGACCTTTTTTTTTGTAGCTAGAAGTATTGGGAACTTGTAAACTCGTTTCCTGGATACGTGATCGATGACAGTACCTACCTGGTCGATTTTTTCTCAGCAAAAATTAAACATTAAGCACAAAGCATCACTCAGTCGGAAGAGAGTGATGAGAGAAGCGACTTCATTCTCGACTTAGAGGAAGTTTCTTCTCTTGGGCAAGATATGTGCTCGCCCACTTGGCAGGCGTTTTGTTAAAGCCGATGATCCGCACTGTGGAACACTGCTCTGTGTGCATGTGCATGCTAGCGGCTGAAGAACCTTGACAGGAACACCACCTTGCTCAACAAAATGAATATGTCCAAGGCGGCAAAGTTTAATTTATGCAAGCAGACAAATTCTGGACTTTGTTTTTTTAATGTGAGGGTGTTCTCAAGTCTTTTGCTGAAGCTCAAGATCTCAGTTGTCTGAGAAACACCATTGAAAGCACTGAAGGAAATTATTGGAAAGAATGTAACCTTCCCAGAAAACCCATGTTATCAGCATAAAGATGTGATTGGAAAACTTCTTGAGTGATTTGCGTCCACACATCTCCGCATCTATCTGCGATGGCTTACCACTCCTGAAAAGGCAGCTGAGTGTTATGCTAGCAAGACTGTAGCAGGTACGAGGGTGCAGTAGGACAACCACATTTTAACCAGATAACCTCGCTGAGAGCTTATAAAGTGGACTAATTAGTGTTTACTTTTGTAAATAAATTGTGTTTGAGTGTTGAACTGTTCTCAATGCATTCTTTTTGTCAGCAGGCACCTGAACTGCTGCAGGCCTACTCACGCGATGTTTCCTAATTTTTCTCCCAGTTTCATAAATATGACGGGAAAACTCTAAGAAGCAAGATTACTATTAAAAGAGCTTCAAGCTTAACATATCATCAAGTGTACAATTCAAGTAATATTTTTGGTCGTTTACCAGTGAAATGAGTAAATAAGAAAGGGGGTAACCTCGCAAACAAATCGTGCTACCTTCGGGTTGCGATACACGCGAAAAGTGTCAGACAACCTCTTTTGAAACGAGCACTCTATGCAAGCAAACTGTTTATCAGATGGTAAAGCAGAAAGTCTGCATTTAAATCGCGTCGGTATCGCCCTTAGCACGCCCGCCGCTCTTTCTTTCTGCCCAATGGTAAATCTCCAGCCGCCACACGCCCAGCCCCTCGATATTGGAATAAACCAAGATGGCGCCGAAAAGCGTGCGTGTCCCCACCCTGAAAGCGGCGCTGGGCATCGAGGCACTCTACCCGGACAGAAAACCAGCGCAGTTTCCGAGGCCTGGCTTCGCTAGCAGGTGCATTTACCTTGTGGCATGCGTGTAAAGGTGCATTCACACGAGCGGACGGAGGAGGATTTTTCGCAGCGGATGACGTATCACGTGACGCGCGCGTCATCAAAACGTGGGGCCCTCGCTCTCCGGGCTCCTCCGCTAGCGGTCCGGATTGAAAATGCTCGCCGGTATTTCCATCCGTCCGTTTGGCGGTCGTCTGACCTCAATTTAGCGTAGTCAGCGTCAAATCAACATTTGACGGATTGGCGTAGCTACGATGGCGTGTTCTTGGCTTGAAGCCACGTCTCTTTTTGTTGTGCAGCAGTGACCGCATGTGACCGCAGGCAGCAGTGAGCGTTGTGGTGCAGCGGGAAAGGCGAGTCGTGGCTGCGCGCGCATTTCTATTTACTCAGACCGCGCAGCCTGCGTGAACATGAGTGAGGCGCACAAGAAAACGCTGAGTGAAGAGGCAACCGTCACTTTTCTGGCTCTTGTTGAGGGATTCGCAGCACTATGGAATATGAAACGCGCAGCTGCTAAACATTGGAGTCGAGAGTAAGCACGCGGATTCCGCAAACGGAGCTCCGGCTGTGTGAATGCGACCTGACTCGGCTGCGCCGGATTCAAGTGATCACGTGACTGCTTGGCCCGCGGAGCAGGTGGGATTTTGCCCTCGCGTGTGTATCCACCTTAAAGGTGGATTCACACGACCGGACGGAGGAGGAATTTTCGCAGCGGATGGCGTGTCACGTGACGCGCGCGTCATCAAAACGTGCCGCCCTCGCCTAGTCCGGGCTCCTCCGCTCGCGGTCCGGATTGAAAATGCTCGCCGGTATTTCCATCCGTCCGTTTGGCGGTCGTCTGACCTCAATTTAGCGTAGTCAGCGTCAAATCTGTCAACATCGGACGCATTGGCGTGGCTACGATGGCGTGTTATCGGCTTGAAGCCACGTGTGATTTCGTTGTGCAGCAGTGACCGCGCGTATTTTGTTGTGATGCAGCGGGAAAGGCAAGTCGTGGTTGAGCGCGCATTTCTATTTACTCAGACCGCGCAGCCTGCGTGACTTCAACATGAGTGAGGTGCACAAAAAAACGCTAAGTGACGAGACAACCGTCACTCTTTTGGTTCTTGTTGAGGGATTCATAGCACTATGGCATACAGGGCACGCCGAGTATGTAAACGCGCAGCTGCTAATAAACGTTGGAGTCGAGAGTAAGCACGCGGATTCCGCAAACGGCGGTCCGGCTGTGCGAATGCGACCTAACTCGGCTGCGCCGGATTCAAGTGCTGACGTCACTGTTTGTCCGCGGAGCAGGCGGGAATTTGCCCTCGCGTGTGTATCCACCTTTAAGGCGGATACACACGCGAGGGCAACATCCTCACTCATGTTGAAGTCACGCAGGCTGCGCGGTCTGAGTAAATAGAAGTGCGCGCGCAACCACGACTCGCCTTTCTCGCTGCATCACAACAAAAGACACGCGGTCACTGCTGCACAACGAAATCACACGTGGCTCCAAGCCGATAACACGCCATCGTAGCCACGCCAATGCGTCCGATGTTATCAGATTTGACGCTGACTACGCTAAATTGAGGTCAGACGAGCGCCAAACGGATGGGTGGAAATACCGGCGAGCATTTTCAATCCGGACAGCGAGCGGAGGAGCCCGGACTAGGCGAGGGCGGCACGTTTTGATGACGTGCGCGTCACGTGATACGCCATCCGCTGCGAAAATTCCTCCTCCGTCCGGTCGGGTGAATCCACCTTAAAGGTGGATACACACGCGAGGGCGAAATCCCGCCTGCTCCGCGGACAAACAGTGACGTCAGCACTTGAATCCGGCGCAGCCGAGTTAGGTCGCATTCGCACAGCCGGACCGCCGTTTGCGGAATCCGCGTGCTTACTCTCGACTCCAACGTTTATTAGCAGCTGCGCGTTTGCATACTCGGCGTGCCCTATATGCCGTAGTGCTATGAATCCCTCAACAAGAACCAAAAGAGTGACGGTTGCCTCGTCACTTAGCGTTTTCTTGTGCACCTCACTCATGTTGAAGTCACGCAGGCTGCGCGGTCTGAGTAAATAGAAATGCGCGCGCAACCACGACTCGCCATTCCCGCTGCATCACAACAAAATACACGCGGTCACTGCTGCACAACGAAATCACACGTGGCTCCAAGCCGATAACACGCCATCGTAGCCACGCCAATGCGTCCGATGTTGACAGATTTGACGCTGACTACGCTAAATTGAGGTCAGACGACCGCCAAACGGACGGATGGAAATACCGGCGAACATTTTCAATCCGGACCGCGAGCGGAGGAGCCCGGACTAGGCGAGGGCGGCACGTTTTAATGACGCGCGCGTCACGTGATACGCCATCCGCTGCGAAAATTCCTCCTCCGTCCGGTCGTGTGAATCCACCTTAACCGGCGGATGGACGGACGGATGGACGGCGCAGCCTCGACCTACAACAGCTCCGCTGTTAAAATGGAGCTCATCAGTGTAGACGGCAAGCATCACACCAAACCCAATATGTGCATCTCGCTCTACATTGGATTGCACACCATGCACTCAAAACATTAGAGGCAGCTTCACACTAAGTGGTGCGAAGACTGGGCAAACAGCGAAGCTGGTGGCCCTTCTCTAACTTTGCTTTTCTTTGCCTAACTTGGTTTGGCTTGCCCGGTTCTTAGCCAAACTTAGCCGACCCCGTGTATCGGGGCGATACTCGAGTTCTAAATGCCCCTTTAAAGTCCGACGTAGCGTTGACGCGCGAGTGCGCTCGGCACGGGGAAGCCGCGCCAGCAAAAGCGCAGCACTCTATAGTAGTACACTGCACGGGCCGATTTCTTCAGCCTGAGCCTGACCCGGGCCCGTTTTTACGTTGGACTGCCCGCCCGAGCCTCACCAAAAGATTTATCGAGCGACCCGGGCCTGGCCAGGAAATAATCTACCTTACGTACCCGGCCCGGCCCGCCACCCCGTTACCTTAGGCCCGAGCCCGGCCCGAAATCGGCCCGAGACCGAAAAAGACCACCCAGCGGCATTAAAAAAATAAATTAGGAAAAGAATGAAAGCAATTTATTCTTAAGGCATAAATACATGTCATATGCAATTATGAACACAATTTGAGCGGTCTGAACGCAAATACCAGCGCGCAAAGTAGTATGAGTGACCCGGCCGAGCAGTATCGCCAGCAGTTTCCAACGGCGCGACCTTGATGCGGCCCAATCCACTTCTATCGCAGCACCGCCACAGTATTTTCCACGTCGGGCGCCTCACTCCAGAGCATGCGCCGCCCCAGCCGCTCGTCCCACTCAACCGTATTGTACTACACTCTAGCCAAAGCGCAGCCACGACCGGTCTTGCGCGCAGCGCATGGATGGAGTCAATGGAGAAAGAAAGCTTCTCGTTCCTCCATGGTGCAGCGGCTAGGCGACCGGTTGAGAACATGCGTGTAATCATGAATGGACGCAATGCCATACTTCAGCTGCGTGACGAATTATCTTATCTAACCAGTCATCGTTTTACCAATTCGCCTTTGAATAATCAGCAAGTCGCGAACGCGCATACACCGCGCTGAAAGCATTAATTACATTTATTTAGGTAAGGAATACAATGGCATCATCCTTTGAGTGGAGGTGACTTCGGTCTTTCTGGACTTTGACATTCTGTTCAAACAGCGCAAAATAAGACGGAAGAAGAAAAAGGAAGTACACAGGAATACCACGGCTAGCTTCCAGCTGCGCCGGGGCAACAGCTTTTTCAGGGTTGAGACGCGTGAGATTAACTCGCTGCACGTTACGTGCACACCACCAGAAAGTCCGAGCCCGGCCCGGGCACGCGTCAAAATACCCTAGCCCGGCCCGGGCCCGGATCAAAAAGCACATTCCGTGCCCGAGCCCGGCCCGAGAAAACACTGCCCTACCCGGCCCGGCTCATGGGCCGGGCCGGGCCCGGGCTTTCGGGTAAGCCCGAGCCCGTGAAGTGCTCTACTCTATAGCACAATGCGAGGCGTGGCCGACGTATCCGGCGCTCGTCGGCATGCCCCGGCTGCAGCCAGCGTCGAGATTTGACGTGCTTCATTTCGCGCAGGCCTCGTCACCCACAATGAACCGCATCCGCGTCTCTTCGAGCAAGTTGGGCTGATGGACAGCCGTGATTACGGAAGGCGCGAAAACCGACCCCTTCAAAGTACAACGTGTGCGCCGCGTCGATCCGCCTAGACGCATGTGCCTTTTATACGAAACTAGGAGTTTCAGGATGATACCATAGTGAAAGAAATTATGATACGAAGCTGCGAACTCGCTGCACGTGCTGCCACCAGTATCCATCAGCCCATTTTGCTCGACGACACGCGGATGCGGTCCATTCTGGGTGACGAGGCTGGCGTGAATTGCAGCATGTCGCATCTCGACGCCGGCTGCAGCCGGGGCACACCGATGAACCATAGAGAAAGGAATTCAACAAGAGCGGACACCAGTGGCGCACCGAAGGGGGGCATTCGGGGGTTGTAACCCCCCCCCCCCTTTTTGTTTAACCCCTTTTCTTTCCTTACGCATTTGAGAGCTGCAACTAAGATGTAAGACGCGCAATCATCTGCACACTCACAAAAAGCGAATTTTTTGACAATTTCCCGTGAAGACATTGAAATTAGTGCTGTTAAGATGTTCTTGGCAAAATGTCAACCCCCCCATGGCAGAGATCCTGGGTGCGCTACTGGCGGACACTCCCATAGAGCCCAGCGGCCGAATGACTGCAGCGTACCAAGCGGTCGGCATCAATCACTTCCGTTTTCGGTTTGGGCGCGCGCATTTTGAACGCTAGCTAGCGCGCCGACTGCGCCCCTCCCCCTATTTTATTTGTATTCTTTTTTTTTTTTTGCTCGACCGCGCGCGGCCTTGGTGCGGAATCGGTTTATTATTTGGTTAAAAATGATTGTGAACAATCTTATCAAGTCCCATCGAATCTGTGCCACGTGGAATTTCACAAAGTAGACGCAAGACTCCTTGTGAAATGAGGAAATATTTATTTTGCTCTATATAAAAGCTTGTTCCGCGCTTTTTGTGCGTTCATCCAACATTGTGACCCCAGGTGCGCAGTAGTTCCCGTATGAAGCTCCACCGGACGGCATCAGCTGAAAAAAAAGTAAATTACAAGCATGTTACATTTACAAGCACGTAACAGCATGTTACACGCATGTGTCATTTTCGTATTTAGACATGGGAATACTGCGTGTAGAGGCGAAACGTGCGAAAGCGGTGAATGGGCGGCATTACAAACAAAAGCAATTTGCTTTTACATATATGGCGTAGAAAATACCCGACTCATCCCAAACCATACCATAAAATATGAAAACATGTCATTTCCAAGCTTTCAATTGTGGTATTACCGTGGGCTCCCAAAGCCAACCGGCCTACTGATCTTTGGTTAACTTCCAAACCCGACAAGATATCAGATTTTAAGCCTATATAATGGCATTTGCGAATGTTAGCGCTGGCACCATTATTTTTTCTATATTCTACGCACCACCTCATACTTATTGTGGCCCCACAGTGCTCTGTGTTTCATTATTGCTGCACTCCGCTTCCCCTTTATTTTCAGATCATATTGGTGGTTGCTTGAGTAATTCTTTTCTTCGTTTGTGTGTACGCCGAGGTACTTATAATGCTTCACTATGGGTATTACTTGCTGGTAAATTGACACCACGAAGTTACTTGTCTCTTCATTAAAGATCCTAATTCCTGATTTCTCTGTGCTAAACTTAAGGCCTAGATTTGTCGCTGCATTCCCACGGATATTCGCAAGTATCGGTAAGTCTTTTTATTGTCCGCTAATAGCACAATGTCGTCTGCGCACATCAGTCCAGGGACCTTCTGTTGCACAATTTGTCCATTACACATGTAGGATAAATCAAAACCTAATTCGCGGTTTTCCAGACGTCTTTCTATACCCTTGACGTAAAGCGTGAACAACAATGGTGACAGAGGGCATCCTTGCTTCAATCCTTGGTGAATTGCCACCATTTCATTTCCTTTTCGACCTTCCCATACCACTTGTACTTCGTTGTCTCTATATATGTCCCTCAGCAGCTCCACGAAATCGTCATCTATGCCTTCGTATTGAAGAATATCCCACAACAATTCCCTGTCTACGTTGTCATAAGCTCCTTTAATATCTAGAAATGCTATCCATAAAGGTCTTTTCTGAGCTACTGAAATCTCTATGCACTGAGTTAGTACAAACATATTGTCTTCTAAGCGTCTGCCTGGCCTGAACCCATTCTGTAGTTCCCCCAATACATCGTTTTTCTCCACCCACTTCGACAGTTCTAATTTTACGGCTTGCATTGCCATTCTATATATCACCGACGTTACTGTAACTGGCCTGTACGAGCTCGTCTTATCCTTATCTCCTTTGCCTTTGTAGATGAGATTCATCTTGCTTTCACGCCATCCAACGGGAATTTTCTTTGTTCTAATAACTTGCTCTATGGCATTAGTCAGCAGTGCCTTGCTTTTTGGACCGAGGTTTTTGATTAGCTGTATTGGGATTTCATCGGGTCCTGCTGCCGTATTGTTAGGGACATTTTCTGCTGCCTTTTTCCAATAAAAGCTTTCTATGCTAAATTTTGATCTCTCTGCTGTTGCTGGATCTGTTGTCTGAACTACGCTTTTTCTCGTGCCGAAGTTATCCCTAATAACGTCTGTGATGTACCGCATCGCATCATCTCCTTCGTAGACGTTACCGTCTTCATCCCTTATAGCCGTTTGCGAGTTTTTAGTTGGAGCTCCGAGTGCTTTTATATGGTTCCAGAATCTTTTTGGAGCGTCTTTGTCTCGTTTGTGAATGTTACGCACCCAACATTCACTTGCGCATTTAATTTTCTCTTGCAGGAGCTCACTCGCAACCCATTTCTTTTCTCGGTATGTATTCCATCTAAGGAGCACCTCTTCTTCTTGTAATCCCAACTTTTTGGCTTCTCGATGAGCCCTAGATGCCCCTTTACGCTCTTCTATAGATTTTTTAATTTCCTTGTTCCGCCACCCACGTGGTTTCCTCTTTCCAATCCAACAATTGTTTGGCCGTGTCCGCCTTATTTCGTGCTGCATAACGTCCACCAGTTCCTTACATTCCCAGACTGCTGTAGAAAAAGCCTCAATTTTCTTCTCTACGTTGTTTGCGATCTCTGTTATTTGCTCGTCATTCATTTTTCAAAACTCTGAGGCTATTGGTTCATGTTCTGCGCTGGTATCTCGCGCAAACTTTAATGCTAAACGTCTATGATCGCTTCCCAGGCTATTTTTTCCATTTTAGTCTATTATCATTTGGTCTAGTTGTTCGTAGACCATTTCTGAGACTAAGGCGTAGTCGATACATGACTGCCTGTTTCCGCATTGCCACGTTACCTGTCCATGACACTTATTCTCCCTGTTAACTACTATAAGGTTCTGTTCATCACACAGATCCAGCACTAGAGAGCCGTTGTAATCATTATATCCGTCTAAATCATCCATGTGTGCGTTCATATCTCCCACTAATATCACCTGGCCCGATTTACTGAACTCATTAATATCGCTTCTAATGCAATCAACCAATTCCTTATTTTTTTCTCTACTATCACTACCTGTCCATAGGTAATTAAGCTACTCCCACCCACGTCTTTTTACCTTGCCATGTGCCGCTAATCCATAAATGCTCTTTACATGTCTCGTTTACCCTTCGCCACTTCAGACCTCGCCTAATTAGTACGCCTACGCCTCCGCCTTTCCTTGACCCGCTCATTCTGTTGCACCCTTCCCATACAAAATTGTCAAGAACAGGCGGCTGCTACAAATCCCCTAGATGCGTTTCGGTCAAAGCGTACACGCTAATCGCTTCATCGTTCAGCTGCGTTTGAATTTCCAGCCATTTTTCCTGCTTGCGACCACCCTGCATGTTAATGTAGCAAGTTTTACTTTCT
The DNA here is from genome assembly GCF_013339745.2 of Dermacentor silvarum. Taxonomy (NCBI): domain Eukaryota; kingdom Metazoa; phylum Arthropoda; class Arachnida; order Ixodida; family Ixodidae; genus Dermacentor; species Dermacentor silvarum. The sequence continues at coordinate 163,101,106 of NC_051160.1, forward strand.
CTATTCTTATCATTTCTGCGTCTTTTCCTGACTCCTGGTCGTCTAATTCTGCCCTTTACTGGTGTTTCGCTAGGTTCAATACTCAATCCTGCTTCCTGATTGCCTGGGGCCCGCCTAAAAAAGCTACAGCTCTTGCCGCGAATCGACATCCGACCGGTGTTGCTACCCTTTCGCTAAAATGTATCCCGTCAACCACGAAAGCGCCTTCGCGGCCTGCTCGGTGCACTTCTCGGTTGATGTCAATGACCGTAAAATTCATTGCTTTAGCTTGAGTTCAAATCTCCCTGTTTACTGCAAGAACTGCCCTTTCAATTTCATAATCCTGCCTTTCAACCTCTGGCACCGTGCACACCGCGATTTGTACTTCCTTTGAAACATTCCACAGGTCGGTGACCCCTTTGGCTATTTGCTTTGTGATCCCTGCTCCTCGTCCGTGCAGTACGTCAATCACTCCACCCATTATCACTACTAGGTGTATCTCCTCCATTGTGTCCCACATGGGTTCCTTGGCCTTCGCTATCACCACTCTAATCGGTTTTCCCGGAAGCGCGCTAACCTGGACTCGTTCGCCTGCAGCTACCCTCTCTGTTATCGCCGGTTCTACTTCACGCATGTTGGAATCCCCAACAAAGACAACTCGACGCTTTTCTTCCCCCTCACCGCCAAAAGCTGCCCCCGAGGTCACAATGCCCACCCCTCCTTTCTTATCCTTGCCCTTGGCTTTTTCTCCCGCGGCCGTGTCAGTGGTATCCCCTTCGTGACTATCACTGACGTTTCCGGCACTGCCTCCCGGCGTGGCGGGTTCGGCTGTCTTAGCTGCACTCGCATCGGAGCCAGCTCCGTTCGCGGTGCTCGCCTCGATGCGTTCACCATTGCTTTGCGGAATGGTGGCCCTCAGCTGCATTTCTGCGTTAGCTAGCTTTTCTTCTACCTCCTTCCTCTGCTTCTGCTCGATTTTAAGTTCCTTTTCTAGCTTTCCAACCCGCTTAGCTAACTTATCCTTGTCTTGCTCTAGGCGGTCTAGCCGCGACCCTAGCACACACATCCTACAGATAAAATCTGCACCATTCGCTTCGCGTGCTGACTTAAACCGCGTTTCTTCCAGCGCGTAGGAACGCTCGCACTCAGAACAACGCACGCGTGGGTTCCCCCTAGTACCAACCATCATCTCGTACTAACAAGGCGTAGATCTGACAAAAAATATTTGTTATTTATTTTTTATTTATACACATACCTCACAGGCTCCAACTAGAGTATTGCGTGAGGGGGGTAAGAGAAACGACATGTAGCGAAAACAGGAGAACATAGCTAACAACAAATCAAACAACTGAAGAAAAGACGCCGTTTAACATCAAGCAAACGAAAAACAACAGCCCTCTGGATAATCAGAAACGAGCATGGGTCATCAAACTCATGGCAAAGAACTGCAAACGCATGTAACCTATAAACTGCTTGCAAGAAGCGAGAATGAGGACAGTTAAGTCACATGGTACAAATGAAACAAACGTGTGCGCATGACTACGGAATCATTATTTTTTAATGTTTCTCTAAATGATTCCACATTATTAATTTCAACAATGTGGCTTGGAAGTTCGTTCCAAGCTGCTAGATTTGTTAAATTCATTTGTGTGGCCAAACACACGTGTGAAACTGTGTGCGTTATATAAGCGGCGAGATGTGCGAAATGGGCGGGAAAGGGGTAATGTAGTTGGGTGTTGACTGTGAGCGATTCTGTGCAGTAAGCAAAGCAGAGCTATCTTTCTTCTAGATTCAAGAGATGGGAGTGATAGTGATTTCTTTATAGCAGTAACGCTAGAATGCCTACTGTAATTCACCTACTTTTATCTAAGCGAGAAGACCAAGAAAGTGAAAAAGCATGAAAAAAATTGATAAAGATTTCTTGGCTAAGCTAACCCTCCTAAAAAAACAAAGGTCGAAATATAAAATAAGAAAACTTATGTCTTTGGCACGCTGCTCCTGCTGCGCTGAAACGGCACCTCGACTCGACACGTCCGCTCCCGTCGGCTTCACTCGTGAGAGCCGATTTTGGTTCGCAGCGCACCTTGCGGGTGTGTGGAATTTACACAGACTCAGAGGTTGGGACCGCAGGGAACTAATCTCGAAGGTTATATTCTGGTGATAAGAAAGCTTACATAGCCCCCAAGATTGCTTCCGTGAGAGTGCTCGTCCCGGAGGCTATATTTCGATTTTTTTTAACGCGTTGCTTGCATGCATCGAGTAGCTTCGTATAAGCTGTACTGCCAGAGAAGCAAGCACACGATGCCACTGTGTGTTTATGCAGACATTTTAAATAAACATGACAAGTGTTGGAAGAGACGAAACATTTTATTTTCAAGTCATATTCTCAGTAAGCACATGCACACTTTTTTTTCGCAACGTTCGATGAACGCAAGCACAGAAAGATGGTTTGACTGAGAAGTGCTAGTCATGCCAATACAGGAGCCATATGCTGAGAATAAATTTCACAAAAGAAATAAACGGCCGATATTATGAAAAACATCACAGAACAGTAAAACTGCAGAATACAGCATTAGCATTAAAGAGGAAAACAACGCTCGTCCTTTGAAGCCTAACCTTTCTTATTAAGTGGTAGTTTCGGGCTGCATAGAAAACAAGGAATGAAGGCTGCTTACTGCATTTGTCAGCCAACCACGCTCTCTCCCTGTCCTGCCGTTGTTACTGCACTCCGCAACACAGCAGTAGTTCCCGTAGTACTTGACTATGGTCGGCATGACCTGAAAAAAAAGTATTGGGTATGTCTTCTCTCCCGCCTTCGCACAAATTTTCACCTACGCACGTCACACGCCCTTTCGCGAAAAGCGTCACGTGCAATTGTCGCAGCTAAAAAAAAGCAACCTTCAGTGCCATGCATGCGCTACTGAGGTCTTTATTCATAATACGTCGTAGCCACAGCTTACAAACATTCTTCACAATTCGCAAATTCTCTCTAATTGTGCTCGTACCAAAGGCTTCAAGCAATCTGCGCACGCCACCAATAACTATCCTAAGCATAACTGCATTCTTTCACACAATTGCACACACGTGCAATGAATTCAGACCACGTATACCGGCGTGTGCCGACTCACTTTCTCGCGCTAAGAAACGCATTTCTTGCAAACGTGCTGCGCAGCATTCCAAATTGCTGTTTCTTACATGATGTGAAGCAATCCACGAACATCACGCACGAAGTGAAGAACACAAAAAAGCTCTCTGCGCCGAACAGCACAATGCGACAAATGTTAACTTACGGCTGAAGTGACAAATACATAAGCAATTTGCAAAGTAATGAAGGAAAAAAAGGTAATGAAAGCCTTCTTACCAAGCAGCAGCCAAGCAGACAGACGTTCTGGCAGACGAACCCAGCAAGGACCACGCAGACGTTATCGCACATCTTTTGTAGCGTCGCCTTGCCTCATCACACCATGGCCGATATTTTGTAGCGATGCGTTATGCTTTATTCTATATACTAGTCTTATCATCCACCGCTCACGGCCGGCTGATCCCGTTGATGACGTCTGCGTCTACAGCCACATAGACAAGTAAACGTATAGTGCACTAGAAAAGTGACTACAGTAAATAACTAGTACGCGCGTTTACTTGGAGACAGGGAGTGTTGTATTGCCCTCTAGCGGGCGGCATGAAGCTGCGTAGCTCGGCCGCTTTTAGGCTGGAGTGGCCACTCTTGTAATCCGTATGTTACTCTATGGATACCTATCGGCGGTACTATGCAACTTCAAGGCAGAAAATGTGTTTATCTAATGTTGCTATAGCAACCGGCGCTTCGCGGGAAACCTTAATTCAATGATGGGCGCTTTTACTGCTACGGATTACTCGTCTCTATGTGGCATGCGTGGCTCTAAGGCATGCAGCAGGCACGGTCTCTCTGCTTCTTTATGGGAAACATGCTGGCATTAGAAGCTGGTTCTCGCGCTTCCTGCCAACTTACTATTTGTTCGCGTGTAACAAACACGTGCTTGATCCGAAGCTTTTTCAAAATTTCGTGTTTTGCGGTTCTATTTCTTAAGCAATTTGGTTTACGCGCACTCGCTGACGGTACTCGGTGCTCTGGCATCGGCGATCTCCCTGCGGGGACTCCGAGTGCACTTACAGGGAGGGGGACACGCGTGCTTTTGATTGGCAGCAAAGCAGAACTTTGAACGAGAGCGCGTGACTGTTCGTAAGCGAGAAGCATTGCTCCTCTGTTGCGAAGCAACCACTTACGGTACCGGGACCAATTGCTGTGCGTACATCAATTAGGTACCGTTTCGTGTTGTCCCGAATTCCATTTTTGTGGTTTGAATGGTTAATAGATGGCGAAAAGTTCAGCACTGTGGGGAGAACAGGGGGGCGAACAACGTGATGTGCAAGGTGGTCCAGCAAAATTTGTGCGGGAGAAGACGGAAAAATGCAGGAAATTCCATCTTCCGAAAGAACACTTCCTTTTGGCACGTCTAGCAGGAGCTCTCCTCCTAGCTCTGAGAAGTATCTTTTCTTCAAAATCATATAATCTGTGAAATGTTTGCTGCAAACTACATCCTTTGTGCTGCGCGTACTGTCCTTCCAAGGGATCGCTTGAGCCCAGGCTTTGAGGCGCTCTGGATCAGAAGGAACATCGAACGAAATTTATTTTTCTTTGCAGGTCTGGTAACCTAACTTGCAACCTCTAACGATGCAATTCCTGCCCATCGTGGCTTGCTGTGTAGTCCTGTTGTTTCGTCAGATTTTGCACATGGCTTCTCACCACTTAGAGTTCATTTTGCAGACGGCAATGTTCAAAATATGTTGATTTCCTGGTCAGCGAGCGCGGCTCAGCACGCAAGCAACTAACAATGTGACGGAAGGCGAGCGAAGAACAGCTACAAAGATTTCAACAGCACACAATCCGAGTGCCTGTAAGCATTTCTTCAGGCGGATTCACACGACGGGTTAGACCACTTAATCAGAGACATGGCTGAGCTTCAACAAATAATGCCGTGAGCCTTTCGTCAGCGGCTTCCTTTTGTGAGACGTGATTCGGATGCACTGAGCCACGTCACGCTAGTCCGAAGACTAAATCGGCGATCCGTCCCGTCCTGTGAATCGTGTCTTACGAGTTTGAACGCCGCTTGGCGCGTTTTGATTTGGCCTCGTCACGGTTGGCCTTACCGAGGCGCATTTAGAACGCAGGCAAAAGTTTGCGCGAATAACACAAGCAACCAGAGATGGCGCCACCGTATCTGCTCCGTCTAGGTAAAGCCCCTCTATATAAAAAGTAGCGACACTCTCCTCCTCCGCCTTCCCTCCTCCTCGTTTCTCCTTTCTTTCGCGCTCCTTTCTCGACCATGGCGCCGCCTACACCGTTTGAGACAAGTTAACTTGTTTATCTCTCACCTTTGACCGCTTTCACAAAGTGGACTCGCAGGGAACGAGATCACCAACGAGGTCGCCCGAGGACTCACACACCGGGCCCCAGCGCAGGCAGACTACTCCCTGTCCAAAAAGCGAGACTTGACCACATGCAGAGAAATTCTACAACACTATAGAATGGGCAGGAGAACCCTCCCCCCCCCCCCCCCCCCCATAGATCTCTCACAAAGAAGGAAGAAGTAATCTGGCGAAAACTGCAGACAGGTACCTTCTCAAACCCGTATATCCTACACAAATGGCATCCTGAGGTGCACTCTTCGAAATGCAAAAACTGTGAAGGCATAGCGACCCTAAATCACATGCTCTGGGCTTGCCCAGCGCTAAACTGTCTACATGGAAACAAAAAGTCATGGGAATCCTCCCTCCATAGCCAGGAAGAACAAGCCCAAAGACAAGCCATCTGTCAAGCCCAGGCCGCCGCCGGAAGCCAACTGATTCCGGCCGACGTCTAAGGGGGAGGTAGACGGTGAAAGGGGGAGCTGCGTCTCACCCCGATCACCCACACTCTCTGACGAGTGCAAATAAAGTGCTTTCACTCTCTCTCTCTCTCATCGGCTAACAAATGTTAAACGTAATCGCTCGGCGCAGGACGCGCCTGCATGTATCGGAGGTTTCTCGAACGTTATCGATGCATCTATCCGTTGTCTGTTGTCACCGACGCTTATGTAATCTGATTGTTTGAGTGTCCCGAATTGTGTAGTACTTTCTGGAAGACACGCGGGCACCAGGGATTACTGTCGAACCTTCGATGACTCATGTATAAAAGCCGGCGCGTTTCGCCGCTGATCAGATTTCGACGATCGCCGACTGTGTTCGCCGCTATCGTTGTGCTCCTGGCCAGTCAGTAGACGCTTCTCGGGCAAAAATGGCGATGGAGCGCGATCGTAAACAAACGCAGGCAGCGCGCGGTGGCGCGACGGCCCACGTGATGCCATTAGCCCAATACCGACGCGGCGTCCGCCTCGGACAGCGCGTGCGAGGAGGCGGCAGCATTCTTCAAAGCGTGTCGCTACTTTTATTGCGATAGCAATTATATGGACACTTCAAGCAGATTTCTGCTGTCGCCGTCGCCGTGAGGTTCCGTATAAAGTCAAAGGCGATAAAATCGTCGCCGTGCGCCGTTTGTGCGAGTTTGTGCACGCGTCGGACGCGCGCTATCACGGAGAGCCAACGCACGGCGGAAAGCAAACGCGACTTCCGTGGCGCGAAACGCCGTGGCGGTATGAGAGGGAGGGAGGGGGGGGGGGGGGCGACGCTGTGCTGCGGCACCAAATTCGTATGTTTCAAACGGGGACAAGGGGAACTGGCGACACAATCTCCCACGCAAAAGGAGCAAAGCGGGAAGGCAGCACGGGAGGGAGGGGGGGGGGGGATTTTACTATACCAACAAGGCATTTTTACCGCAAATTTAACACCGCTTATTTCAAAATTCGTTGCGTGTCTACGCGTCTTGTGAAATCACTGGCTATGACTAAATATGTAAATATCGTATTCTGGGGTTTTACGTGCCAAAATACGATATAACTAAAGTGCACGCCGTATGGTGGAGGGTGGAACTTGACTCCAGATCAAGTTTGACCACGCAGAGTTCTTTAACGTGGATCAAGTGCACGGTAAGCGGGAATGTCTGCACGTCACACCCATGCGGCCGACAAGGGCGGGATTTGATCCTACACCCTCGGGTTTAGCACTAGCTTCGGTACGTATATTGCAATATGATCGCCTGGGATCACTACTGCCTTAAAGCACGCCTATAGGGCAGGCGTTTCGTTTGTAAGGTATGAAACCGCGTCTTTGTGCATCCTAGCATGAACAGAGTGGTGGAAACAAAATCTTCGGCGTCGCTTACCACACCATAGGGAATACAAAACAAAAAACCGAATAGCCGGTCTTACACAATCATGTTTACTTCTGTGTCCGTTTTATCAACGTTTTCTGCGTAAATATATAAGATGACTGTTCGAAATAGAAATTGTAGTGTTGAATATTAAAATTAAATACCATTACGGGACGTCCGCATTTCATTCATAGAGTTTTTCTGATGAGAATGAAGCGAAAAGAGCGCGATCGTATACCATATTTTGATGCATTAATTTTTGTTTTTCAGGTTGCTCTTACTGTGATGCAAGTGAAGGTACGTGAAATATCGGCACAGAAATCTCTTCGTAATATTTGCATTGTTTTCCATTGAGCCACGCTCAGTGCTGTTCTCGTCAACAATGCGCTGTTCTAGACTCCTTGGGTAAGTGTTGTGCACGCACCGAAGAGTTCATTCGTTATTTTGCATTCGAAAACTGCAGTTTCGCACAAAGTGCGAAGAATTGACTGCCACAGCTTGCACAATCATGGATGCCAATCACTTTATTATCCTTTTTTATTATCCTTTAATTAAATGTCTTCTTTTTTTTCTCGTAAGTGCTATATTACTTAGCACACAGTCCTTAACCACCACCTTCAGCCTGGTGGTTAATCGCAGGACATTATACAGATTATTTCGCGAAAAGCAGCGAATATGGTCTGGAGGAAGAGTCCTGAAGCCTCCTGCTCTGTTCAGAGAGAATGGGTAGAGGAGAAAAGAGCGGGAGGAGGAATGATGATGAAGATATGAGGATGCAATCCTATATGCACGTTCTAACTCCCGTACGGCGTCATGCAGCCGTTCGTTTTCTGGAATGCCGATATGGCCCGGAATCCAATGCAAAGGGATTTAATGACCAAATACTAGCAACTCACGTGGCCGTGTCCTGGTGTTTTTACTATCCGGCTCTTGGTCTTGTGGAGCCCATAGGCCTTGACGGCCTCTTGAGGGTCCGTGTACATTTCCTGAATAACGTGGCTGTTTAAGCGTGTTGGTAAGACAAGACAAAAACTTCAAGTGCCCAACCAGACGAGAGCGGTGAAAGAAGACTGAGACACACGAGCGCTAATTTGCAACAATTTATTGAGACCCGCGAAAAGCGGAATATAAAGGCTTTTTGTGGCCGAACATCACGCAAGCTCAGCTAGCAAAACAATCAGTGACGCCGCAATTATTGTAATTCCTTCGAAGTTAAAGCAATCGACGGCTTGGACACACAGATATTCCCTAAACTATCACTTATCTCTGCCTCGGTAATTTCAGGCGTCAGTTGGCAGCTGCTTCTCGTGAAGATGGTGCAATCTTGATAGATTGGCTCAAGTTACAGTGATTTATCAGCGTCGCCTCGGAGATTCAGTCCTTCTGGGAGCAGTTCTAGCAGACGATACACGGAAACGACGCCTTCCCCAATGCCGATAAGTTTCTGTACTTGCGATCGGCACTTCCTAGAAAAGAAGCAGTGACCGGAATTAATGGAGTCGAGCGAATTACACCATTGGCATCGAACTTTCAAAATAGCGTTTCGGGTAACGAGATGCACTGATCCAGGAACACTTGACTGAGTTGCTCGATTTGCCACTGGTACAGAACGAAAGGAAGCCTATCGGCCTGCGTCGGCTCGGCGTCGGCTCTGTGACCACTTGCAACGCACCATCACTGCTCTCACGGCACTCGGAGTGAAAACGAACAGTTTCGGCACCCGGCTCTGCTCCGCACTCCTCCGAATGCTACCAGCCAATCTTGTTGCCGGACACCATAAAGGACTTGCCACTGACAGCAAATAAGACGGGCTCAGCATCAAGAGTTTGCAAGCTTTTCCAAAAACCGAAGTAGGGTACAAGGAAAAGACACTGCACACTGGTCATCGGGAAGCGAGAGGATCAAGCCCTAAACATCGAGACAAAGAAAAGAGCACATCTCAAAAAGAGTCAGCAACTTCTCTTTAATTGCCAGGTAATTCCAAGCAGTCCGATCAGTGTGCATTCTGTGCTGCTTCGAATCATGCTACTCACGAGTGTCAGGCGCAGATTTCACTGGATGAAAAGAAAGGACTCATTGTGGCTGGTCGCCGCCTCGGGTGCTGCATGAAAGGGCAGGCTTCAAGGGAATGCCGCAACAAAAGAATAAAATGCAAGGTACGTGGCTCCGATGTGTGACCTCACATGGAAGCCAGACACGAACAGAGCCACATAGTCGCACTCTTTCTACAGAAAATTAATCTAAGGGTGCCGGCTGTGATGCTCCAAATCGCTCAAGTATGGGCAAAAAGACAAAGGTGGGCTTTCACCCATCTCCTCTTTGACGGAGGTAACCAGCGAAGCTTTGTCACCAAATACCTTTCACGCGAGCATCTAGAGGTAATAGGTGAAGAGCACATCAAAATCTACCCCTTTGGAGGAGCAGGAAACATTATTAAAGTGCATAAGAGTAATCATTTGGCTAAGAAGTCAATATGACCGTAAAGTGAACTCTATCGAAGCTCTGGAAATACTGGAGACCTGCTCCGGTCGGCTTCATGTTCCTGAGGACATCCTGGATAAGGCACAAGCAAACATAGATGAACTAGCGGATGTCACTGTGGCACCAGCCCATTTGACGAGAAGCGGGATTCATGTTCTTGTCGTTGTTGACTACTACTGGACTTTGGTGTGTGGTGAAGTCAAGAAGCTGCAAGATGCACTAGCAGCGGAAACACCGAATTTGGTTGCACACTCCAAGGAGCGACTGCCAGTAGTAGCTCAGCTGCCTCCTGCTCAACTGTGGCAGTGCTTCGTGCCGGAGTGTTCGCTGACACACCCAACTTGTCCATAGACCTTAAATCCTTCTCGAAACTTAAGAGTATGGGAATTGTCGACTGTTGTGCCCAAACGAACGAAGAAAGCAAGGAAATTATCAGCATATTTCCTACAGATATCAAAAAAGTGGGCTAGGGCTATGAGGTAGCACTACCCTTTAAACCCGTGAATATTCAACTCACCGACAACAAAGCGGTTGCAAAGAAGCGTTTTACTAGCCTCATGAAGAAGTGAATGAAATATGAGGCGATAGTGATAAAAATGGCGGGGCAATACGTCAGCACCTGGGACAAGGGTTCGCGGATCGACTTCCATTGGAAGAAATCAGCGATACAAGCAGAGTGTACAACGTGGCTCATCGTGCTGTCTTAAGGCCTGGCAGCCTTTCGATCAAGATTAGAGTCGTATTTGACGCATCTCCTCGCGACGCAGGTTGTACATTTCTAAACGAAGACTTCGAACCAGGACCGAACGTGAGCTTGAATTTACTGAATGTGTTGCTGAACTTCCGAAGTCATCGTATTAGATTAAGTGTAGATGTTTAGAAGGCATTTCTGCTAAATTTAGTGCAACCGGCAGATCATTTTTAAACACCCTCCATCAAATGATAACCCAGACCCTCCGATGGAAGTATGGAGAATGACACGAGTGCGTACCAAGCAGTTCGTTCCACCTCCGCATTCCGCCACCATGTGTCCACGACAGGAGATTATCCTGAAATAAGAAAAAACCATCAGCGAGAGCCTTTACGTGGACGGCTTCGGAACAGGAGCGAACAAAGGGGAGGAAGATGCAGACTTCTACCGAGGGGCACTATACCTCATTAACCTAGTATGCGTGACACTGCGCAAATGAAACTGAAACTCCAAGAAGCTGCAACAACGTTTCAACGAGGAAGGAACCGGATGCGCCCTGAGCTGCGTGGAATATCGAACAGCGAGTGTCTCATGGGTCCTTAGACTTGCATTGGATAAGGACAGAGATCCTTTGGTATTTTCCATAGATGCCCTCTCAGATTTCCTAGACCAAAACAGCAACACGAAACGATTCATCCTTCAGGCATCGGCTCGATTATATTGCCACCTGTAGGTAGTGGGTCGAGGACAATGGTGGGTCGAGCCCAAAAGAACAAAGTAGACAGTGCGAGTTTTTCCTGCTCGAGAGCCAGCCCGAGGGACGCGTTTTCCAGGAGCCAGCTGCTCTACGGTTTATTAAACCCCCAAGAGTACTTCTGAAGGCTCGTGACAACATGTATGACTCGCTTAGTCTCATTTCTCTTGTCGCTGTGACAACCACGTTGATATTCCAAACATTAGAAATTGGGTATCGAGTGGGGCTCCCCTCTGCCTAAAGAACTCTACGTATCTTGGCCACAATGACACACCCGGCTACACCATCTAATGGCCATAACCGTATCAATACGGTACGGTAACTTGTCCAACGATAGCTTTTCCAGCCCTAAAGCTTACTGTGCCTTTGTGTATTTGCGCATCTCTGGCGTCAAGGAAGCGAAGGTGACTCTGGTCCTCTCGAAGTCCCGAGTAGCAGCGATTAAGAAACTTTCTCTTCCAAGACTGGAATAGATGAGCATGATGATAGCTGCTCGACTGAGAGAGTATTTGGAACGATCACTCAACCTCCCAATAGCCAAATGGTATATGTGGGCAGATTCATCTATTGTGCTGTATTGGACGCGAGGTTCCGTACAACAATGGAAGCCCTTTGTCACGAATAGAGTTAGAAATTCGGCAGTGAACCGATCGAGATATCTGAAATCACTGCCCTGGGACCGCAAATCCCCGCTGACCTTTTGACTAGGGGAGTCACCCCTAATGCACTGAAGTAGAGCTCGGTTCGGCTAAATGGACCTGCCAGCTTGCCTTTCACATCCATCTGTTTGCTGACCATGTCATGAAAGCATCGCTGACATGACCATCGCTGAGGAGGAGAGAAGAACACTTCGTGTGGTTCGAGTTACACTAAAGTGGTTCGAGTTACAGCCTCGGTACTACACAATTTTTCCACAACGCCAAGTACCCCACACAGAACTATAGGAAGAACCTCTTACGAGAGAGAAAATTCAAAAGGTACACACTTGATTGATTGTTAAAGCACAACTCAAGGTCTTCCAATGAGAACTCTAGTGTCTTCGCCACTCAAAATGCATGCCGACGGATCCATCGAAACGTGACCTTAGCGTCACCTGCGCCGGCGAGGGAGTGCTAAGAGTGGGAAGAAGGCTCAATGCAGCCGGGTCCTACAACTTTAAGCATCCCATTATCCTCCCGTCACCCCATCACAGAGCTAACAATCACCGCAACCCACCGCCACCTCCTGGATGCTGGTGCTCTGGAGACTTGTACCAAACTGAGGGAACAGTACTTGATTGTGCGAGGAAGGCAACAGTGAGAGAGTCTCTCAAGAAATGTGTTACATGCAACCGTTTTTAAAGGCCGTGCTGCTACAGAGCCAGTCGCTCCTCACTTCGTGCGAGGGGGACACATACACCACCGTTTGGTGTTACAGGTGTAGACTTCGCTTTACCACTGAACACAACTAATCAAGGAAATAAGAGTAAGTCATACACCCTCATTTTCACATGTGTACTCCTGTGAACTCGCTCGCCAACGAACATCTTTATCGAAATAAACGTTAGTTGTGTTGCTCACCTCAAATGAAGCATTCGGTTATTATTTGACCTACCGCAATTTTATTAGTACAGATGCCGTTGTTTTGTTTAGGCTGTGGCTTAAGGTACGTTACGCGATAGCGTTTAGGGCCCACGCCGGCAACCGGCGTGTGATCGCGGGTGGCAGAGAAAATCATCCAACCACATCCACCGCACAGGCCCTCCATGTGGTGCAACGTCTTGGTGAACAAAAATTTAATTTCTCACAGTAAGACTTTACCTTTCGGCGTCAGATTCGCCGTCGGATTGTAATTTCAATGTACGAGAAAACCTAATTCTGCTACGAGGAAACTCAAACATTTCTACCAGACCTGCGCGCGTCGAGTAAATATCAAAAAATTAATAAATAATAAAAAAAGTGCTAGGGCCTTAACCTTTTAATATAAGACCACTTATATTGCCGCTCAAGAAACATCTTTCCAGCAATGCATCTCAGTTTAAATGTGAAGCCGACTTTACGGGGATCGGTGTAAGCTTGGTCTTTTAAGCTGACTTTCCCACGTTCAGTGTTGCAGTGAATGAAGTCTACTTGCTGTATGCGAACGATGCGATGCGAACGGGTCCCGATAACGCTATCGCGTTCTACTCTTAAAGCCGAAGCTTAAGCTCCTCCAAGTTTCTTTTCAGGTACAGTCGCGTTCATAAATTTGGAGACCATTCGAGTCCGTGGTGATGATGATGATGATGATGATGATGATGATGATTTATTGGCATCCCCTTTGAAACGGGGCGGCGACAAATAGTCACCTAGCCTGCTTGATTTAATCAGGTATACTATACCTGTTCTTTATCTAGAATTTTTGTATACCTCTCATTATTTTTATTTTTCAAAAATTTACCTTGTACCGCTGCTTATGATTTTAAGAGATCAGGTCGTATCCATCTTTTCCCTGCTTTTTTTCCACCAGTACTCTAATCGTCTCTTGCTGATCTCTACGGCTGATCTGTTTATGTTTCCTTCCACTTTAAACCCAAGCGCTTCTGAGAGTTGCACGTTAGCTACGGTTCTCGCTGGGTGGATCCCGTCGCATTCCATTAGGATGTGCTGAGTGGTCTCTGGATCTTTATTGCAGCATACACATGTCTCATCTAGTTCCGAATATTTGTTGCGATATGTTTTCGTCCTTAGGCAACCGGCTCGAGCCTCAAATAGCAAGGCACTGCCCTTTGTGTTATCGTACAGATTTTCCCTTCTAATTTCTTTCTTCTCATTCTTGTAAATCTCCATTGTTCTTTTCGTTTCCATTCCTTGCATCCAATTCACGGTCTCTATTTCTCTCACTTTCTTTCTGATGACCCCTGGTTGTCTATTTACAGTTTCGATTATCCTGTACTTGGTTGCCAACTTCCTTGACCTCTTCCTCCATTCTGTGTCCACGCTTTTCATGTAGAGATACTTGTGCACTTTAGCCGCCCATTTATTTTCATCCATGTTCCTGAGCCTTTCTTCAAAACTAATTTTGCTTTGTGCTTCTCTGTCTTCAAAAGAGGCCCAACCCATGTCACCCTGCACTGCCTCATTTGTTGTATTACCGTGTGCTCCCAAAGCCAACCGGCCTACTGATCTTTGGTTAACTTCCAAACCCGCCAATATATCCGATTTTAAGCATATAATGGCATTTGCGAATGTTAGCGCTGGCACCATTACTCCTTTCCAGATTCCACGCACCACCTCATACTTATTGTGGCGCCACAGTGCTCTGTGTTTCATTATTGCTGCCCCCCCCCCCCCCCCGGATTCCGCTTCCCCTTTATTTTCAGATTATCTTGGTGGTTGCTTGAGTAATTCTTTCCTTCGTTTATGTGTACGCCGAGGTACTTATATTGCTTCACTATGGGTATTACTTGCTGTTGAATTGACACCACGAAGTTACTCGTGTGTTCATTAAAGATCATAATCCCTTATTTCTCTGTGCTAAACTTAAGGCCTAGATTTGTCGCTGCGTTCCCACAGATACTCGCAAGTATCTGTAAATCTGTTTTATTGTCCGCTAGTAGCACAATGTCGTCTGCGTACATCAGTCCAGGGACCTTCTGTTGCACCATTTGTCCATTACGCATGTAGGATAAATCAAAACATAATTCGCTGTTTCCAGTCGTCTTTCTATGCCCTTGACGTAACGCGTGAACAACAATGGTGACAGAGGGCATCCTTGCTTCAATCCTTGGTGAATTCCCACCATTTCATTCCCTTTTCGGCCTTCCCATGCCACTTGTACTTGGTTGTCTCGATATATCTCCCTCAGCAGCTCCACGAAATCGTCATCTATGCCTTCGTATCGAAGAATATCCCACAACAATTCCCTGTCTACGTTGTCATAAGCTCCTTTAATATCTAGAAATGCTATCCATAAAGGTCTTTTCTGAGCTACTGAAATCTCTATGCACTGAGTTAGTACAAACATATTGTCTTCTAAGCGTCTGCCTGGCCTGAACCCATTCTTTAGTTCCCCCAATACACCGTTTTCCTCCACCCACTTCGACAGTTCTAATTTTATGGCTTGCATTGCCATTCTATATATCACCGACGTTACTGTAACTGGCCTGTACGAGCTCGTCTTATCCTTATCTCCTTTGCCTTTGTAGATGAGATTCATCTTGCTTTCACGCCATCCAACGGGAATATTCTTTGTTCTAATCACTTGCTCTATGGCATTAGTCAGCAGTGCCTTGCTTTTTGGACCGAGGTTTTTGATTAGCTGTATTGGGATTTCATCGGGTCCTGCTGCCGTGTTGTTAGGGACATTTTCTGTTGCCTTTTTCCAATAAAAGCTTTCTATGCTAAATTTTGATCTCTCAGGCCTCTCTGTTGTTGTTGTTGGATCTGTTGTCTGAACTACGCTTTTCTCGTGCCGAAGTTATGCCTGATAACGTCTGTGATGTACCGCAGCGCATCATCGCCTTCATAGATGTTACCGTCTTCATCCCTTATAGCCGTTTACGAGCTTCTAGTTGGAGCTTCGAGTGCTTTTATATGGTTCCAGAATCTTTTTGGGGCGCCTTTGTCTCTTTTGTGAATGTTATGCACCCAACGTTCACTTGAGCATTTAATTTTCTCTAGCACGAGCTCACTCGCAACCCTTTTCTTTTCTCGGTATGTATTCCATCTAAGGAGCACCTCTTCTTCTTGTAATCCCAACTTTTTGGCTTCTCGATGAACCCTAGATGCCTCTTTACGCTCTTGTATAGCTTGTTTAATTTCCTTGTTCCACCACTTACGTGGTTTCCTCTTTCCAATCCAACAATTGTTTAGCCGTGTCCGCCTTATTTCATGCTGCATAACCTTCACCAGTTCCTTATATTCCCAGACTGCTGTAGGAAAAGCCTCAATTTTCTTCTCTATGTTGTTTGCGATCTCTGTTATTTGCTCATCATTTATTTTTAAAAACTCTGATGCTATTGGTTCATGTTCTGCGCTGGTATCTCGCCCAAACTTTAATGCTAAACGTCTATGATCGCTTCCCAGGCAATTTTTTTCCATTTTCGTCTATTATCATTTGGTCTAGTTGTTCGTAGACCATTTCTGAGACTAAGGCGTAGTCGATACATGACTGCCTGTTTCCGCATTGCCACGTTACCTGTCCATGACACTTATTCTCCCTGTTAACTACTATAAGGTTCTGTTCATCACACAAATCCAGCACTAGGGAGCCGTTGTAATCAGTATATCCGTCTAAATCGTCCATGTGCGCGTTCATATCTCCCACTAATATCACCTGGCCCGAGTTACTGAACTCATTAATATCGCTTCTAATGCAATCGACCAATTCCTTATTTTTTTTCTCTGCTATCACTACCTGTCCATAGGTAAGCTACTCCCAGCCACGTCTTTTTACCTTGCCATGTACCACTAATCCATAAATGCTCTTTACATGCCTCGTTTACCCTTTGCCACTTCAGACCTCGCCTAATTAGTACGCCTACGCCTCCGCCTTTCCTTGACCCGGTCATTCTGTTGCACCCTTCCCATACAAAGTTGTCAATAACAGGCGGCTACTCCAAATCTCGTAGATGCGTTTCGGTCAAGGCGTACACGCTAATCGCTTCATCATTCAATTGCGTTTGAATTCCCCGCCATTTTTCCTGCTTGCGACCACCCTGCATGTTAATGTAGCAAATTTTACCTTCTCTATTCTTATCATTTCTGCGTCTTTTCCTGACTCCTGGTCGCCTAATCCTGCCCTTTACTGGTGTTTCGCTATGTTCAATACTCAATCCTGCTTCCTGATTGCCTGGGGCCCGCCTAAAAAAGCTACAGCTCGTGCCGCGAATCGACGTCCGACCGGTGTTGCTACACTTTCACTAAAATGTATCCCGTCACGCACAAAAGCGCCTTCGCGGCCTGCTCGGTGCACTTCTCGGTTGATGTCAATGACCATAAAATTCATTGCTTTAGCTAGAGTCCAAATATCCCTGTTTACTGCAAGAACTGCCCTTTCAATTTCATAACCCTGCCTTTCAACCTCTGGCACCGTGCACACCGCGAGTTGTACTTCATTTGAAACATTCCACAGGTCGGTGACCCCTTTGGCTATTTGCTTTGTGATCCCTGCTCCTCGTCCGTTCAGTACGTCAATCACTCCGCCCATTATCACCACTAGGTGTCTCTCCTCCATTGTGTCCCACATGCGTTCCATGGCCTTCGCTATCACCTCTCTAATCGGCCTTTCCGGAAGCGCGCTAACCTGGACTCGTTCGTCTGTCCCTACCCTCTCTGCTATCGCCGGTTCTACTTTACGCATGTTGGAATCCCCAACAAAGACAACTCGACGCTTTTGTTCCCCCTCACCGCCGAAAGCTGCCACCGAAGTCACAATGCCCTCCCCTCCTTTCTTATCCTTGCCCTTGGCTTTGTTTTCTTCCCCGGCCGCGTCAGTGGTATCCCCTTCGTGACTATCACTGACGTTTCCGCCACTGCTTCCCGGGGTGGCGGGTTCGGCTGTCTCTGCACTCGCATCGGAGCCAGCTCCGTTCGCGGTGCTCGCCTCGATGCGTTCATCATATTTTCGTCAGACCTCCCTGGTGGGTTAACCCGCCGAGAGGAGGTTACGTTACGGAGGCTACGTGTCGGGGTCGCACTCACCCCGTCTGTGACCGCTCTCTGGGCACAACAGTACCACGGTCCCTATGATACATCGTGCCCATTTTGTGACACTACGATTCAAAATGTGACAGTGACACACCTATTATGGACGTGCTCAGGACTTCACCTAAGCCGTCTCCGCCACCTACGGGCAACAGGCCTTCGGCCTGGCCGCCCACCCGACCTTGAACGTTGGATTCATGGACCGTATCATCGTTCACTTCTGGATTTTTTACATGAATCAAGTCTGTTCGTGTATTTTTGACATGCTTTGTATTATGCCTAAGGGCATGCTTTCGAAATAAAATAAAAAAAACTGGCTTGCGTCGAACGCTAGCGCGCGCCGCCCCGGTTGTTGTGGTTTCGGACGGCGTGGTGCGTGGATCGCTGATTGCGTTGCTTCTAGCGTTATCTTATTAGGGTTCTAACGCACCGTTACGCCTTGCGAGGCGGTGCCATACGAGCGGCGGCGAACCATACGAGCGGTGGCGAAGCTTTCTTTTTTGTGTGTGTGTGTATGCCGTGAATCCTTCACCGCCGTAAACAGCACGCACGGCGCTGTCGATTATGCTTGCATGGTATTTTCATCGTGTTCCGCGCAAGTTGTTCGCGAAGTTGTAGACGCACATCGCGGTGCATCTTCGGTTCATCTTTGTCTAGTGGTATCCCTTTTCACATCGCTCGCGTATATGCGGTGATATATTTTTTCTGCAGTTATATAGCGAAGGCGTCGCAGCTAGCCCACGTTCTCTCCGTCTATCCGCCGCATGCTTGGGTGGAAGCTCGAAACTGCCGTTGATGTTAAAGGAATGCACTGAGATGAGTAGTGGCCACACGTATATTAGGTTAATTATTGCTCTCATGATAAAGCTTTTTGATGGTCACAGGTGGCGTGCATTTTCATGCGCCAGCCCAACGCCTCGTTGGCCAGCCGCAGCATCCAGCTCCTTCAGCACAGGAGCAGAATTGAAAGGAGCACTATCAACCGAAACAACCTTTCTGAAATCGAATTAAAGCATGTCGATCGGCACGAAATTTTACGCGTAATGACCTACCCGCTTTTTCGTGTCTTGTCAAATGACTTCAAATGTCGCCGGTGGCCGACCTCCTCGAGGCATCCTCGAGCGATCGCTTTTGCGCGATTATTTACGTGCGATTTTGCGTCTTGGCATCGGACTCGTCACAGGCCGTTTGTTACGCTGTGCAAAGTGGGATGCCCAGTCGCGCGAACTCTCGGAAAAGTGTTTTTCCGAATACAGCTGTATATTTTCACGGTAGCAACGCAGAAATGGGCCGACTACGCCGCGCGCCGGTCGCTGCCATGTTGGTAGCTTGTTTACATTTATCCCGCGGCCAGCGCTGTCCCGGCGTTCGATTTTGCAAACTTCGGGCAGCTCCGGGTTGTCTTGGGATCCCAGCTCACGTGACTTCCTATCACAACCGGAACTAGCTGGCTGCCGTCTGGCTGCAAGCGGGCTGCCAGAACTCCGAAAATCGAAGAAGCCCATTGCTTTGCAGAATGGTGGCGCTCAGCTGGATTTCTGCGTTAGCTAGCTTTTCTTCTGCCTCCTTCCTCTGCTTCTGCTCGATTTTAAGTTCCTTTTCTAGCTTTCCAACCCGCTTATCTAACTTATCCTTGTCTTGCTCTAGGCGGTCTAGCCGCGACCCTAGCACACACATCCTACAGATAAAATCTGCACCATTCGCTTCGCGTGCTGACTTAAACCGCGTTTCTTCCAGCGCGTAGGAACGCTCGCACTCAGAACAACGCACGCGTGGGTTCCCCCTAGTACCAACCATCATCTCGTACTAACAAGGCGTAGATGTGGCAAAAAAAAAATTTCTTTACCTACTTTTATCTAAGCGAGAAGACCAAGAAAGTGAAAAAGTATTAAAATAATTTATAAAGATTGCTTGGCTAAGCTAACCCTCCTAAAAAAACCAAAAAGTGAAATATAAATAACAACACGTATCTCTTTGGCACGCTGCTCCTGCTGCGCTGAAATGGCACCTCAACTCGACACGTCCGCTCCCGTCGGCTTCACTCGTGAGAGTCGCTGCTCCCGCCACAGCGCCACCTGCTGCTCCCACCGTGTGCATGCGCGCACCGTGGCCGTGTAGGGCGCCTATGTAGGCACCCTATGGCCGTGTGGCCGTGTAGGCACCCTATGGCCGTGTGCATGCGCGCGCCGCCTGGCGGCTCGGTGCCTTCTGTTGAGAGTGTCGCTGTGCGCACATGGTGCGCATGCGCGTCCATCCTGTCTCGCTGGCCTGCTCGGTCGCTGCAGACCCGCGAGCGCGCCGTTCACCGGTATTTGTGGCCGCGGCCGCCAGTAGTGGTTGTTCGCGAAGAAGCGGCGCGGCATCTTCGATCCCCTTGGTCTGATCTCGGCGCTGTTTTTCAACTACGGAAACGCTGCTTTTCCCGCTTCTGCCACGGCTGTCTGGCCAGTACCACGGTGTATACTCATTAGGTGAGGGCACTCGCGACAGGCGATCGACCAGATAAAGTAGCCACGGCGCGCATCGATGGACGCGGATACCTATCGATGGGACGACGCAATTTCAGCTAAAACGCAGGCGGGAGCTTGCGCGGCCAAGCAACGCGCGCACAGCCAACAGAGAACGGCGTCTGCACGCGACGTCGCGTCGCCGTCTCTGCTCATCTGCCCCGTCATGACGATACCCGTCGATAGGTATCCGCTTCCATCGATGCGCGCCGTGGATACTTTATCTAGCAGCTCTTGGGTACTGCGGCGAGCGTCGGTGTCGGCGTCCTGCCTTAGCGGACGAGCCCAGCGAAAGATGAGAGTGAACGCGGAGCACAGCGGTGTATAAAAATAGCGGCGAGTCCGAAGAGACCGTGATGAGGAGGGTGCAGCCGAACATGAGGTGGAAAGTGAAGGAACGTATGGCGAAAGCGTGAGAAGAAAAGCGTAGTGCCGCGCATGAGGGGATTTAAGGCGGCAATGACTACGAGATGGCGCAAGAGTTGTCTGTATCGAAACAAAGCGCTGCATGAGCGAAGGTTCTCTGCAGTGGCTCCTGTGAATCGCGCCCACGCCTCACCGACGCGCTTCCTCTCACGATCTCCCGATTAGCGAGGCAGTCGCGCCAAACTTCGCTCCGTTTGCAACGTGCCGCACGAGACAGATTGTCCGCGCCAGCCAATATATCGCGAAATGAAAACACGTATGCAGCTGCGCTCAAATTTCGCCTTAAGGAGTATCGTAATCGTCGGTGAATTTTTTTGGCAGACTTTTATTCGCACGGCTAGGCAGACCACTAATAAAAAAGTTATTTGGTAGGGCGAGCTACGGCGTCGATTAAGACTTCCTGGTTCTGTATACGTTTAAAAGCATTTTCAGCCGTGTCAGTAGAATATACACACTTCTACTTTGATGCTGCATCATCTACTTAAAGTAGTGAATGTTGTACGGATATGGTTCTGCGCAAACGTGGTGGGGAGTACACGTGCAGTCAAACACAAAATATTACGGACCATGAAATCTGAGAAAAAGATGAATATCTCCGAAGCCTAACAACGCAGCGTGGTATTTGCATCTCAGGCCTCGGCTAGAATATGCTAACAGCATTGTCGTATACAGTTTTACTGGCTACTACTACACGCTGCTCTGGAATTGAAAATTTTCTGAGATACGTGATCCATAAACTTTTGTGGTTCACCGTACAGTAGCTCACGTCGATGGTAAACCATGCCCACGCGGCTGAGGGCTCGCTTCTCTAAGGAAACATGCAGTGGCTGTTAGTGTTCAATACCGTATAGATTAAAGGTTAGAGTAGAACGTGTGTAAAGCGCATAAGAATTGGTTCTTAGAAACGCCGAAACGTCGTACAGATGCTATCGCAAGTGGGTCGTTGTTTTAACGTTGCTGTAAAATATCAAATTGCTACGCTGCGTACCTAGGTTGCAGAGGAATTCACAACGTTTTTTTTTTTTTCTTTGTATGTTTTGTCTGCGGTACTCTGCCTGACAAGGCGAACGCCTTTGTACCTTTTAGATCTGACA
This sequence comes from Dermacentor silvarum, assembly GCF_013339745.2. NCBI lineage: Eukaryota > Metazoa > Arthropoda > Arachnida > Ixodida > Ixodidae > Dermacentor > Dermacentor silvarum. The sequence continues at coordinate 163,122,988 of NC_051160.1, forward strand.
AGGCAAGGTGGCTAGAAGCAGTGCGTCATCACTGGTGCCGGACTGCCGCACGCATCGGACCATCGGTTTACGCGTTTAAGCTTCATGCGCCGTTCTTTTATGCACTACGCAGCACATGCAAAAACAGCATAATACACGTATTGTACAAATAGCGCAATAAACGTACTTATACGTGTACGTGTGACCTGTAGGTGCTCTAGATCTGGATGTCTAGTGAAAGTCAGGACGCGCATTGCTTGCTGTCATTTGCCATTATCAGATATACCGTAAGTGGCGAAAACGTGGCGCCAGACACTGCCGGAAAAAAAACAACTAAAGAAAAACATTTAAAAAAAACCTTCCATCGAGAAACCTTGGTCCCTAGACTGCAGCATGGAATTAGTAGTAGTAGTAGTAGTATAAAACTTTATTTGGTGTTTTGTAACGAAGACCCAGAGGGTGGAGCCCTCAGTCCAGGGCCCCATTTGCTGCTGCTATCTGGCTGGCCCAGTCGATCAGGTATCGCTGGTCATCGAAGGCTGTGCTGGAAAGAGCGGCTTCCCACTGGGATGGGGAGGCGTTGGGTATTCTAGGTAAGCATGGAAGATAGAGACATTACCACAACGCCACCACTGAAACTCACGAATTATCCATTTCAGACGTGATATTAACCCCTTCCTCTACATGGTTATGGCCTTTGCCACGGTATTCTTGCTGGTTTTGGCGTAGCGAAGGCTGCTTCTTGTGCGCTTTACCCACGTTATACTTTAGCATCTTGTCCAATAACGTATTTAACGGCAAGATTCGCTTCTAAACGCCTCTTTCGTTACAATAGTGAGCCCCCCGCTTCGTTCGCGCCGATTGAAGTTGAAATGCGGTACGGCATGTACTCATCCCTCTTGTTTGTGCAGGTTCATGTGCTGGTACAAGTGATAACGGGAAGGTATGCGTGTATGATAAGCAGCTGTGCACGTATTTTAACCACTATACTGGAGGTTGTGCGAAGCTTCGAGGAATGCGGTTGCAGAAAAGCGTTCCCTCTTTGTATCAGCTATTCCGCCACCATTTCGTATTCCAAACAAAGCCATAGTTGGCTTAGGGAGGTGAAGCCCACTCCCAGTTCTCTGCATGGTTTTCCCCCTTGTTTCGGAAAGAGCTTCCGCAACATATTTCTTTTTTCGTTTATTGTGCTTATTCTCGATGTGTGTGGCACCTTCTGATAGAAAACAAGAAACTCTTTCTCGGTTGTTCTATGGGCCGTCATTAAAGGATTAAATGGACATTATACTCCTCCCCGTGTCTCAATTAATATCGGTGTCACTTCCCTCTCTAAATAACTTTTTACACATTGTCCCTTTCCTGTTTGACGTGATGCAACACATCGTCTCACTGCTTCTTTTTGCAGGATGAAGACAAAGCTTTCACGGAATACGCCTTGTCGAACTGCATGAACGCTACTCGCTACGTCATGCTCTCCGAAGGCTCCTAGGTGTCTCTGAGCTCTGTGTGACGGCAAAATACTGGCATTTTACGCCCGGTGCAAAGTGCACGTATCTCGTGCATGAAATGAAGCTTGCGTGCAGACACGACGTTTTGTAGAAAATCATTTATGCTGTCAATGCCAGGAGCCGCCGGTCTGTACGTGTAATAAAATTGAACAATTTTATGTATTCGTACCGCGTCGTGATTTACAATAAATTAACACAGTTGCTGATATGATAGTGACGATGTGAACGGTCAGGGCCTACAACGAAACTAAATTGAGTCTCTTTGGTCACCAGCAAGCGACGAGTGCGGAAGACTCCACCGCCGCTCGCGCTTTCCAGCACGTGGTTAGTCGACCCCGCTTTTCCCTGATAGTCACCGTGCACGCCCGTACCCCAGCAGGTAAGCCCGAAGCCCGTCTTTACCTAGGGTAGTTTTTTCTTCTCAGTGATGTAAACTATAGATAGCTGGCCTGCTCAAAGTGACAGTTTCAATCGTAATAAATGCTTTCTGAGTGTACACGTGGTTGTCGTCCATTGTTTCCTCAAGCTTGTACCGGACCGTGGTTTATCGGCAGGCGTGCACCAAAGGCAGTGCAACGTCTGCTAAGGCTTAGGGTCGGTGGCACCCCCTTATCCCCATAACATTGAACAAATGTGACATTTTCATGCAGATATCGTGTAGAATACAAATAGATTCCTTCGCGAAATAAAAGCATGTTGAAACATTACATATATATTCCCTTGGTCTGTTTGCCCGGCGGACACAATGGTCGTCATGGTCTAAGGACATTGTAATCATTTTCATGGCGTTCTTTAATAAGAATCTGTGTGCATTTGTGTCAGTGCATGAAGTTTCTGTGCAAGCTTGCACATTTTTGCGTGCCACCAGCTTGTTTGTACGTGAGCAAATGTTCGATGAGCGCCTTTCTCCACAATGTGAACGGCGACACAGTTCGCGGCTAGGCACACGTCTCGATGCTGGCATAGCTATTTGCGAGATGGCAAATTTGCGCGATATGGCGTCAAGGCACGCGTTTTCGTATCCAAGCCAGGCAGTCGCAATGGGCAACGATATGCGAATGGTAATGGAACTTACGGCTATGATGAGCTGCACCCGTCAAGAGATGATAACTGCAATTAACTTCTAGATTATAGAAAAGGGCTGTCCGTTTGATTGTCAATGCTCCGTATAACGCACACACAAGGTCCATCTGTAAAAACCTAAACGTAATACCTGTTGACGACTTGTCCGATTCTTTCTAATGACACACTACAAACAAGGCATTAAAGCAAACAATCTGTGCTTGAAAGAACTTGCTAATTTGACTGAAAGAGTGCATGTTTATGACACACGCGGAATCACTTTTTGGTTTACGCCACGGACCCGTACTAATAATGGCCGAGAAATGATCGCATAAACATTTCCTACACTTTTAAACAACCAGCATTGTTTTCTGTAATGCTGCTGCTATCAAGTTTTGATTTTGTACTGGAAAGTTTCTCCAAGTTTTGATAAATTTTGATGTCGTGCAGGAAAGTAAATATTTACTTTTTAATGTTAATTCCAACACTGTTAGTTTTATTTTTCAGATGTATAGTTTTCGCATTGTAAGCTTGTCGCATAGGAACATTTTCTGTTGCCCCTGTCAAAGTGCAATTATCGGGTACAGACCCCGTCAAGCCTTTTTTTGGCTTTTAGTCTGTGCCTCCAGCATTTTGTACATGCTATAATGTACCATAATGCCCAAATAAAATGAATGAATGAATTAATTAATTAATTAATTAATTAACTTGCTAATCACTGTACATAACCTTTTCACGTGAACTGGAGGCATTGTTCGATCTACTAGCCATCACCGTCAGGCTCATTCGATATTGTCCTCTGATTAATACACAGCTCCTGGCCTTAAGAAATTTTTCAACTCCAGAGTAATCGCCTGTCTAATCTCACGACCTTTCAGAATGGCTTTACATTCACGGAGACGAAATGGCACACTTCGAGTGCTTGCCGTCTTTTCCCCAAATTGCTACAAAGACTACGGCTTGGAGCATGCTTGGCGCAGATTATGCAATTTTTAACCAACCATAGCAGGAAGTAGCAGGTAGCACCTTTTAGTGCAGTTTGGTGCAATTGGCATTTTGCGGCTTTTTGCGGTAAATTTGCAATAGTTTAGAAGAGGTGAGCAACGTCAGCACAAAAGAAAGATCACCTGTGCAGCAGAGAAGTCAACACTGTAGCTAAATTTAACCCTTACACTGCCGCTGCCAATGTAAGCCAGGGACCAAGCCTCGCACTAGCCCTGCCACTCCCGAGTATACTCGTTTTGAATTTTTCAGCGCACTCCCTGCCTCTCCTGAAGCAACTTGTGCAGAACATTGTGTACCTGTGGCAGCATCTGTTGAGAGGTAATCTAAGCACAGAAAACTTGGAAATTAAATTTCTGACAGTAAGTGGAGCACGTCTCGAGATCAAGATCAGATTAACAAAAGGCTAGATGGCAATAGATGTAGTGGATGCCTGGTTAAATCAAGCAGGCTAGGTGACTATATGTCGTCGCCCAGTTTCAACGGCAGATGCGAATAAACAACATCATCATCAACATCTCTTGCTCCGTCTTGACCTGGTATCGGCTAGGAAGTCATGGCGAGCAAGCGTGGTACGTCTGTTGGCACTTTTAAAGACCAAAATGAACTGTTGATTAATTCTCAATCGGGAGAAAGTATAAACAAAAAACCAGCTCTTGCGTAGCCATAAAAATTCACTAAACTACCACGTGAATAAAATCCGGAAGGGGCAAAGAAGTCAGAAAAAAAGCAGAAGTCAAAGCGTTAAGGCGAGGCGATGTGGTGAGGAGTAACGCTGCATTTCCAAGACCAGCCAACCGAATGTCCGCTAAACTGAGATCGAGTGCCTGGCGCTGTTCCAGGGCCAGGTGGCTAGCTTGGTTGGGTGCCTGTGACATTCTCGACATTCAATGCTTCTACCTGCCTGTTCAGATCACCAGCTATCTGCTGAGAGAGGTTCCGCCTGTGGGCGATCTCCTGCACCGTAAAGGCCTGCATCTTACTTGTGCCGTAAAGACCGGCAACTCTCAGCAACTAGGTGTGCAGTGATGGCATTCAAGCGCAAGTCAGTGCCACAATATCCCATCGTTGTCGACGGAATGGCGCTCCCATTAGTCAGCCGCACAGATTTCTTTTATGTCGTAATAAACATGTTTCTTGGACAAAACATGTTACTGCGCTTAGGACTAAATTAACAAACTTCATGCACGTTCTTTGTGTTATATCTTGACTGAGATGAGGCCTTTCTGAACGAAGTTTGCTTTAAGTGTACCAGGCTCCTTTCGTGGGCTACATCCGTTACAGCTTCTTTGTGCTATCTAACATGGGGTCATATTGTATGCGCACGCTAGAGAGCCTTTAGACACAAGCACTGCGGATATACCTTGGCTTGCCACGCTGCACGTCAACTAAGGACCCAATAGCGGAAGCACGGGCTTGCCCAATCAACGTATACAGGTCCGGTGAACCTGTGTGAACCTATCTTCGCCTGCTGACCAGACACTCGCACCTTCTCTATCATCACTTCCAAGAACCAACCTTGACTGATTTTTCTAGAGCAATTGCATGTCACCCAAGCATTATACCTGAAAGTTTCCAGGCCACCAACATCCCCGAAGCACCTTCCTGGACAATACCGAGACCACTAGTGAGGCTTCAAATACTTGGAATTACGAAGACGTCACACATTTCTTCCGTTGGCTTCAAGTAGCTCACCCTGTCCCACATATTTGCATTATATAGTGGAACTGTACAAGTATATACCGATGACTCGGTGACACCATCTGCCACAACGGCTGCATTTGTTATCCCGCATCTTGGCGTTACCCGGCGATTTCAATTGGACCACAAATGGAACTGGCGACAATATGGGAGGCTGTCCGTTTTATGAAATCGCAGACACCTCGTGAATGGACGGTGTTAACTTAATTCTGCGATGCCAATTCAGCGTTGCAGGCGCTAAAATGAGTTTTAAAGAAAGGACCATATAGCATACTCGTGCTGGAAATCGCTGAACTTCATCACATTGCCTAGCGAGGTGGCCACTTGATCACCTTTCAATGGGTGCTTGGTCATGGTGTGATTGGCAATGAACTCGCTGACAGTGAGGCAAGATTGGCATTCTATTCCTCTGATGAAGTACGGACTGCCTACTCGCGACCTGACACCAACTCAATGATCCAGGCACTCATGCAGGACCTTAGAGAGGCACACAGAACCCACGGTGACAACATCCACAGACGCCTACATACTGTTACGGGGAAATAAAGTAAGAAATATATTTACAGGGTATTTGCAATAACTGTAGCAGCTGATAAGATCATAGCTCGCGAAGTTAAGAGCGTCGTCTTCTTCGGAGTGCCCGCCGTGGTTGCTCAGTGGCTATGGTGTTGGGCTGCTGAGCACGAGGTCGCGGGTAGAATCCCGGCCACGGAGGCGGCATTTCGATGGGGGCGAAATGCGAAAACATCCGTGTACTTAGATTTAGGTGCACGTTAAAGAACCCCAGGTGGTCCAAATTTCCGGAGTCCCCCACTACGGCGTGCCTCATAATCAGATCGTGATTTTGGCACGTAAAACCCCATAATTTTATTTCTTCGGAGTAATCTTAAACGTCTTCATCGGTCTGTCACATCGGTCAAATGATACGGCTTAAGACGCGCGACGTGGACTACGTCGGAGCGATGCTAAGCCAAGGTGTGGGCCGACGAGCCCGAAGCATCCTCTGCTTGAGCTGGCTTGTAGATGCAGCCAAAAAGCGCTCGCTGCGTAAATCCGTCTTGCTCTTGAGCCCGCAAACTCCACCAAATATATTACGGGGTGAAAGAAGTAAGCAATATATTTACAGGGTATTTACAATAACTGTTGCGGCTGACAAGATCATAGCTCGCAAAGTTAACAGCGTCGTCTTCTTCGGAGTGATCTTCATTGGTCTGTCACAATATGATCGACTCACACCGTCAATTCTGTTAGCCCCCGAAGATTACGCGGAGCAAAGCTTCATTGCTAAGCTGGATTCGGCTGGGCGTTGCTTTCACCCGTCGCTCATCGGCCAGTCGAACAGCCCTGATAGCGAACACTGCCAGCCGCCTGAAACGTTGCAGCACATTGTGCAATTGTCCAGCATATATGCTGGAGCGAAGGACGTTGAAACATTCCCTAGCCAGCTTTGGCAGGCAACCACTGTCGGAGGACGCTATTCTCGGCCCATGGCCTAGCTCTGGAACTTCAATGCGGGTAACTAAAGCGCGGCTGAACTTTCTGCGGGTCACGGAACTAGACGAGCGGCTCTAGTAGGGCCACCGTCTAATGTACATAAGCACTCACCACTTCTCTTATTGTTATCATCCATCCCTGTACTTTCACTCTCCTTACCTCTTCCCCAGTGCAGAGTAGCAGGCTAGAGCGCACTAGCTCAGGTGGACCTCTCTGTCTTTTCTATCAATAAAATCTATCTATCTATCTATCTATCTATCTATCTATCTATCGATCTGTCTGTCTGTCTGTCTGTCTGTCTGTCTGTCTGTCTGTCTGTCTGTCTGTCTGTCTGTCTGTCTGTCCGTCTGTCCGTCTGTCCGTCCGTCTGTCCGTCTGTCCGTCTGTCTGTCTGTCTGTCTGTCTGTCTGTCTGTCTGTCTGTCTGTCTGTCTGTCTGTCTGTCTGTCTGTCTGTCTGTCTGTCTGTCTGTCTGTCTGTCTGTCTGTCTGTCTGTCTGTCTGTCTGTCTGTCTGTCGGCACTGATAGTGACGACAGCAGACAGCGTGCCTGGTCGTTGTCACATACATCAAACCACGGTGTAAGAATATTTAGGTGTGGACACTGCGCTCTCCCGAGCGTCCATAGTATGTTTGGCGGCGCGCGGGCGCACCCAGTAGCTGGCGCCACGGTCAGCGGTCCCAGCTTAGCAGCGCTGGCGGCTTGACATTGCTCTGATTCCCCTAAATTTTCGTTCATAGTGGAGGGATTAAAACTCAAAGCGCGAAGTAAATTCGTTATTTCAGATTAAACGATAAGTAACCAGGCCTAATGCTTCGCTAACATGAAGGTTCCTTGTACAGGGCGTGAATGACGTGAACATGGATCGATCGGGCAGCCCTCAAAGCCCACTCAAATTCCGCTCGCGCCCACAGTTTGTTTCGTCCGGTCTAGCCGTTCATCCAAACATGTAAAATAAAAGCGTTAACCCGTGTGCTACCCATCGATCAAAAGAAAATGGTGACTACACCGGAAATTGTTATTTTTCATGCTTATCGCTGCTTCCATTCACACTTGGAAAACCATTCAAGCATCGTTGCGCGAATTCAGTCTGGCCGCGATATAAAATTAAGAAATGAAACTGCGCAAGCTTGCGATAGGCAACGCATTAGAGCAAAGTGGCTGTTCATGGCTAGAACTTATGATGAGAATGCACATAGCTATGTATAAACTCTTTCAAATGGGAATTTATTAGGCGGGACGAGAGCAGGCGTCTTATCTTGGATTGCAACATCACTAATACAGTTTACCGGTGGAAACCTGAGCAAATTCCTTTTTTATTCCAATACCACTTAACATTGACCATGTAGATTACTCTTTTGGCTTTCGTTCATTGGTAACTGAGTGACTGTTGCACGATCTAAAATAAAAAAACAGGTGACTTTCTTTTTCTTAAACTGTGTATGAGAATGTGCCAATGTAAGCGTATTTGACATTGCATATGCTACAGCCTGTCCACAAATGCACTTACACCCACTATACAACAATCTCAAAGTCTTTTTTATATTGCAAAGACACAAGGAGAAATAAATTGTCCATGAAGCAGCTCGATAATTTTAGCACAATTAATTTCGCGCACGGACAACACTTTTATGAATCACGTATTGAGCAACAGAAAGCTGTATCGGGAGCTTTTCATGTTCCTCTACAATTTTCTTAATGGCACCTTCTATAATTACAGTATTTGAAAAGTTGATTAATCAATAATGAATATATTTATGTAATTAGGCGGAATGCAAGAAAATAATCTAAGTATCGCCAAGCGACGGCAAACAACATTATCTTGGTTCTGTCCAGCTACGCGACATTTGCGTATATTTAAATCTTGGTGCATGATAGTTTGGACACCCTGTATGTATCTTATACATGCAGCAAAATGCATAACAGGGGTCTTTGGCGCATCAAGTAGCACGCTTTCATCGAGGTCCGTGTAATATGCCGTCGATATCAATTCCTCTGAAAAATGGTTGGCGCAGAAATGGTCGGTAGGCATTAGTGTTACGTCTGCCCTCGGAAGTCCACTGTGCCACTGCTCTAGACGACCGCTGTCGGACGGCACTTTGAATAGAGACACACACTCCGCACAAGCCCGGTATCCAGAATTGCAGTTCGGAACGAAGCACTTTCTACCCATTGCTAACACCACTCAGAATTAGGCTGCTGTCACCTTTGTCGAGGGCCTGTGGCGACAATACTTTCACGCATGGCAATACCAAAGGTGGCACACCAGGTGTCAATACTGACGACGTAACCCGTATTGTTCGCCGCGAGCTTGAGGCCACCTGTTCACCAGCCTTCTCCGCGACGCCTCCCGATCCGCCTGCAGCCACGATTGCAATGATTCAGGCCGTCGTATGACAGGAATTTGAGAACATGGGCCTGAACTCCGTGTGTTCAACGACTCAACCCAGCGTTCACCAGTTCTCTAGCTGCCCTCCTCGTCCCCGTCAATCATTTTCTGCTCCATCCCGCAACCCGTCCGAATGGCGTACCCCTGATGAAAGGCCGATCTGCTTCCACTGCTGTCGCATCGGCCACGTCGCTCGTCACTGCCGCAACCGATGGCCACCACCTGCTCGGACGTACGCCGACGCTTATTCCCGTACCTTTCGCCCTACTGCTCCCTATGCTACCCGCCATGAACCCGCTGCCGCTGATGCCCCAGCTCCGAACCTTCGCTACAGCCGCTCGCCCTCCCCTCGACACCATCAGTCTCGTTCGCCCCAACCCCGCCGCTTTTCTTCGCCTCCCATCGCCTCCCGGATCCAGCCGGAAAACTAGCCACTGCAGCTTCTGGAGGTGAAGCTGCGTTGTCGACCCTGCCCTCAAATCCTCTGCTCACGTTGCCTACGAACCAAAACCTTCTTGACGTTGACGGCTGTCGTGTCACTGCACTGATCGATACCGGAGCCCATATTTCTATTATGAGTGCTGCCTTGCTGTAGTCTGGGCAGTTGCGAAGTTCCGGCCTTACCTTTACGGTCGTCCTTTCTCCGTAGTCACTGACCATCATGCCCTCTGCTGGCTCTCATCGCTAAAAGATCCTACAGGCCGGCTTGGTCGATGGGCTTTGAGGCTACAACATTTTTCTTATTCCGTGGTCTACAAGTCTGGCCGCCTGCACCAAGACGCTGACAGCTTGTCGCGTTACCCTGTTGACGACTCTGACTCCTGCAATATTTACAGTGCTGCTTGCGTTTTCTCAGTATCCAAGCTCCTTAATTTCGCCGACGAGCAACGTCGTGATGCCTACATCAGAGCACTCATCGACCGTTTTGAACACGCTCCGGCCGATGCTACTTTACGCCTCTTCGTCCTCCGCGACGGTATTCTATACCGTCGTAACCTTCATCCGGCCGGCTCTGAGTTCCTACTTGTCGTGCCTAAACACCTCCGCTCAACCGTTCTAGAAGAGCTTCATGACGCTCCAATGGCAGGACACCTTGGCGTATCTCGAACCTATGACCGAGTACGTCGTCGTTTTTTCTGGCCGGGCCTTGCACGTTCCGTACGGCGTTACGTCGCCGTTTGTGAACTTTGCCAACGACGCAAGAAGCCTTGCAAGCTCCCCGCTGGTTACCTGCAGCCGCTCGACATCCGTGCCGAGCCCTTCCATCGAGTCGGCTTAGACCTTCTCGGCCCATTTCCGGAATCTACATCGGGCAACAAGTGAGTTGCCGTCGCTGCGGACTACGCGACCCGCTACGCCATAACACGCGCTCTTCCGACCAGTTGCGCTACTGATGTTGCGGACTTCCTCCTTCACGATATTATTTTGATGCATGGTGCTCCGCGTCAATGCTCACCGACCGTGGCCGTACGTTTTTGTCCAAAGTCATTGACGACATCATGCGTGCCTGCTCAATACAGCATAAAATTACCGCCTCCTACCACCCACAAACGAACGGCCTCACTGAACGTTTGAACCACACCCTTACAGACATGCTATCTAAATACGTTTCAGCCGACCACCGTCACTGGGACCTGGCTCTACCTTACATTACCTTTGCGTACAATTCTTCCCGTCTTGAAACTGCTGGCTTTTCCCCGTTTTACCTCTTGTATGGCCGAGAACCGACGCTACCACTAGACACTCTGCTTTCGTCCACTACACCTTCAACTAGCGCTTATGCCCGTGATGCAATCGCCCGTGCTGACCATGCTCGCCAACTTGCGCGTGCTCGTCTGCGAGTGTCTCAAGACAAACAGAAGCAACGCTACGACCTCCGTCACCGTGATGTGCATTTTGCGCTCGGCACCCTCGTGTTGCTATGGTCACCATCGCGTAATGTTGGCCTTTCTGAAAAACTGCTCTCTTGTTACACAGGCCCATATCGCGTGCTCCGCCAAGTGACCGACGTCACCTATGAAATCATTCTGGCCACGCCCACTACGTCCTCCACTGTGACAACCAGTGATATTGTCCACGTCGCCCGACTCAAACCCTACACCTCTCCAAGCGCCTTGGATATTTAACAGCACCGTGACGGTGCTTTCGCCGCCGGGGGGGGGGGGGGTAGTATTACGATATCATCTATAGTCGGGTAGAACTTTCGAAGACAGGAGGAGGCCCCGCCCAGTTGACCGAAGCGCAGCAGCCAATTCCTCCGCGACTAAAGAAATAGTCCCACTCAAAAAATTGTGACTGCTTCTAAAACACGTATTTGTCGGTATAAATAAGATTTGTGTATCTCGACGAGTGGTTTGCTAAAACTCTCATGATGGAAATGCTACCGCACATGCCGGATCGCGAGAGAAAAATAACTCCGTGCCTTCTACAACGCTGTGCGTCGTCTGCTACAGAGCAAGATCGACGGCACCGCGCGTAGCAGTCGCTGGCTTAATACCATAAGATTCATATATACTTTTTGTGTGTTTGCACAACCTTATTTTTTAATGTGTTGGGCTTATTTTTAATTAATATATTTTTTTCGCGGTTGCGAACCTGCGATCTCGTGAGTTCGCGAACGATCGCGCGCGGCATTCCGTGCCAGTTTTCGTATATAAAATCTGCCCGACTCTTGGCCGATCCCCGTGAGTGGGTATGCGCCAAAAAAAAGGTCATCATCATCATCATCACCGCCATGGAGCCCAGCGAGGTGACATCGGAACGCGATCCTTTGTTGCCGAACGAGCCTTGTGTCGCCTCGATGACCACACCACCAAGGAGCCTCGGCAAGAACAAGAGCGGCCACATCCTGAACAGCGATTCACGCAACATGATCTTCCACTGCTACACGTTTTGGCGTAACAGGCAGCCTGAACGCAGCGTGGAGGACACGAGCAACTTTGTCGCCGACATGCTTGGTGTAAGCGAAAGGACTGTGTTCAGGGTGAGGCAGGAAGTTAAAGCTTCACATTTTTCGGGTGGCAAACTGACGACGCCCTCGCGAAAGCGCCCACGCAATGCGGAGAAGAGGAGACGCAGCGCGAAGTTTGACAGCTTCACATTGTGCGCGCTGAGATCATGTGTGCACGATTTCTTTCGCCGCAACGAGATACCGACGGTCGAGAAGGTAACTACCGAGTTCTCGGAGCGTATGGAACTACCATCACTAAGGCGGTGTACTGTGCGTCGCCTGCTTGCCGAGATCGGCTTCAAGCACGAAAAGAGAAGCCGCAACTCGCTGCTTATCGACAGGGATGACATCACCGATTGGCGGAATCGCTACCTCCGTGACGTGGAGCGCTACCGGGCGGAAGGCCGAAAGATCTTCTACCTGGACGAGACATGGGTGACGGCAGGACACACACGGTCGATCGTGTGGACAGACACCGTGGTGCAGAAGCGCGGACGCCTGTTCGCTCAAGCAAATGGCCTGACGACGGGTCTAAAACAACCTTCTGGGAAAGGTCAGCGCCTGATCGTGACGCACATCGGCAGCGAGGATGGTTTCGTCGACGGCTGCTTGGATATATTCCGAGGCCAAAAGACAGGCGACTACCACGAAGAAATGGACGGCAATCGCTTTGAGGGCTGGTTCAATGACGTTCTGCAGCAGTTGCCAGCTGGTAGCGTCATTGTTTTAGACAATGCACCTTACCATAGCCGGCGAGAAGAGAAATTGCCGACGACAGCCTGGAAGAAGGAAAAGATACAGGAGTGGCTCACAAGCAAGAACATCAACTACGGTGAAAGGATGATAAAGAAGCAGCTGCTTGAGCTGGTGGCATCTGTAAATTCACGCTTTCTGAGCTACATCGTAGACAACACAGCTGTAAAGGCCGGTTGCATTGTACTCAGGCTCCCGCCGTACCACTGCGAATTTAATCCCATTGAGCTTGTGTGGGCCAAGGTCAAAATGGCATCGCTGCGGACAACAGAGACTTCAAGCTGTCCACGGTCGACGTCATCTTGAGGGCGAAAATCAAGCAGGTAACGGCGGAAGACTGGAGAAAGAGCATTCAGCATGTTATGGACTTGGAGGCAAAGTTCAGACTTGACACGTCTGGGAGTGAGCACATTCAACCCATCATCATCCAGCTGGGTGAAGATGACACTGAAGAAAGCGACTCCGACTGCGAGCT